>NW_022630995.1:102926223-103526223 GCF_010015895.1 Lontra canadensis | reverse complement strand
ATTTAAGGTCAACAGTAGTGTTCCTTCTTTCATCTTGATTTAGTAATTGGAATCTTCTCTTTTTTTTTCCCTTGGCCAGTCTAGCTACAGTTTTTTCAATTTTGTTGCTCGTTTCAAAGAACTTTTTGGTTTTGTTGATTTTTCTCTATTGTTCCAATGAGGCCTCTTTTAATGTGCCAAATATCTGATGTCTGCTTTACTTAAGTGCTGCAAATTGATAAAATTCAACCTCAGTAGTTATAGAATTTCCCTTACCTCAACTGTGAAAGGATAAAATACTATAGTTTAAAAGGCAGAAACTTGCTCCATTCATTGCCTGAGAACTTGGAAAGAATACTTAACCTTTCTGAGCCCGTTTAATCAAACATAAAATTAAAACAGAAACACAGATGTCTGGAGATGTTGTCAGAATTACGTGAGAAGATATACAATGCATCTCGTGGCCCAGGGCCAACCATTTGGTAGACACCCAAAGAATGCTGACTGTCTGCTTGACTGCTAAATTACATGTTGCATATAAATATAATACATTAGTGTGTAATGTACTCTATTAATCATTCCCCTCCTTTACTCACCTCATCTATCTTAAGAGCTCAGCATAGACTGGATCTTCTATCAAATCTCGGTGCTGCTTACCAAACAAATAACCATTCCAAGGTAGCGAGTATCATCAACACCTGGGCCTACAACGTAGTCTGTTTGTTGTTGTCACTGTTGTTGTTGTTGTGATCAAGTTACATGCAACACAGGAAGATAAAATGGACCCCTAAAGAATATGTATCTCTTAAGGATATCCCCAAGTATCTAGCCTTCACTACATGCTTAATACGTATGTGAGGAATAAATGGAGGCACTAGAGGGAGCTATAAGCTAAGGGGTTAATAAAAATAGCCCAGCTTCCTCTTTAAGTGGCTAGTTAAGAGGCCATACTGGCCGATTAAATTGATCAAATTTAAATGTGTTAGTATAGACAGTCCTCAAACTAATCAGTGAGTCTGTGCAACCCAGCTTAAGAGAGTGTGCCTTGGTAAGTAGGCTATTTGGAATACAATATAACAGGATAACGCAGGAGAATGAAAGGTGAGGCAAGATTATTTTGGAATTATTAGAAGAATTAAGGAAGTAAAAACCGAGAGGGATACTTTTGCTGTTATAAGATAAGGAAAAGACAGGAAAAGATCTAAATGTGAGGAAACTTACTGCACCTCCTTCTCAGCCAAGATATTTCTGAAAGTTGCAAAAACTTGCCTTACAGAACATCTTTAAAAGTGGTACACAAACAGGTACTCTGTTCTTCAGAATAGTATGACAGACAATAAGAAAAAGAAGAGAGGCTGGAGGCAGGAACAGAAAAAATGGACCAAGGAAAAGTTTTATTTCTAATGCACATGTCAGAGATGATTGTTTAAAATCAAAGTAGTAAGGAGAAGAACATTTTACTTTAACATTTCCTGTCTGTATTTCCGTCAAGAAAATCCAACACTAAAAACAAACAAAAATCCTAATTCTGATTTTTTTTCATCTCAGATCCCATCTAGTACAACTGAAGTTCTAGGGTAGAACTAACACAATCCAATTCCAAGCCAATGCCTGATAAGACACCAGTGCTAAACTATCAGATGAAAGCCATCACCAACAAAACCAGCAACAAATAATTCCACTTGTACCATCAGCTCCTAACTACATACCACTAATGCTAATGAGTTCAGAAAGAACAATTATTTTTGTGAGTGCTTTGTTTTGAGGAAATAGAATAAAGTAACAGTAATAAAATGAGCAGCTGGGAGGAGGGCAGCCAGCATGAAAAACAACAGCTGAAAAGGTTCCCACGTGTGCGCATATACATACACACAGGAATGAGGATCATCCTAGTTCATTTATCAAAACTGAGGCATTTTGATAGAATATTGGCTATGAAAAGCTAATAAGATGAACTTCAACACTTTAAAAGGGACAGATATCAACTTTATCTTTTAATTTGCATTCTGTGAGGTAAGTTCATAAATTATACATCACACTGGCAAAGCTTCCCTAACTGATAAGCTTATGGTTAAAACATTAAAATCTTCTTTATTAGTTTATCACCTTCTAAAAAAGAGTATTCTTTTGGCTTCCAGTTTTCTGCTTCAGCTTCCATCCAGATTTTTGTTTTTATATAGGAGAAAACTGATGTGAGTAGGCATGAGTTTAGATTAAAATTGGCATATTTTTAGGTGCTAAGATGCAAAAATTAAAATGTGATCATGTTTAACAAAAACTTTGAGTCTATTTCAGATCAACTCATATGACTGGGATTAGGCTCCTGCCTTCTCTCTCTGAACTTGAAACAATCATGGCAAAAACATCAGATAAATAAGTCGTGGCTTTAATAGTCTTACGCATGTAGACTATTAAATAGTTAAATAGTTCACAGGTTCATGAGATAAAAGTGGCAAATAAAGAGAGTAAACGGAAACATTAAGAAGAAAATATTACCTAAAATTCAGCTCAATAGTTTCTTAGTTTTAAACATAAATTTAAATTTACCATATAACTCAGCAATTTCACGTACATATTTCAACTCAAAGGAAATGAAGATATGTACACAAAGATCTATATGCTAATATTCATGGTGGTATGATTCATAATGGTCAAAAACTTGTAATAATCCAAATGTGCACCAAGAGATGAATGGATATGTGAAATATGGTACATCCATTACAACCGGATACTATTCAGCAAAAAAGAGGAATGAAGTACGTGTATTTGCTACAACATGGAAACACTTCAAAAACATTATGCTAGGTGAAAGAAGCCAGATGCAAAACATCACACATTGTAGTTACATGAAATATTGAGAAAAGTAAAATTTACACAGACAGAAAGCAGATTAGTGTTTACCTGCAGCAGAAGGTGAGAAAGGAGAGTAACTGCAAATGGGTACAAGGGACCTTCTGGGGATGTGAGAAATGTTCTAAAATTGGGTTATGGTCACAGTTGCATTACTCAGTAAATATTCTAAGAATCACTTAATTGCATACTTAAAATGAGTGAATCTTACAGCGTGTCAATTTTATCTCAATAGAGCTGTTTTGTTTTTTGGGGTTTTTTTTAAAGATTTTATTTATTTATTTGACAGAGAGAGATCACAAGTAGACAGAGAGTCAGGCAGAGAGAGAGAGAGAGAGGGAAGCAGGCTCCCTGCTGAGTAGAAAGTCCGATGCGGGACTCAATCCCAGGACCCTGAGATCATGACCTGAGCCAAAGGCAGCGGCTTAACCCACTGAGCCACCCAGGCACCCCACAATAGAGCTGTTTTAAAAAATAATCCAGGGGCACCTGGGTGGCTCAGTCATTAAGCCTGCCTTCAGCTCAGGTCGTGACTCCAGGGTCCTGGGATCCAGCCCCATGTCAGGCTCCCAGCTCAGCAGGGAGCCTGCTCCTCCATCTCCCCCTGTCTCCCCTTGCTTGTGCCCTCCCATCTCTCTCTCTCAGATGAATAAATAAAATTTTTTTAAAAAATCCAATAAGGTGATAAGGTAACATGCAGAGATTTTAAGTGTACACCTCAGTGAATTTTATCATGTGTATACACCCATGTACCAGCACCCAGATCAAGACATAAGGCTTTTTTAGCACTCTAGAGAGTCTCCTAATACCCATGTCTAACCATAATTCACTATCCCCTCCACAAGAGTGGTGATCATTAATTTGCTCTCCATCATCCTGATTCATTTTGTCTATAACTAAAACTTCAATGTTTCTTTTGCTCAACACAATGTTTGTGAGATTCATCCAAGTTTATGCTGATATCAGCAGTTCATTCTTTTGTACTGCTATGGAATATTCCATGACGTAAGTACACTGTAGTTTATAAATTCCTCTGTTAAAGAACATCTAGGCTGTTTTCAGTTTGGGGCTATTATGAATAAAGCTGGTATGAACATTATTTTAGATGTCTGTTGGCAGACATATGTACTCATTTTTCTTGGGTACATAGCTTGGAGTAGAAATGCTGATTTGAAGAGGAAGCAAATGTTTAGCTTGGATAGAAAGTGCCATAAAATTTTCCAAAGTGGTTAAACAAATTTCTATTCCAACTAACAATGTCTACAAGTTCCAGCTGTCGCACATCATCACCAACAGTTGGCATTGTCAATCTATTTAATTTTAGCCATTGTGCTAAAAAGACATTATGTACCTTGTAGTGTATACCCTAGTATGATTTTAATTTGCATTTCCTTGATTGAGAATGAAACTGAACACAATTTCACATATTTACTGAACACTGGGTATCTTCTTTGATGAAGTGCCTGTTCAAGGTTTTTGTCCATTTTTTAAAAGGTTATATCCTTTTCTTATTACTTCATAGAAGTTCTTTATTTTGAATACAAATCTTTTATCAGATACATGTTTTGCAGATACTACTGCCAATCTGTGGCTTGTCTCTGCTCTCTCTTAATGCTGTCTTAATTTACAAAAGTCTACAATTTATCATTATTTTCTTTCACAGTTAGTTCTTCTTATGTCCTGTTTAAGAACTCTTTGCCAAGGTTATAAAATTGTTACCTTTCATAGTTGATTCCTTGATCACTGATCAAATTAATTTTTGTATGTAATTTTTGTATGTGGAGTCAAAGTTCACTTGTTTTCCTATAAAGATACCCACTTGATACCGTACCGTCTAATGGAAAAACTAACCTTTCTCACGGGGATTACGGTGGCAAATGGCCGTCAACCAAATAACTATATCATCTGTAAGTCTGTTTCTGGACTCTACTGTGTTCCACTGTTCAATTTTATCCTTGGGGAAAGCTATTGTCTTAATCACTGACACTGTATGGTGATCGTGAGCTAGGGAACATGTTAATGCACAATTTGATGTAGAACATTGTGAACTGTTTGTTCTCTGGAAGAGAGGCAAATGCCAAAAATTAACTATTTCAAGTACTACATGTCATCAGTTATCTATTTTGAAGAAGATATGCTCCTCAATCAGTGAAATAAAATGCTTTTTCATCACGTAAGGCTTACAGAGTCTATGGGATCCCTTGCGTTAACTGCAGGAACCTGCTGAACTCCAGGATGAAAATGCCTTACCTGAGTAAGGTATATGGTATCCTTGAACGCCTGTAATGGATCTGGGCTTTCCGGGAGTATGAAGTGAAATTCAACCTGATGCAGCATTTCACTGTTACCATCTGCATGATGTTGTCGGTGAAGTGAAAATTTGCTGTTGTAAGACCAGTCCTCTTTAGATGAAACCTTTGAGGAAAGAAGAGGAGGTACAAATTGGGAAGTTAGGAGTGAAACTACTTTTCCACACACTTCTGACAAACTCAAAAAGTACTCTGCACAGAGAAAAGAGCTCAAGGTTTGTTCTGCGACTCTAATTTCACAGATGGTAGATGTTTTGTACGTATTATTGGTGAAAGAGTAGCCCTGTACAAAGTTGAATCACAAAACCAGAATTTGGCACCTATACCTTCCCTTACTCAAACCTAGAAAGTTTCACTTTGGCATTTTTCTTTTCTTTTTTTTTAAGATTTTATTTATTTATTTGACAGAGATCACAAGTAGGCAGAGAAGCAGGCAGAGAGAGAGGGGGAAGCAGGCTTCCTGCAGAACAGAGAGCCTGATGAGGGGCTCAATGCCAGGACCCTGGGATCATGATCTGAGCCAAAGGCAGAGGCCTTTACCCACTGAGCCACTCAGGCACCCCTCACTTTGGCATTTCTATCAAAATTCTTATCTTATCAAAATATTATTCCTGTGTTTAGAACATTCATCGTGCTCATTTTTAAATGTCATTTTATCTATTCAAGTAAATAAATTGTCAAAAAAGAATAATGGACTAAAAACAGTAATCTGTTAAAACTGTCAATTCTTTGACAGGAATAAAATATGACTACTAAGACAGTAAATGCTTAGCACTTGCTTATTTGTTTCTCAATTACTACTAAATATATTTGATATATATAGATGTTTAATTTTGATATAGTTGAAGACAAAAACCAAACAATGATACTCTTTCCCCCTAACAGTAAATCTTTTTTTAGAGCCAGGCACAATTTATACGATCTGTCATCTCTTTGAGAAGCTATCATCAGGTCAAGGTAAAAACAAACAAACAAACAAAAATACCACACACATATTAGTAGTGTAAGTTTAGAGAAAAATAGACAATCATTCTGGCTTCTAGGTCTATGATTTAATGCCATTTTAGCATTTGAAAAAGATGTAAGACAACTGCTATCTACACCTGAAAACATCAGTTTAATGCAGGTTATACAAAGGCTTTGAAAAACAATCTACCGCACACTCAGAAATCCTTAAAAATTAAAAATATTAATCCCTGTTCATAAAATATGACTTATAATTCCCTAGAATCATGCAAGGCACAGACCAATCACCTTAAAAGGAAAAAACTACTCTTTATGAATTTATTTATAGTAAAATGTAAGTAGTGCACATTACTCATGTTTGATGTGAAAGTTTTTCCAAATTATATGTATTTTCCAAAACTGGTATCACCAGACAGTTTAGAGAACACTAATTACTTCAATTACTTACTTAAAAGAGGTATTAGTATTTACAGTCATCTTGTACACATTTGAGATGTACACACCTTTACCACCTGCCTTCCTTTCCTTTTTAAAGCCTGAAACACATCTTCAGGCTTCTCAGCCTTGACTGGTAATGATATGAATGTATCCCATAACTGGTAAACTTGATCTTCTGTTATGTGGAAAGCTTTCTAACTTCTGATAGTCATGGTTTGAGAGTCTTATAAATTTCAGCTGTAAAAATATTATCAGTAGGAATTAGAAAGTGCCAGACAAGGCTCTAATTGTTTTAAGAATATTACCTCACTCAATCCTCATGACAAGTCTACAAGTCAGTATTACTATCACTCTGTTTTTTTAAAGATTTTATTTATTTATTTGACACACAGAGAGAGATCACAAGTAGGCAGAGAGGCAGGCAGAGAGAGAGGGAGAAGCAGGCTCCCTGCTGAGCAGAGAGCCCGATGCAGGGCTCGATCCCAGGATCATGAGATCATGACCTGGGATCATGACCTGAGCCGAAGGCAGAGACTTAACCCACTGAGTCACCTAGTCACCCCCGGCAGTTCTAGAATTAAAATCCAAATCTGTTTACTCCATAGCCCAAGCTTTTAATCACTATGCAATACTGATAATGGACTATTGAAAATATGATTATTTTGGGCGCCTGGGTGGTTCAGTTGGTTATGCCACTGCCTTCGGCTCAGGTCATGATCCCGGAGTCCTGGGATAGAGACCCGCATCGGGCTCCCAGCTCCACAGGGAGTCTGCTTCTCCCTCTGACCTTCTCCTCTCTCATGCTATCTCTCTCTCAAATAAATAAATAAAATTTTTTGAAAAAGAAAATACGATTATTTGACAAAGAAGTAATGCATCCTAAACTAGAAAGGGACATTTTAATATTTTTGTTAAATATATGGGGGGAAAAAACCTCTAACTAAAAACCTAAGTTTTATGTAAAGTTATTCTTTTGGTTTCTTTCATTTTCCCAATTACCTAATCCAAATCCTCAACTAAGCAATGTAGTTCAAAAAAGAGCAATGGTTAAATCAAGGCTTCATAATGAATAGTACAGACAGAACTTAGCTTCACCTTTCCCGATGTTAAAACACAGTGTTTTGTATCCTTAAACATCATCAGGCATTTCACAAAAACACGGCAACTGCATTATTTTCAGAAGGTAAACAGAAAGGCTAATAGATTTAAGAAAAAGGTTTAGCAATTTATAACACTCATCCCTCCCAAAAATGTGAAATGAAAATGATTCAGCTTCTGTGTTAGACAGTAAGCTTGAATCCAGATATCCTACTTGTTATCTGGGGATAATGATGGAACTCTCACGCTCTAGTACCTTGATTTCCTTCCAGACCTCAATCAAAGGGTTGGGGGAGGGAGTAGATCATTGCTAAATGAAACAATGGGTCTCTGGTAAAGAGCACCTGCTCAGTAAATATTTTTGCTTCTTTCATTCCTTCCTTCCCATTCTAACACCTATTCCTACCTGAGTCAGGATACTCAACTCCATCCTCCTTCATTTTGAAACAAAAATATTCCTAAAAAATCCACCTTATAATATAGGAGTGCTAAAAAAAAAAAAAAAAAGAAAGAAAACAAGGGGTAGATCTAAGGTTATGACATTACTTATTAAAGTTAAAAATATAGGGCTGCCTGGGTGGCTCAGTGGTTAAGCATCTGCCTTTGGCTCAGGTCATGACCTCAGGGTGCTAGGATCAAGTCCCACATCACCTTCCCTGCTCAGCAGGGAGTCTGCTTCTCTCTCTCCCTCTGTCCCTGCGCATACTCTCTCTCTAATGCTCTCTCAAGTAAATAAATAAAATCTTTAAAAAAATAAAGTTAAAAACACAATATAACTGCATTGTGTGGAAGCAAAAATAGTTGGGTTCAGGTGGTAAAATTGAGGAAGATTTTGAAACTGTCTTAAAATTTTTTTGTGATTACTTTACACAAGTAACAGGGGAGGGGAAACAAAAACTACAAGTACATGATTATTTTTATGACTTTCTTAAAAGTTCATATTTATTTTAAGAGAGCGCACCTGCATATATGAGTTGGGGAGGGGCGGAGGGAGACAAAGAATTTCAAGCAGACTCTGTGATGAGTGCAGAGTTCAAAGCAGGCCTCCAGCCCATAACCTGAGATCATGATTTGAGCCAAAATCAAGAGTTGGACACTTAACAGACTGAGCCACCCAGGGGTCCCCAGGTACATGATTATTTCAGCAGATGCAGAAAAAGAGCATTTGACAGAATCCAACACCCTTTTATGATATAAGCACTCAACCAACTAGGGATAAAAGGGAACTTCCTCAACCTGATAAAAGCCATATATGAAAAACCTACAGTCGGGGCACCTGGGTGGCTCAGTGGGTTAAGCTTCTGCCTTCGGCTCAGGTCATGGTCTCAGCATCCTGGGATCCAGCCTCGCATCGGGCTTTCTGCTCAGCGGGGAACCTGCTTCCTCCCTCTCTCTCTGCCTGCCTCTCTGCCTACTTGTGATCTCTGTCGAATGAATAAGTAAAAATCTTAAAAAAAAAAAGAAAAGAAAAGAAAAGAAAAGAAAAACCTACCGTTAACATCTTATAAACAGTAAAAGACTAAAAGCTTTCTCCCTAAGAAAAGGGATCTGTTCTCACCATTTCTATTCTACATTGTACTAGAGGTTTTAGCCAGGGCAATTAGCCTACAAAAGTTAATAAAAGGCATGCACATTGAAAAGGAAAAAGCAGAACTAATTCTATCTGCAGATGACATGCTCTTAAATATAGAAAAACACAGAGGATTCACAAAAACTATTAAAGCTAATAAATAAGTTCTGCAACGTTGCAGAATATATGTTCAATCTACAAAAATCAACTGTCTCTTTATATACTACTAATGAACAATGTGAAAATAAATTAAGAAAATAATTCTACTTACAAAAAGAATAAAATACTTGGGAACAAATTTAACCGAAGAAGTATAAATTTTGTAAAATGAGACTACAAAATAGTGAAAGAAGACATCACATGTTCATGGATCAGAAAACATCTTATTGTTAAAATGGTAATACTTCTGCAAACTAATCTACTGATTCAACACAATCCCTATCAAAATCCGAGTGGACTTTTGTGCAGGAACTCCCAAGGTGATCCTAAAATTGATATGTAAATGAAGGCACCCAGAACAGTCAAAACAATCTTGAAAAGAGGAACAAAGTTAGTGAACTCACACTTCCTGCTTTCAAAACTCACTCCAAAGCTGTAAGTAATGATGACAGTGCATACTGGCATAAAATAGACAGGCAGATCAATGGAAACAAATTGAGAATCCAGAAATAAACCTTAACATTTATGGTTAATTGATTCTGACAAAGGGGTCAAGAAAATCAATGGGGGAAAGAATAATGCTTTCAATAAATGATGTCTGGGTAACTAGATATCCAGATGCAAAAAAAAAAAAAAAATGAACCTGGACACTTAATTATCTCAAAATAGATCACAGATCTAAAATTAAGAGCTAAAACTAGAAGACAATACAGGAGTAAACCTTTGTGATCTTAGGTTAGAAAATGGTTACTTAGCTACAATAGCAAAAGCACAAGAGATAAAAGAGAAGACCGATAAGGACTTCATCAAAATTTAAAACTTCTGGGGCACCTGGGTGGCTCAGTCAGTTAACCAACCGCCTTTGACTCCGGTTCTGATCCCAGGGCTCCCAGGGTTCTGGGATTGAGCCCCACATCGGGCTTCTTGCTCAGGAGGGAGCCTGCTTCCTCTTCTCCCACTGCCCCTCTCCCTGCTTGTACTCTCTCTAACTCTAATGAATAAGTAAAAATTCTTAAAAAAAAAAAAAAATTAAAGCTTTTGTGGTTTAAATGACACCATCAGGGTGCCTGGGTGGCTCAGTGGGTTAAAGCCTCTGCCTTCGGCTCAGGTCATGATGCCAGGGTCCTGGGATGGAGCCCCACATCAGGTTCTCTGCTCCGCAGGGAGCCTGCTTCCTCCTCTCTCTCTGCCTGCCTCTCTGCCTACTTGTGATCTCTGTCTGTCAAATAAATAAATAAAATATTTAAAAATAAATTTTAAAAAATGACACCATCAACTAAGTAAAAAGAAAACACACAAATTAGGAAAAAATATTTGCAAAACATAGATCTGATTTAAAAAAAAATCCAGAATATATGTATAACTCTTTAAAATTTTTTTTTAATTTAAATTCAATTTAGTTAACATATAGTGTATTATTAGTTTCAGGGGTAGAATTTAGTGATTCATCAGCTGCATATGTATGGAGCCGGTGCTCATTACATCGAGTGCCCTCCTTAATGCCCATCACCCAGTTACCCTGTCCCCCCAGCACCTACCCTCCAGCAACCCTGTCTGTTCCCTATAGTTAAGAGTTCCTTATGGTTTGCCTCCCTTTCTCCTTTTATCTTATTTTATTTTTTCTTCCCTTCCCCTTCTGTTCATCTGTTTTATTTCTTAAATTTCATATGAGTGAAATCATATGGTATGTCTTTCTCTGACTGACTTATTTCACATAGCGTAATGTAGTCTAATTCTATCCACATCATTGCAAATGGCAAGATTTCATTCTTTTTGATGGCTGAGGAGTATTTCATTGTATATATATACCACATCTTCTTCATCCCTCTATTTGTTGATGGACATCTGGGTTCTTTCATTGTTTTGGCTACTGCAGACACTGCTGCTATAAACACTGGCACAATTCAATAACAAAAAGACAACCCAAATTAAAAAATAGGCAAAGGGTTTTTGAACAGACATTTCTCTAAGGAAAATATACAAATGGCGAAAAAGCACATGAAAAGAAGCTCAACATCATTAGCCATGAAAAAAAGTAAATTTTCTGTAAATGCTAATCTCCAGGGAAATGTTAAAAAACACAAAAAGGGAAAATTAGTGTTGACAAAGATGTAGAGAAATTGGAACCTTCATACATTTCCTGGTGGTAATGTAAAATGGTGCAGTGTTTGCAAACTATGGGAAATAGTTTGGCAGTTCTTGGAATGTTAAACCTACAGTTACCATATGGCCCAGCAATTCCACTTCTAAGTGTATACTTAATAGAACTGAAGACATTGTTCACAAAAATAAAATGTATACAAATATTCACAGCAGCTATTATTATTCATATTGGCCAAAAAGTGGGAATACACAATGTACATCAACTGATGAATGGATAAACAAAATGTAGTATATCCGGGGCGCCTGGGTGGCTCAGTGGGTTAAGCCGCTGCCTTCAGCTCGGGTCATGATCTCAGGGTCCTGGGATCGAGTCCCGCATCGGGCTCTCTGCTCAGCGAGAAGCCTGCTTGCTTCCCTCTCTCTCTCTGCCTGACTCTCCGTCTGCTTGTGATCTCTGTCTGTCAAATAAATAAATAAAATCTTTTAAAAAAAAAAATGTAGTATATCCACACGATGGAATATTATTCAGCAATTTAAAAAAATGACAAACTACTACATGACAGAACATGGACGAATCATGAAAACTTTATGCTGAGTGAAAGAAGGCAGCCTAAAAAAAATCACATATCTTATGATTCTAATATATGAATTGTTCATAAAAGGCAAATGTATATACACATAAAGCAGATTAGTGGTGCCTAGAGCCGGGGTGGGAGGAACTGAGAGAGTGGGGAGTAATTTGGGTACAGAGTTTCTTTGGAGTGATGAAAATGCTCTAAAACTAGGTCATGGTTAATAAATAAAATCTTAAGAAAAAAAAAAAAAAAACTAGGTCATGGTGATGGCTGCACAACTCTGTGAATATACCAAAAACCCTGAAAGTGTTTAAATGGGTGGATTGTATGGTCAGTGAATTGTATCTCAATTAGGAACACATACAACTCTGAAATAAAATCTGCCTATGAAACTGAATCTGTAAGAACAAAGAAAGTGAAATGCCATAGTGAAAGTCAGATACAGCAACATGAAAGAAAAAGGAGGAGGAAGGGGAGGAGGAAACAGAAGACGAAGGGGAGGAGACAAAAAAAAAAAGAAATAATTCGACCTGATAACATTAGATAAAACTTTACTTATCACATTCATTTCTCTTACTGTAGCAAACCATCCAGTTCTGAATATCTGTAAGTGAAAAAAGTTGTAGGATATACAGAAAGTAGCAAGTGAGAATTACTTTCATGCATGATAAGAAGTCAGGCTTAAGCAACCACTGGTTCCCATTCAATTTTTATAAATGTAAGTGAAGGAACATAATTCAAAGTAGTATCGAAAACTTATAATCCTCAAATTGATGACTACAAGAAATTTAGCTCCCCAAACTTTAAAGAAAAAAGTTCTCTTCTATGATCTTCCTCAACTTTCATTTAAATACTAAGCACATTTCATTAGACTGTCTATGGCCATACCACCCCGAACGCGCCCAATCTTGTCTCATTTGGCTTTCTGAACCTCTGTTGAAAATGACCTATGCTCATCACCTACCATTCTGAATCACTGGGAAATCAAAAGTGGCTTACCTTTTTTAATGTACTGAAGGAAGGCCAGGACTGATATCCATATTCAGATACAAATCGAGCTTTTGGGAAAACTTTCCAATCCCAGCAATCACTGGTATAGTCATAAAAATGTACATCACCAAAATTATTGTCATATGGGTTGACAGAGAGCCAGCCTTCTTTAACAGATTCGGCCCCATTTGTAGGGCTGGATATGATAAAAGGACGAGTCTTGTCTTCCTGAGTCCAGAAATAAAATGATTTAAAAGACATTTTCACCCAGTAAAGTACAAATCATTCACTTTTTTATTAAGTGTTTATTTTAATTCCAATATAGTTAACATACAGTGTTAACATTAGCTTCAGGTGTACAATATACTGATGCAACACTTTCATCCTCACCCAGTGCTCAACATGACAAGTATCCTCCTTAATCCTTATCACCTATCTCACCCATCCCCCTCACCCACCTCCCTCTGGTAATCATCAGCTTGTTCTCTATAATTAAGAGTCTATTTCTTGGTTTCTCTCTTTTTCTTTTTTTTTCCTCTGCTTATTTTTTTCTTAAATTCCACATATGAGTGAAATCATAACGGTATTTGTCTTTCTCTGACTGACTTAATTCACTTAGCAATATACTCTCTAGCTCCACCCATATCAGTGTAAACGGCAAGATTCCTTTCTTTTTTATGGCCGAGTAATATTCCATTGTATATACCATAGACACACACACACACACACACACACACACACACACACACCACATCATCTTTACCAATTCATCTGTCATGGACATTGGGCTGTTTCCTTAATTTGGCTATTGTAAATAATGCTGCTATAAACACAGGGTGCATATATCCCTTTGAATTAGTGTTTTGTATTATAGGGGTAGATACCCAGTAGTGTGATTACTAGATAGTCAGGTCTGTTTTTGACCTTCTGAGGAAACTCCATACTGTTTTCCACAGAAGTTGCACCAGTTTGCATTCCCACCAATAGTGCCCAAGGGTTCCCCTTTCTCTGCATCCTCCCCAACATCTGTTGTTTCTTGTGTTTTTTATTTTAGCCGTTCTGACAGGTGTGAGGTGATATCTCACTATAGTTTGATCTGCATTTTCCTGATGGTGAGTGATGTTGACCACCTTTTCATGTGTCTGTTGGCTGTCTGCATGTTGTCTTTGGAGAAATGTCTGTTTATGTCAGATCATCTACTTTTTAAAAAAACACTGTCAAGTTCCAGGATGCCAAGTGACTGCAGAAAAATAATAGAACCATTAACCTTCTGCATTCAACAACCACCAGCACCTGCTATTCACCAATCCTTTATATCCTTTTGTAATTAATACAGCTTACTCCTCAGTACCTGCTCCCAATCTTTTTCAAGAATGCCGTGCCTCTACATTACCTTCTACCAACATGGGTAGTGTACAGTCTACTGCAGAATTTCTCATCCTTGGCACTACTGACATTCTGCACTTGATAAATTTTGTGCAGTGGTGACCAGAAAAAGGGAGCAAGGGGAGACGTAATGTTTAGCAGCATCCCTGGTCTCTACCCACTAGATGCTAGTAGTACCCTGTACACACACCAAAAAATGTCTACAGACATGGCCAAATGTGCTCCTGTCCCTTGGAGGACAAACTCGCCTCTACTTAAGAAACACAGGTCCAGTGCTTAAGAATTAGAGGCTAAGGTGCAGGATATAAAACTAATACCCAGAAATAAGTAGTATTTCTACACACTAAAAACAAACTAGCAGGAAGATAATTTTTTAAATATATACACTGTTTTTCCTTTTTTAAGATTTATTTATTTATTCGACAGAGAGAGACACAGCGAGAGAGAGAACACAAGCAGGGAGAGTGGGAGAGGGAGAAGCCAGCTCCCTGCTAAGCAGGGAGCCTGATGTGGGGCTTGATCCCAGAAACCGGAATCATGACCAGAGTGGAGAAGGCAGCCGCTTAATCAACTGAGCCACCCAAGCACCCCAAGAAGGAGAAATTTTAAAACAACACCCTTTATAAATGCACCAAAAAGAATAAAATACCTAGGTATAAACTTAACCAAAGAGATGAAAGACCTCTACTCTGAATACTATAAAACACTGATGAAAGAAACTGAAGATGACCCAAACAAATGGAAAGATATCCCAGGTTGTGGGCTGGAAGAACCAGTATTATTCGAATGTCCATACTACTCAAAGCAATCCACAGATTCAGTGCAATCCCTATCAAAATACCAACAGCGTTTTTTACAAAAATAGAATAAATAATACTAAAATTTGTATGAAATCAGAGAAGACCCCAAATAGTCAAAGCAATCTTGAAAAAGAAAAACAAAGCTTGGAGATGTCAAAGTTCCAGGTCTCAAGATATACTACACAGCAGTAGTAATCAATACAGTATGGTACTGGCATAAAAACAGATACACAGATCAGTGGCATAGAATGGAGAGCCCAAAATAAACCACTGATTATATGGTCATTTAATCTGTGACAAAGGAGGCAAGAATATACAATGGGAAAAGATGTTCTCCTCAATAAATGGTGCTGGGAGAAATGGACAGCTACATGCAAAAGAATGAAACTGTATCACTCTTTAATATCATAAACAAAAATAAACTCAAAATGGATTAAAGACCCAAATGTGAGGTCTGAAATCATGAAGACCTAAAAACCATAAAAACACAGGCAGTAATTTCTCTGACATTGGCCATAGGATCATTTTTCTTTATAGGTCCCTTCACGCAAGAAAAACAAAAGCAAAAATAAATTATTTGGATAACACCAAAGTAAAAAGATTTACACAGCAAAGGAAACTACCAGCAGCGCGCGCGCACACGCGCACACACACACACACGCACACACACATATATCAAGAACATGTACAACTCAGTACCAAACCCCGAATAATTCAATTAAAAAATGGGCAGAGGACTTAAATAAAATTTTTCCCAAAAAGACATAAAGATATCCAATGGACATATGAAAAGATCCTCAACACCACTTGTCATCAGGAAAATGCAAGTCAAAACTAAAATATCACTTTATATCTATCAGAATGGCTAAAACCAAAAACACAAGAAACAACAAGTGCTGGTGAGGATATGGAAAAAGGGGAACCCTTGTGCACTGTTGGTAGGAATGCAAAGTGGTGTGGCCACAGTGGAAAACAGTATGGAAGTGCTTTGAAAAATTAAAAACAGAAATAGCATATAATCCAATAATTCTACTACAGGTATTTACACGAAGAAAATGAACACACTAATTCAAAAAGACACGTATACTTCTGTGTTTATTGCAATGTTATTTACAACAATCAATATATTGAAGCAATCTAAGTGTCCATCAATAGAGAAATGGATAAGGAAGATGTGGCACGCATATATACACACACACACACACACATACATATATATTCCATTATATATATTCCATTATATATATCCCATTATATATATCCCATTTTATATATATATATATATATATATATATAATTCTATTATATATATTCCATTATATAATGGAATATGGCACAGCCATAAAAAGATGACATTGTGTCATTTGAGATGGACCTTGAGGATACTATGGATGGATGCACCTAGAGGATATTATGGTAAGTGAAATAAGTTCAGACTGAGAAACACAAATATTATATGATTTTACTCACAAGTGTAATCTAAAACAAAAACAAAAACAAAAGAATAGACAAACAAAAAGCAGAATCAGACCTATAAATACATAGAATAAACTGACGTTTGTCAGAGGTGGATGGGTCAGCAGCTAGGCAAAATTGGCAAAGGGGGAATGGGAGATACAGGGTCCCCATTATGGCATGTATAGGTCATGGGAATAAAAGGCATAGCAGGAGAAAAAAAGGAAATAATAGAGGATATTGAGTCAGAATGACTTGAGTTTAAATCTCAAATCAGAATCTTATTATTTTTGGACAGATCTAAGCCTCAACAGTCTCTTCTATAAAATGGGGAAAATAACAGTACCTACTTCATAGGACTAGAGTAAAAGATAGAGAACTCATGTGTGGAAGACATGGTTAAATTTCACTGAAATTCATGTTCTCATTTCCATAATATAAAGCTGTTTCTAGGAAGTGACTTTCTAACCTCTTTGCATCATTGTGGGGCTATGTGCCTCCTTCTCACTTAACCACTGAACTGTGAAATGAAAATGCTCAAGTATTAAAATCCATTTCTTAAATCCATCAGATATGAAAAATGTAATACCAACACTATCAGTAAAAAGATTATGAAATAAATGTTTTATAAATATTAATTAAAGCTTATACCATCATAGGTTGTGTATAGAAAAATTCTTCATGATACATGACTAAGCATATCAGATAAGCTAAAAATCTGAACCTAAGTTTTTTCATGAATTCTCACTGAAATGTCTTCACATAAATGAATAATGCCATAAACTATACATATTTGGGTGCCAAAATCACATACTATTCTTTTCCCTTTTCAAACTGCTTCAGGATATACCTAAATATTTAAAATATCTAATTAGAGATAAAAAATATAAGGACAATCAGATTATTAAATCACACGTTGAACATTAAAGTTTTTAAAAGTTTTATCCTTCGAAGGCATTAGTACAAAAACAAATGCTGCTTCCTCTCCCTATCAAAAAAAGTTAACTTATATTATCATACAATGTGTATGTAGCAAATACTAGTATAATATGCCTATTAAAAAGTAGTGATGAAAAAGAACCACCATAAAGGAAGGGCTCTATGGTAGAGTTGGGAACAAGCTCTTTCCTTTCCCTTTCTCCTTATTTCACATATCAACATAGTCATATATATCAAGTTCTGCTTTAGCATTTATAATTACAGAATTTTAAATGACACATTAGACCAAATAAACTTTACAGACAGACACAGTACATACCATCCAAGAGCAATAGAATACACATTCTTCTCAGGTACACATGGAACACTCTCTGAGAGAGATCACCAGTTAGGCCATAAATCAAGTCTAACAAATTTAAGAAGACTGAAATCACTCAAACATATTTTTGGACCCCACGGGTATGGAACTAGAAACCAATTAGGAGAAGAAGGCTGGAAAACTCATAAATACATGAAGATTAAGGAATATGCTACTGAACAAACAATGGATCAACAAAGAAATTAAAAGAGAAATTGAAAAATACCTTGACAAATGAAAATGGAAAATACAACATACCAAAACTTAGGAGATGCAGCAAAAGCAGTTTAAGAGGAAAGATCAGAGATAAATGACCATTTCAAGAAAGACGAAAAATGTCAAATAAAGAACCTAACTTAACATCTTATTAAACTAGAAAAAGAAGAACAAACATGGCCCCAAGTTAGCAGAAGGAAGGAAATAACAAAGCCCAGAGCAGAAATAAATGGAATAGAGACTTAAAAGACAATAAAAAAGATCATTGAAACGAAGAACTGGTTCCTTTAAAAAATTAATAAATAAATAAACAAAACCAACAAACCTAATTTAGCCAGACTTGCTTATTAGGAAAAGAAAGAGAGAGGACTCAAAATCAGAAATGAAAAAGATGTTATAAATGATATCTCAGAAATACAAAGAATTGTAAGAGACTACTATGAACAACTATACACAAAAAAAATTGAGCAACCTAGAAGAAATGGATAAATTCTTAAAAACATACAACTTTCCAAGACTGAATCATGAATAAATAGAAAAGGTGAACAGACCAATTAACTAGTAAGGAGATTGAATCAATAGTCAAAAATCTCCCAACAAACAAAAATCCAGGACCAGACAACTTCACCGGTAAATTCAACCAAATATTCAAAGAAGAATTAATACCAGTCCTTCTCAAACTCTTGTGAAAAAAAGAAGAGGAGGGAAAACTTCCAAATTCATTTTACAAGACAACCATTACCCTGATACCAAAACCAAATAGGGTCACCAGAAGAAAATTACAGGCCAATATCCTCGATGAACACAGATGCAGAAGTTCTCAACAAAATACTAATAAACCAAGTTCATATAAGTAAAAAAAAAAAAAAAAAAAAACCATATACCATGATCAAGTGGAATTTATTCCAGGGATGTAAGATGGTTCAACCCTGGCAAGTCAATCAACATGATACACCACATTAATAAAATGAAGTTTAAAAATCATATGCTCACATGAACAAGTGCAGTACAAGTGTCTGACAAAATTCAGCATCCATTTATTGTCTCAACAAAGTGGTTACAGAGGAAACATACCTCAACATAGTAAAGGCCATATAGGACAAGGCCACAGTTAACATCATACTCAGTGGTGAAAAACTCAAAACTTCTAAGGTCAGGAACAAGACCAGGATGTCAACTTCCACCCAACAGAGCACTGAAAGTCCTAGCTAGAACAATTAGACAACAGAAAGAAATAAAAGGTATACAAACTGGAAAGGAAGAAGTAAAGCTGTCACTCTTTGCAGATGACATGGTATTATATGGAGAAAACTCTAAGACTTCACAAAAACCTTTTAGCATAAATACAGTAAATTGTAGGCTACAAAATCAATATACGGAAATATGTTGCATTTCTATGTACTAATAATTACTAGCAAGAGAAATTAATAAAATAATCTTATTTACAACCACATCAAAAAGAATAAAATATCTAAGAATAAATTTTACCAAGGAAGTGAAAGACTGAAATTATTATTGAAAATTATAAGACACTGAAAATTGGGGTGCCTGGGTGGCTCAGTTGGTTAAGTGCCTGCCTTTGGCTCGGGTCATGATCCCAGGGTCTTGGGATTGAGACCCACGTTGGGCTCCCTGCTCAATGGGAAGCCTTCTTCTCCCTCTCCCACTTCCCCCGCTTGTGCTTCCTCTCTTGCCGTCTCTCTCTCTGTCAAATAAATAAATAAAATCTTAAAAAAAGAAAAGACACTGAAAATTATAAGACTTTGTTAAAAGACACTGAAGAAGACATAGATAAATGAAAAGATATTCTGTACTCATAGACTGGAAGAATTAATACTGCTAAAATGTCCATACTATCCAAAGCAATCTACAGATTCAATGCAACGCCTATCAAAACCACAATGCATTTTTCACAAAATAGAAAGAACAATCCAAAAACTTTTATGGAACCATAAAAGTCTCTGTATAGCCAAAGCAATCTTGAGAAAGAACAACAAATCTGGAGGCATCATACTTTCCGACTTCAAAACATGTAACAAAACAAAAGTAATTAAAACATTACGGTATTGGCATAAAAACAGCCACATAGATCAGGAGAATAGAGAATCAAGAAATAAATTCATATATGTATGGCCAATTAATTTATGACAAAGGAGACAAGAATATACAATGGGGAAAGGAGTCTCTTCAGCAAATGGTGTTGGAAAAACTGGATAGTCAAATGCAAGAGAATGAAATTGAATAACCATCTTCAACCACACACAAAAGTTAATGCAAAATGGATTAAAGACTTGAATATAAGATCCAAAATCATAAAACTCCTAAAAGAAATCATAGGTGGTAAGCTCCTTGACACTGGTCTTGGCTTGATTTTTTTGGATTTGACACAAAAAGCAAAGGCAAAAAAAAAGAACAAGTGGGACTACATTCAAACTAAAAAGGTTCTATACAGCAAAGGAAACCATCAACAAAATAAAAAGGCAACATACTGAATGGGAGGAAATACTTGCAATCATATGCCTGCTAAGGCGTTAATACCCAAAATATATAAAGAATTTATTTGTCCAACTCAACAGTAAAAAACAAACAATTAAGAAATGAGCCAGGAATCTAAACAGACATTTTTTCCAAAGAAGACATACAGATAGCCACTTAGTACATGAAAAGGTACTTAACTAATTATCAGGGAAATGCAAACCAATACCACAATGATGTATCATCTGACACCTGTTAGGATGGCTATTATCAAAAAGATAAGAGATAACAAATGTTAGCAAGGATGTGGAGAAAAGGGAACCCTTGTGCTTTGTTGATGGGAATGTAAGTTGGTATAGTCACTAAGGAAAACAATACTGAGGATACCTAAAAAATTAAATGTAGAACTACCATGTGATCAAGCAATTCTAGTCATGGATATTTATCTGAAAAAAATAAAAAAACACTAACTCAAAGAGATATATGCACCCCCATATTCACTGTGGCATTATTTATAATAACCAAGATACTATAACAATCGAAATGTTCATTGATGATGAATGGATAAAGAAAATGTAGCATACACACACACACACACAATGGAATATGACTCAGCCATAAGAAAGAATGAGATCTTGGAGCACCTGGGTGGCTCAGTCAGTTGAGCATCCAACTTTTGATTTCAGGTCAGGTCATGATCTCAGGCTCAAGGTATCAAGCCCTGCACGTGGCTGTATGCTGGGCATGGAGCCTGCTTGGAATTCTCTCTCTCCCTCTCCCTCTGCCCCTCCCAACTCATGATCACTCTTTCTCTCTTAAGAAAAAGGTGGGGGGGGGGATGAAATCTTGCCATTTGTGACAACACAGATGGACTTTGAGGGCATTATACTAAGTGAAATAAGTCAGAGAAAAGCAAATATTGTATGATCTCACCTATACGTGGAATCTAAAAACAACAAAAACAAGCTCATGGAAAGAGAACAGACTGATGGTTGCCAGAGGTGTGAGGTGGGAGGTGAGTGAAACATGAAGGTAGTCAAAAAAATGAAAAGAAAAAGAGTCTCTATGTCTCTTAGGAAGGATGGAAGGAAGGAGAGGAGAGGGCAGGGGAGGGGAGAGGAGGGAGAGAGGGACGAACGGAGGAAGGAAGAAAGGAAGGGAGGAAGGAGGGGAGGGAGGAAGAAGGGCAAGGAAGAGAGGAAGGAAAGGAAAGAAGGAAGGAAGGAAAGGGAAGCGGGGAGAGAAGGAGGAAGGAAAATAGGAAGAAAGAAAAATAGAAAAGAAATATCCATAGAACAGTTGAGCCTTCTCTGTCCCTTTTTCTCCCTGCCTATGGAAATTGTCTGGTAATTCCAGAAATTACCAGATGTCAGATAATTCCAGACATCCACAATTCACGCACGCGTGCACGCACGCACACACACACACACAAAGAATAAGAGCAACTTCCACATTCAAACATTATTTGCACTGACAATCCTGGAGTCTTTCAGCCTGTACAACTTGTCTACTTACAGCCTCATCTACAAAGCATGTTTATTTACACAGAAATCTTCTAAGTTCTACGTGAAATGCTATGTTCCTAGGAAACATAAATATCCATAGTTCCAGAAATTGTAAACCCAAATTGGATAATAACTTCAGAAGAAATGAAATATATGAGGCAGAAGATCATTTTTGCTCCCACAAAGGCACTGGGCCCAGAATGTTTTATGGGTGAATTTGTCTCAGTAAAACCGATAATCTGTATTTTATTTAAATTATCCCTGGACTATAAAAACAACAACAAATGGCTCCTAACTCATTCTGTGCAGGCAGCATATGCACATACACATATACCAACCTGGGTTCTCCAGGCTAAATCTGTCTCACAAAAATGTTTTTTATTTTTTTCCAGTGTTCCAAAATTCATCGTTTATGCACCACACCCACTGCTCCATGCAATACGTGCCTTCCTTAATACCCATCAACAGGCTCATCCCACCCACCTCTGCCCCCTCCAAAACCCTCAGTTTTTTTCTCAAACTGAGGGTTTTGTCTCTCATGGTTTGTCTCCCCCTCCGATTTCCCCCAACTCACTTCTCCTCTCCATTTTCCCAGTGTCCTCCATGTTATTCCTAATGTTCCACAAGTAAGTGAAACCATATGATAATTGACTCTCTCTGCCTGACTTATTTCACTCAGCATAATCTCTTCCAGTCCCATCCATGTTGATACAAAAGTTTGGTATTCATCCTTTCTGATGGAGGCATAATACTCCATTGTATATATGGACCATATCTTCTTTATCCATTCATCTGTTGAAGGGCATCTTGGTTCTTTCCACAGTTTGGTGACTGTGGCCATTGCTGCTATGAACACTGGGGTACAGTTGGCCCTTCTTTTCACTACATCTGTATCTTTGGGGTAAATACCCAGGAGTGCAATTGCAGGGTCATAGGGCAGCTCTATTTTTAATTTCTTAAGGATCTCCACACTGTTTTCCAAAGTGGCTATACTAACTTGCTTTCCCACCAACCGTTTAAGAGGGTTCTCCTTTCTCTACATTCTCTCCAACACTTGTTGTTCTCTGTCTTGTTCATTTTGGCCATTCTAACTGGTGTAAGGTGGTATCTTGATGTGGTTTTGATTTGAATCTCCCTGACAGCTAATGATGATGAACACTTTTCCACGTGTCTGTTAGCCATTTGTATGTCTTTTTTGGAGAAATGTCTATTCATGTCTTCTGCCCATTTTTTGATGTGATTATCTGTTTTGTGTGTGTTGAGTTTGAGGAGTTCTTTATAGATCTTGGATATCAGCCCTTTGTCTGTAGTGTCATTTGTGAATATCTTCTCCCATTCCATGGGTTACCTCTTTGTTTTCACAAAAAATTTTGTTTAGATAGCGTTTTTTAAAATACTCAATATAAATGAGACCCAGCATTCATTTGCTATTACCATAGTCCCCTCTTCTCTATGAACCTCATCAACTCTACTTAATTTTTTAAAATAGATTTGGCTCCTCTAGGCATTTGAGTTTACAATTCCTACCACAGACTGAGTTTGCTTATGAACATAAATTTTTTTTTTTTTAAGATTTTATTTATTTATTTGATAGAGAGATCACAAGCAGGCAGAGAGGCAGGCAGAGAGAGAGGAGGAAGCAGGCTCCCTGCTGAGCAGAGAGAGCCCGATGCGGGGCTCGATCCCAAGACTCCGAGATCATGACCCGAGCCGAAGGCAGCGGCTTAACCCACTGAGCCACCCAGGCGCCCCTGAACATAAATTTTTAAATTCTAACCAAAATATCAGCAAATCAAATCTTGCACAGAATAAAAGAATAAAGCATTATAGCTAAACAGAGTTTATACTAGAACTAGTCTGTTATCAGGAAAGTAATTCACAGAATTCATTGTATTTATTGAGAACAAGGAAGGAAGGAAGGGAGAGAGGAAGGAAGGAAGGAAGGAAGGAAGGAAGGAAGAGGGAGGGAGGAAAGAGGGAAGGAAGGAAAAAGTAGCATACGGATAAGTCATCCAAAATAGAAATTCTCGACATTTGGGGTTCCATAGATGGGCTCCAGAAAAAAGTACATGACAATCTGCAGATGTAAACACCATATTGGTGTATGTGTGGTGAGCTCCACAGATTAAGTTCATCCTCAAAGAAGCCCATAACCCATAAATCCATTCATGTGCTGCAGCATTACAATGGACTGTTCTGTATGAAAATGGTATTATTGAAGGTTGCTCTAAAAAAGGGTACAGGGGCACCTGGGTGGCTCAGTTGGTTAAGCAACTACCTTCAGCTCAGGTCATGATCCTGGAGTCCCAGGATCGAGTCCCGCATCCGGCTCCCTGCTCCATGGGGAGTCTGCTTCTCCCTCTGACCTTCTTCCCTCTCATGCTCTCTCTCACTTGTCTCTCAAATAAATAAGTAAAAATCTTTTAAGGGGGGGGTACAAAAACATACTACACCAATATTCCAACTGATCCATTTTCGAAACACGTTCTTAAATTCTACTGCATGAGAAATCATTACTTACAGCCAAGACAATCTTTCGAATATTCTTCACATACAGTACCACATAGTCCTTGATGTAGGTATGCAGTTCTCTGGCAGGGATATTATACCAATTCATCATCAGTGCTGCTTCATTTTCATTATTTCCACCCCAAATGATGATGGAGGGATGATATTTCAGTCTCCTGATCTAAAATTTCAGAAAACATAAAACAATTTTCCAATGATCAACAAGAAAAAAAAGTCTCAGAGCTGTAATGATTCATAAAATGATAGCCACTGCATTTTTGCACATAAATTCTTATGTACAGAAAATTCATTAGAAAGTGGCTTGTAACATTACCTGCGGGAATACATGTTAAGAAATCAGATTCTTTTCACCTAGATTTTATAAACACCAGTAAGATAGGGTTCCTCTTCTCTACTGTATAAAACCTGAAGAAAATATAATCCCTTTTATTGAAAAAAGAAACATAAATCAACCTCATTGTTATCTGACTTGCCACAAAAAAAGGCTCTAAGAAATACAAAAGTCAGGAGACATTACATTACAGAGGAGTTTCTCAAGAGCAATATGGAGTTTTGTGTGAAGAAACAAATGAGGGAGAACAACTAGTTCTGCTGAAAGAGAGACTGAGGGGTTGTTATGGTCTCCACTGAGATCAGAAAACCGCAAGGACAGCTAGAGAGGGTTTTACAAACCAAGAGAGTTCCCAGAGAAACTCTGTAAGTTAAAGACAAATATGTGAAATATTCTAAAGGGAAAAGGATGAGGACATCAAGAGGATATCTCCAGGGCACCTGGGTGGCTCAGTGAGTTAAAGCCTCTGCCTTCAGCTCAGGTTACAATCTCAGGGTCCTGGGATCGAGTCCCGCATAGGGCTCTCCGCTTGGCAGGGAGCCTGCTTTCTCCTCTCTCTCTCTCTCTGCCTGCCTCTCTGCCTACTAGTGATCTCTGTCAAATAAATAAATAAAAATCTTAAAAAAAAAAAAAAGAGGATATCTCCAGAAGTAACTATCACTGTCATGTCCTGAGAAATCAACTAAGGTTAAGTCAGTTACTGAATATATCTGAACACAGAAGAAGAAATTAGAGTATCTGTCTGAAAATCCTGCAGCCCTAAGAACTGAGCCTGTGTGACCTGGGCTCTCTGTGACCAGCCCTACACAAAGGTGGAAGGATCCAGTTCTTCGGATACACCGGGAGATGGACTCCGGCAGAAGAGGGCAGTTAAATCTCTTGGAGAACACAGTGAGTCAATGATCAAGAGAAATTCCTCTGGAACCCATTTTAGCAAAATAACCATACTGGTATTTATAGCTTCTCTTCCATGAAATGCATGATTAGAGTGATGGATCCCAGCTGATGTTCTCACTGTGGCCTCCATTCAAGATGCCAAGTATCTCCTACATGACACAGAGATCCATTAAGGATACATGCATTAAAGGGATTTATCTCATTCTTAAAAATTACAGTCTTGTGTTTTTCTAACCCAGCCTTATGAATACTATTTCCTTTATTTGCCTCTGTGCATGCCCAGGTACGTGACAGCTACTACCAAGTGTGACTGGCACAAGAACACAAATACTTGGGCGTCTGGGTGGCTCAGCTGGTTGAGCAACTGCCTTCAGCTCAGGTCATGATCCCGGACTTCCAGGATCGAGTCCCGCATCGGGCTCCCAGCTCTTTGGGGAGTCTGCTTCTCCCTCTGACCTTCTCCTCTCTCATGCTCTCTCTCACTCATTCTCTCTCAAATAAAAAAATAAAATCTTTAAAAAAAAAAAAAAACCAGAACACAAATACTCAAGAGGCAGAAAGCTCCAGTGACTTTGTGCTACACATACCCTTCAAACTGACCTAGAATTTTTGACAAGCTTTCCTTTAAAATTTTAACGTCTTCATAAAAAGCTTGCCTGTTTAATAATACATAAAAGAATTGAAGGTACATAGACACCATAATTTATTTATTTGTATGAGAAAAAAAAGTTTAAAAAACTGAAATGTCTGCAACCTACATAACTATAATTAATATTTTTTAAGCTCATCTATCCATCTATCCTCCTGATGAAAAACCTGGCCCAGTAGTGCGGATACAGAGAGGAACAGTCCCCGAGGCCGCAGGGAGATTACAAACTTGCAGGGGAAACAAAACATTGAACAAGTGATTCAAAGTGTGGTATAGGTCATATAGGGCAAATCTTGTGATCTAGACTTGCAAATATAGAAAGATATTCCCCCCCAGAGAAATTCATGCTCAAGGTAGGACGTGACAGAAGAAAATGAGAGAGTTGGTCAGGAAGAGGGTGCTTGATGGGGCCAGGGACACCAGCAGAGACAGGAAATGCCCGGTGTCTTTATCTGGAGGACTCAGTAAGAGATGATTCATTTGTACTTTTTAAACCTTTTTTAAAAAAATAAAACACAGGGGCGCCTGGGTGGCTCAGTGGGTTAAAGCCTCTTCCTTCGGCTCAGGTCATGATCCCAGGGTCCTGGGATTGAGCCCCGAGTCGGGTCCTCTGCTCAGCAGGGAGTCTGCTCCGCCCCCCCCCCTCTGCCTGTCTCTCTGCCTACTTGTGATCTCTGTCTGTCAAATAAGTAAATAAAATCTTTAAAAAAATAAAAAATAAAACACAGATATAAAAAAAATTATGACATAGTAAATTACTATAACACAATCACCCTCGTAACCACCACCCAGATCAAGAAAGATAACCCCAAAAGCCCTCATACACCCCTTTCTAATTATAGTCCTTTCCTGCTCCCAACAGTAACCACTATCTTGAGTATTATAGTAATCACTTCCTTCCATTTCTTTTGGTTTTCCATGCAAATGTACATCCACAGACATTGTAACAATGAAATCACAGATTTTAACTTACTTGATGGATTACAATCCCCTGACATTCTTATCCTTATTGGATTTCAAATTGTCCCATTTTTGGTTCGTGAGAGTCTCATCAAAGTTCTTTTAACATATCTGTGATAGTGTCATTGGTATCTCTATGTCCAAATATTCCAGGGTCATCTATTACACTTCCTGCCCCAGACCTGGAATCGGCCATTTGTCTAAGAACCCCTTCTCTTAATGGGAAGAGTTATTTCAATAGAAGGATACACCATATTATTAGGTTGTCCTAGTCCTTTTTGATGGACACAGCTAGGTTATAATCACTTCCTTGCACTTACAGATCTATAAATAGAAGTGTGTACATATGGTATGCAAAAGAAATCAAGGAGTCAAGAATCACTTTAAATTTTTGACCTGAGAAGCACAAAGACTAGCTTTGTCATTTCTCGAGTTGGGGGAAACAGCAGGGAAAGCAGGTTGGGAGACGGTAATGCAAGTTTGGTTCAGATATGTTACACTGGAGATGACTATGAAACCTCCCAGAAGAGGCTCCAAGTAGGCAGCTGGATATAAGAACCAGGAATCCAGCAGACATGTCAGAACTGGGGATAAATCTGAAAGTCATCAGCATAGAGGTGGTGTTAAAGCCACGAGACTGGGTGGAATCAACTAGGAAGTCAATTATCTGACTGATTTTCATGGGATTTAGTAAGGAGAACAAAAACACACACAAAAATAAAAAATGAGGAGAGGTTTAACGAAAGGCAAATGAAACAAAAGCATTTTCCTTCTTCTTGGAATGGTAATGACATACCTGGTAAGCCACTTCTGCTCTCACCGAATTCAGGAAGTCCCGATTGGTTGGATAAAGGGCACAGGCGAACATAAAATCCTGCCATACCTATCAAACCAATAAAGAGCAGTAAAGAACTTCCATGGACTTTATTACACAGAAAGAAATTCTTCATTTTGAACTCTGGGGAACTATCTTTCAGGCAAATGAAAAAACAAATTAGCCTGATGAGTGTAACCATTCGAACACTACTATGATTAAGGCAGTGGGAGAGGCTCTCATACAGACCTCATGACTTTCCAGAACAGCATAAAACTGTGGGGGGAACCCAAGGGAAGAAAATGTTAAATAGGGAGAAAAGAAAGAGAAGGAAAGGGAATTCAAAGAAGGAAACAGTGAGTGTGTTGAGGGGAACATGAAATTTGAAAAGAACCTTCCCCCAGCTCCTCCTCACTCGCAATACTTTAATTTTCACTGGGAATTTGCTGTTGAGAGATGGGCCAGATTGTTTATAGAAGAACTAACTTTTCATGGCCGAAAGGATTACTACATGGACATTTTTTAATGAAGCCACATTAAGTTCTTTTTTCTTTCTTTCTTTACCTGTCTCTTTCTTGAGAGACAGACTGTGTGTGTGAGTGGGGGACGGGGCGTGGCACAGAGGGAGAGAGAGAGAGAATCCCAAGCAGGCTCTGAATGACGCAGGGCTCAATCTCATGACCCTGGGATCATGACCTAAGCCAAAGGCAGACGCTTAACCAATGGAGCCGCCCAGGTACCCCGCGTAAGTTCATTTCTAGAGAGGCTATTACTACGCAGTGGTTAAGGGCCCAGGCCCCAAATCAGTCGACTGAGTCAGAACCTTGGTGCCACCACATACACTGTGTGGGTTTGGGAAGGTTATTTCACCTCTCTTCCACTTGTCCTTTTCCTTACTGGTAAAATGGGGATGGAGAACAGCAGTAACTACTTCATAGGATGAGCACTGAGAACAATGCCTGATCCTCAGTAAGTATTATAGAACACTATGACACTATCATGACCATCAGGACTGCCAATATTGTAATTACTATTCTTCTATGGAGTGCTTTATATTTTAGAACTATAATACCAGAACTAAAAGATTTTATTTCCTGTGCTTAACCCTCACCAATGCAAAACATGCCTGGAGTACTTAGCAATATTAAGCATAGCTTTTCTTTACTGAATTTTATTATTTTTCTTCTCTCTAGGTCTTGTTAAATCTCCTTCAATTTAAAATTTTTAAATATGTTTATGCATACCCTTATATCAAAAAGAAAATTACAAATACAGAATGCCTACCACTTAAAAATAATTAAATAATTATGATATTTACCATCAACTATGGTTTTGGGTTTGCAAGATGCCATTTATTCCTTTGCAAAAAAAACAAGAGTATCAGTGCTGGCTCTGAGAAAAGAATGAACGAGCCATAGCACCCACTCAGAACACAGGTACTCAAAGTGAGGATATAGTAACATATCAATCAATAAAATGCTGTCGACTACCCACCATTATTCCTAGTTCATCACAGAGTCTATAGAATTCATCCTGCTCATAAATTCCTCCTCCCCAAACCCGGAGAGTATTCATGTTAGCATCCACAGCAGACTGCAAAAGGAGCCGCAACCTATAGAAGAAATTGTAAAAATAAGTGTTAATATGAAAATCTGGGGATGTTTAAAAAAAGATTTTAAAAACACATGGTGGGGGCTGCCTGGGTGGCTCAGTCGGTTAAGTGTCTGCCTTCAGCTCAGGTCACAATCCCGGGGTCCTGGGTTGGAGGCCGGCATCGGGCTCTTTGCTCAGCAGGGACCCTGCTTCTCCCTCTCCCTCTGCCTACCACTCACCCTGCTTGTGTTCTCCCTCTGTCAAATAAAAAAATAAACAAAATCTTTACACAAAAAACACACATGGTGGTTGATAAATATGTTTCAAAACTCTTTTAGAAAAACATGTTCTAAAACTATGGTTTGGATATAACGCTAGGTGAAGAAAGTGAGACAAAATGATATAAACATTAACTGCAACCACATAAACAAACCTGGAAAAATTGTGGGTTATATCTTTTCTCTGCCCTCTAAATTCACACCGTTATCATACTGCTTTTGAAACTAAAATTTTTATTCGTTATTCTTATAGAAAAAAATGTTGTAAACCTTAGGAAGTATGAGCTGATTTTATACAACCATTTCAAATTGTAAGACAAAAACCAAAGTTTGCATAGTAGTACCCAGCTTACTCTTATTTCCTTTTTTTCAATTCCTCCAGTCCAGTACAGAATTTCCTCAATTTACGGCAGGATTATATTCCAATTGGCCCATTGGAAATTGAAAATATTGTAAGTCAAAAATGCATTTAACACACCTAACCTACCGAACATCCCACCTTATCCTCACCTACCTTAGATGTGCTCAGAACACTTACATTAGCCTGCAGTTAGACAAAATCATCTACCACATAGTCTAGTTTATAATAAAGTATTGATATCTCATGTAATGGATTGAATACTGTACTGAAAGTGAGGCACAAAATGGGTATAGCGGTACAGAATGGTTGTGACCATATCGTTTGTTGACCCTCAGTCTGGCGTGGCTGACTGGGAGGCTGCAGCTTCTGCCACGGCCCAGCATCACAAGGGAATCCTGTACCGTTGTTAGCCCAGGACAAGATCAAAATTCAAAATATAATTTCTACAGAATATGTATCATTTTTACACCATGATAAAGTTAAAAAATCATGTCAAACCATCGTGGGCACCAGCTATTCCTCTTTCTCTAGTAAATTAAATTTCCGTTTTGATTCTTCCAATTCCTATTCACATTACCCACAGGAAAATGTATAGCCACTCTAAGAACATCTATTCTGCATTTCCAGAACAGAGCCTAGAGAGGAACCAAGAAGCCCCCAACCACTGGCTGGCCAAGGACCCAGAGTATTGGGCTTCCACAGGTATACTAGTTGGCCCAGCTGTACTGAACAGTCACTGCCCAAACCAGCCAAATGGGAGGAGCCAGAAAACAAAAAGGAAAAAAAGCAGCAAATTATGTGTCTATGTCGGGAGAATAATTTCATTTTCATGTGAAATTCAAGACAATATGTTTAAAGTAAAAGCAAATTACTACAACATTTGGCAAATTCTAAACACCAAATAATATGGTACAATGCATATTTATAAATATGTAAATAAGTTAACTGTGTTTATTTCTCTTCCCAAAGTTTATTTTTACTATCACAAAGACAGTTTGTAATCGCAAACAGGAAATATTATTCTCTTGTGAAGTGTTATTCTCATAGCTTCAGATAAACACTTTAAATTTTCTTCTAGATTTAAAACTGTAAAGCTTTTTTGGTTCCTTTTACTAAGGTAAAAGTAAAGGAATATACAAATAGCTTAGAATGAAGAAGGAAATATGGGTTTCCATTTTTAAAAAAGAATGCACAGAAATATTTAAGGTATTTTTTGAAAAATTAAAAAAAAAACAAATGTAATCTTTTTTTTTTTCAGGGACTAACTATCCAAAATGTGCATTAGTCATTTTCTTGTTCCTCCAGAGGAAATATATAATAGTTTTCTAAAAATTGGATGGTTTCAGCAGTCTCAAGTCACTTAGCTGTTAAGACTATCTATAGCTTGTGAAAATGGAATGTATGATTTAAAAATCCTTTCCATTCTAAAGTTTCCATCATCCTAGAATTCTGTCTTACCTCTCAGTTCCTTCCACTGCAACCAAAGAAAACAAAAATGAGTAATTCTTTAGCTTTGGGGGCTTTTAATAAAAAGAAAAACAAGAAATAAAAAAAATCGTAACTTACAAGTCAGAGGTTACTCGATCCTGGAATGAATCTGCTGGGATCCAGTTCGAGCCTTTCAGAAATATGGGCAATCCATTAATTTTGAAATAGAAACTCAGACCTTGAGATCCTTCAATGGGCTCTTCTATAAGTTCTACTGTCCTAAAATAAACCTTTTATGAACAAAATTAAACAATGAATATCAAATTTAAAACATAAACAAGAGATTTTTTTTTAAAGATTTTATTTATTTGACAGACAGAGTTCACAAGTAGAAAGAGAGGTAGGCAGGGGCTGGGGAGTAGGAAGCAGGCTCCCCTCTGAGCAGAGAGCACAATGTGGGGCTCAATCCCAGAACCCCGAGACCATGACCTGAGCCGAAGGCAGAGGCCTAACCCACTAAGCCACCCAGGCGCCTGCAAGAGATTTTATTTTTAAAAAGGAAAGTAAATTTCTGAACAATTTACATGAACATATTTAATGTTAATTTCCTACTTGCTATGAAGCATTTAATGTAGAAGTACATATTTCAGAAAAGTATATATATAATTATTGCCAGATTCTATCTTTTAATAGATATAAAATATAGAAACTATTAAAGAGGAAATATATTCTAGTCTTCCTCATGAAACAGGCATTTGTAATTCCATCAAAAGAAATATATTTGAAGGGTGCCTGGGTGGCTCAGTTGGTTAAGCATCTGACTCTCAATCTCAGTTCAGGTCATGATCTCAGGGTTGTGAGATCGAGCCCCAGGTTAGGCTCAGCATGGAGACTGCTTGGGATTCTCTAACCTCCTCTGCCCCCCACTCAAATAAATAATCTCTTTTATAAAAAAAGAAATATATTTGAAGATAACATTTCAAAGTTAGAACAAAAACTTATACTATTTCACAAAAGCAAGGGAGAAATCCCACCAGTTAAACTACGCATCCTGAATTTTAGAAAAACACACTCTCATTTCAGTGTTAACATGTGCCAAAATGCGCATCTTAGAATCAAAGACATATAGCACAGGGTATTTCACAATTTAACAACTTACCAATCTTAATAGCACATTAGTGTAAAATCATTTTGTTTAACGGGCAATTTAATCCCAACTAATCATCACATTAAACTCGATGTTTAAGAGAGCTCTAGAGATGTAAGTGGTGTTCCAACTGGAAGTTAGAATAGGAGCACACACTCCAATGTTATAACCACTGTGTGAGAAAAAGCTGAGACCTTTGTCCCTGGGACGCTCTAGCCAGGTTAAGCAGGAGCAGTTAAGCACGAGCAACAAGACTCCAGATAGAGAAGACTGAGGTTTTTATGTAAATCTTCATTCCTTTCAGCCATAAACTGGATCAAGGAATGAGGTTGTATACCAATGAAGCCTAGCCTTGAACCAAGATTATGCTTTTCTTCTCTAATTAAAATAAATAAATTAATCAACTTATTCTACGAAATAAAAGTACTCACCATTCTTCTATCTTCTTACCCTTGCCCTTATTACTCTGACATGACAAAAAGATATGAATTAACTTTATGAGAAGACATAGAATAAGGCTTGGTTGAGGAGGACCTTGACATGGAATTACCATACCTGCTTTAGGGTTGCAAATGTAAAAAATGTAAGGTGATTTTCACAGATAACTTTGAAAACACTTTGAGGGGTAGATTCAAATATCTAGAACAGCAGTTCTTTAAGTATGGCTGGGGACTACATGGGATCCCTTGGAATCCCGTAGGAGATCCTTGTGTTCGAAACTATTTCCGTAGTAAAGCTAAAATATTATTTGCCTTTTTCACTCTCTCACTCTTCTGAATGTATGGCCTTTCCAGAAACTACATGATGTGTGATGACATCACTTTTTTGGCTAATGGAATGCATGCTTGCATCTTCTGGTGTATTCTACTTCTACGGTAGAGGTTTAGTATTTAAAGAGTTAAGTTTTCAGAGATTAACCCAGTTTGTTCTCAGCTTCTACTGTGTTCTTAGTAGTGGTGTCTGGTTATTCCTGCTATAATCTCTGTAACCTCACTGTCATTCAATAAATTCTCCTTTTGAATCTCAAAGTTTCCCTTGCAACTTACACAGAAACACAAAAGAATTAGGTACCATTTGTTAACTTGTTTCACAGTAGTATTTTTAAGTTTTCAAATGAAAACGAATGTTAATTTTAATTGAAATTCATTTTACAGTTCAGTATTTTTTATTCTAAGAAAATATTTCAAATATGCTTTTTCTTAAGTTTGAGTTGCAACTAGAAGACTAACACTCTCATCCTACAACTATATTGTCTCCATTTAAAAAATGCTGGAAAAAATGAAATTGACATATCAGAGTTTTCTTTCTCTTTTTTTTTTTTTAAAGTAGGCTCCACAACCAATGTGGAGCCCAATGCAGGGCTTGAACTCACAACCTTGAGATCAAGACCTGCACTGGCATCAAGAGTTGAATGCTTAACCAAGTGAGGCACCCAGGTGCCCAACATTATTAGAGTTTGCTAATTCATGGAAGGGAAGAACCTACTCCAAAGAAACTGGGTAAAATTACAAATGAGTAATGAAATTGTGATGAAATCCATATTTCCCTCAACTTTATAACTGTTAATAATTTATCTTACTGTGCCTTATGCAATGTAACATTTTAAAAACAATACTTATGGTGCCAGTTAAATTGCAGTATCATTTCGAGACCCATCATTTTTCATATAAAGAAAAAAGAATGGAAGATTTTAGACAAGATAAGCTCTTTAAAAGGCAAACATTGTTTATTATGCTCTAATATATGATTTTCTATTATATTATAATGTTTTCAAACCAGAAATGAAAGTCACTGGAGCATGTTACAGGACTCATTATGTTACATAGCTGGAAAAGCGAGCACACACACACACACACACACACACACACACGTTTTATGTTCAGTTAGTGAACATACAGTATATCGTTAGTTTTTGATGTAGTGTTCAACAATTCATTATGAGAAGCACACGTATTAGTTGAGAGAGTTTTACAGTTGACATTGCTGAATGCCTACTAGATAAAAAGTCAAAAAATGAAATCACAGCATTGTCACGTGGCAATGATACCGTAAGTCATACAATCAAAGATTTAGCTGCAACAGGATACTGAGCTGATCGCTCATCTGAAGTATCACCGTTTGCCTGAGAACTGGATCAATCTCCAGAATGATGGACTCACTGTTTGCTTTTGTTTGTCTGTTAATCAGCAGAATGAATCATCAAAGATTTCTTTTATGTAAATCTTTGGCAACAGAACACAAGAGATGCTGAAATATTCAAAGTACTGAATAGTTTCTTTGAATCTCAAGGTTAGCAACAAGTGTGTTAACAACATTTGCCCTGATGTTACAAAGGCAGTGGTGGGTAACGTTCCTGGCGCCTCCACAAAAATCAAGGCAGTAGAACCCAACTGTGCTAACTGTATCCTTCACCTTCAAGCATCAGCAGGAAAAAAAAAAAAAAAAGTCAGTTTCACTTAAGAATGCCCTTGGTAAAGCAGTAAAAATTACTAATTCTATTAAACCCTAACCTTGAGCAGACATCATTATAACAGTCTGTGTGATGAAATGATAGAATGGGAAATACGGATAAAGTCCCACAAAATAGATTCTTGAGGAAAAGCATCTGGGCCACTGCTTGAGTTGTAAACTGAATTAGTCATCTGGTTCGTGAAACTTCATATTCACTGGAAAGAACTGCCAGACAAACTATGGTTATTCAGACTTGGCTATCTGGCAGACATTTCTTGAAAATGAAGTGCGCCTTGTCACTTCAAGGAAGATAAGTGAAAGTATGGTGGACAAGGATAAAACTCAAACTACAGGTAAAAATTAGGATTTAGGAAAACTTGTATCCACTCCCATGAGCTCGAGAGCTTCCCAATACTTAAAGACTTTTCAGTAACATCAATGTGATATTAACAAATGTGAATGTGATATTATATAATGGAATGTTTCAGTATTTGGAAACATCTGGATATCTTAAGACACCAATATGACACCAATATTTTTCCAATAACCAATGCACTGTTATGATATCATGTAAAAGATCCATTAAGAATGAGTAAGTCAGGGGCGTCTGGGTGGCTCAGTGGGTTAAAGCCTCTGCCTTCAGCTCAGGTCATGATCCCAGGGTCCTGGTATCGAGCCCCGCATCCGGCTCTCTGCTCAGCAGGGAGCCTGCTTCTCCCCTCTCTCTCTCTCTGCCTGCCTCTCTGCCTACTTGTGATCTCTGTCTGTCAAATAAATAAAATCTATAAAAAAAAAATAAGAATGAGTAAGTCATGGTAATAAAAGGTATAGCAGAGAGAATACAGTCGGTGGTGTTGTAATAACATTGTAGGGTGACAGGTGGGAGCTGCACTTGTAAGCATAGCATAAGTTACAGAGTTGTCAAATTACTATGCTGTATAACTGAAATTAATGTAATGCTGTCAACTATGTCTCAGTAAAAAAAATAATAATTTTAAAAATCCATTAAAGGTATAAGATACACCAACAGATTTTAATGTAACAGAGTACAGTTTGTTAAAATGGCTTCAGATTCCACTTTGCAACTAACCTTTAAGAAACCACCACTGCTTAAGTTCTCCTGCAGTACCAAAGAATAGCCTCGATCATTTGAAAAGGCTACTAAAGTACTCTTCTCTTTTCCATCTACATATCTATGTAAGATCATTTTTTCTTCACGTTTCGATGAAAACAACATGTTGCAAATTGATTGCAAAAGCAGATGAACATCCAGTCATCCTCCATTAAGCAACACATTAAAGAGACTTGTAAACATGTAAAATAATGTCATTATTCTCACTACATTTTCTGTTTTGTAAATATATTTATTCTTCATAAAATAACTCACACATTAACATGTCATGGATTTGGTACTGTGATTTGAAATGAGTAAATATTTAATCCTCGGTTTTAAAATTTGCCCACATAAACAAAGGTACGTTGGGGTTCTCAATAATTTTTATGAATGTAAAGTGATTGTGAGTCCAAAAAATTTGAGAATCACTAATCTAGAAAATAGAACTCACTTACTTCTTTATACCAATTAATGCTACAAATAGTATTAATGATAAAACTCATCTGCCCCAATTTTCTCTTTTCTGTTTAAATTTTCTCATGAAAAGCAGCTATCCCTATCTTCCACTCCTGCAGTAACAATTTTATGGCCCAGGTCAAAGTAAACCCTAAAGCACTTGACAGTCCTCAGAGGTGAAGCAGGAATTACCAGGCACCTTTCCCTTTGGACATTCCCCGACAGGTTAAAGGCTGGATCTATGCCAGTAACTCCCCACGTCCTCTGGAAGTCCTGATAGGTAATATAAAAGCCTTCTTCTACAACAGGTATTTTACTTCCAAGGAAATAATAAACTTTGAAAGAGGTTTTTTGAAAAGTTCCCTGAGTAAAATATATTTATATCCAGAGGGAATTACAAGATCCAAACTATTTTAAAGAGCCCAACAAAATATTGTCTAAAAGTAGGAAAGAAAATACCTAAGAACCTAAATGTGTAAGCCAAGCAGTTTGCATTTAAAAGTTTTTAATTTGCAACTTGTCTATCTATAGTTGAAGATTCCATCGGCAACTCACTAGGTAAGTTTTTAAACTTTATGATTACATTTTTGAAATAGAAGGACTAACTCAAAGTACAGAACAACTGAACACATTTTTTAGACTAAGAGTTAGGAATATCTTAACTAAAGGGCTTAAGAGGTGTGTGACTGATAACACTGTGCTTCTCAAATTTCTTTCTCTGGCAGACCAGATGATGATGTAATGAATCATAGAGTCATAAACTGCATATCACTTCTCAGCTGTTTGCAATCAAATACTAAAAAGGCTGCCATAGTTGGGGCGCCAGGGTGGCTCAGTGGGTTGAGCGTCTAACTCTTGGTTTCGGCTCAGGTCATGATCTCAGGGTGGTGAGATGCACAGTGGGGAGTCTGCTTCTCCCCCTCTCCCTCTGCCCTGCTCATGCTCTCTCTCTCTCAAATAAACAAATAAATCTTAAAAAAAAAAAAAAAGCTGTCATAGTATAACTAGATACTAGTAATTTTCTTCTTAAAAAAAAATCTTATTTCCAAATATTGACAAATGTTACCTGAACTATTTTTCAAATAATTTTCATGAATTTCCAAAAACACAAGTCATTTCATTTACATTACGTATTTTTAGAGACGAGCAAACACATTTCTGTCTGCTCTAAAAGTGCTTTAACAGGCAGAAGCACTGAGAAAACACGTGCTGGGTTTCCACAAAGAGCTGTCCTCACACAGGCCTGTGCAGGACCACACAAGCCCTAGCAACATGCAGCAAGCGCAACCAGAAGGTGACAGCTTCAAGTTTACACCAGCACAGTTGCCTGGTATCTTTGTGGCCAGAGGTGCATTCCCTTATCTGACAGAACAGACAGAATCACTGTTTAACAAACCCCCTCTTCTCTATGACAAAATTATTTTCAGTAATAATAATGAAATGAAATGAATAATGATAATATCCAGAAAAGAAATGCAGACACTTTCCTTTATTTAACTTCATATGAACAGTCATACCATTTTTAAGTAAAATAAAAGAGTAGAAAAAAGGAGAAGTGGACCCCTAGTTGGCTCAGTCAGTTAAGCACCTGCCATTGGCTCAGGTCATGATCCCAGGGTCTTGGGATCAAGGCCCCACATCGGGATCCCTGCTCAGCAAGGAGCCTGCTTCTTTCTCCCCCTCTGCCTGCCACTCTCCCTGCTTGTGCTCTGTCAAATAAATAAAATCTTAAAAAAAAAAAAAAAGAAAAGGAAAAAGGAAAAGTAACAGATTCATGTACTCAATTATATTAGTGTTTTTGAAAAAAGTAAATGACATTTCCATATATCGGTTCATTATAGAAATGAATAGTATTTGTTATTTTGAGCCTTAACTTCTAACGATGTCAAGAACTTTGTCAAAACGGATCTTCTTTGTGTGTATATGCTTTATAAAGCACAGAGCCAGATTTGTTAATCTATCCTTACATAGTTGACAGAGGAACACTTTTTATTAATTTTAGTTTATTAAATTTCATTTTTTTCAAATGAAGCCCAAAATACGCAAATATTTTGGGGAAGTATTAGACGGAAAATTAAGTCTGACAGAGATTCATAGAAAATCCCACTTCTCATTAAATTCCAAAAAATGCAGTAGTACCCATGCCTTTGTTTCTTTGAGAACCACTCCAAGTGTTTACAAATGCCTCTGGGGTGAAAAATTCTCACTTCTCAAGTATGCCTTCTCAAAGTAGCAAAATCAAAGAACATGCCTACATGATCGTGAACACAGACATTACTTGATCCACTGCTTTAGAACAAGTATCCAGTTCTTGGTGAAAATGACTGGAGTATTCAACACAGCTGTTTCGATTTCTCTGGGCACTGTAAGAGCCCATCTTTTGTTGTTCCGCCTGACACTCTTCTTCAGAATTTGATTCTTTTTTTCCATGTAAATGTTCATTTCCTTACATTTTGTTGTTGCACAGTAAATAGCCTTCACCAAAATTTCTGTGTGCTTATCTTCAAAGAAAAGTTTGAAAGCTTGGTATTTCACTGTACATTGTTCAAGGCAGACTCTGGCTATTTGCAAATAATGTTTGTATCTGATTAACCTCAACTAAAATTCTACACAGGAAAAAAGAAAGATAATTCAAAAGAGGAAAACTGTAGTAGCAGGGGACAAAATCTGAGCTGATTCTCATGCATCCACATGTCTTTGGATCACAGAGTACTTCAAAGTGGAGATTAACTTTTCAAAATTTACTGTATCCTTGCCTCCTAATGAGCATTCCATCTTGTCTAGGAAAGACTTTCTGTAGCTTTTTCCAACGAGATGAGATTTAAAAGAATGAATAAAATTTTTCCAAAGTTCACAAAACATCACACAAGAAGAAATGTTTCCCAAAAAGAAAACTCCACAAGGTTCAGAGAATGATTTCCAGAAGACAGAAATAAAATATGAGATTAATCTCTTTGATTCCTGTATGAACTCCACCGCGGATATTGGCCACATATGCAGCACTCTCCTGTCACTGACCACAACAGAGGTTTATGAAACAAGCATCCAGTTGTTTTCAAGGTACCCTCTGTGAGGTCAGCTGCAGCCTTTCCAGAAATATAAGAATGACTTTTTTATATCAATTCTTATCACCTTTTATACAGACAAATCTTTTATACAGAGTTAGATTTGATCTCTATGAAGCATCTGAAGTGTTATCAAAAAGAATTCCAAGTAGGGGCGCCTGGGTGGCTCAGTGAGTTAAGCCTCTGCCTTCAGCTCAGGTCATGATCTCCAGGTCCTGGGATCAAGTCCCACATTGAGCTCTCTGCTCAGCAGGGAGCCTGCTTCCCCCTTCTCTCTGCCTGCCTCTCTGCATACTTGTGATCTCTCTCTCTGTGTGTCAAATAAATAAATAAAATCTTAAAAAAAAATAAAGAATTCCAAGGCATTTTGGTTTTTTTAATATCTGCCACTACTAAAACATACACTGATAGTTTTAAAACAACTAACAACTCCCACAGTTGTGGGAATGGCCAACTAATCTTCAAGAAAGCAGGAAAGAATATCCAATGGAAAAACAAGTCTCTTCAACATATGGCATTGGGAAAATTGGACTGCCACATGCAGAAGAATGAAACTGGACCATTTCCTTACACCACACACAATAATAGACTCAAAATGGATGAAAAACCTAAATGTGAGACAGGAATCCATCAAAATCCTAGAGAAGAATACAGGCAGCAACCTCTTTGACCTCAGCCACAGCAACTTCTTATTAGACATGTTGCCAGGCGCAAGGGAAACAAAAGCAAAAATGAACTATTGGGACTTCATTAAGATGAAAAGCTTCTGCACAATCAACAAAACTAAAAGGCAACTGATGGAAGGGGATAAGATATCTACAAATGATACATCTGATAAAGGGTTAATATCCAAAATCTATAAAGAACGTACGAGACTCAACACCCAAAAAAAACAAATAATCCAGTTAAGAAATGGGCAGAAGACATGAATACACACTTTTCCAAAGAAGACATTCAGATGGCCAACAGACACATGAGAAGATGCTCAACATCATTCATCATCAGGGAAATAAAAATCAAAACCATATGAGATATCGCCTCACACCTGTCAGAATGGCTAAAAGTAACAACACAGGAAACAAAAGATGTTGGTGAAGATGTGGAGAAAGGGAAACCCCCTTACACTGTTGGTGGGAATACAAACTGATAGAGCCATTGTGGAAATCAGCATGGGGCTTCCTTGAAAAGTTAAAAATAGAACTACCCTACAATCCCACAACTGCACTACTAGGTATTTACCCAAAGGATACAAAAGTACATATTTGAAGGGCCACATGCACCCTGTTGTTTATAGCAGTGCTATAAACAATAGCCAAATTACGGAAATAACCCAAATGTTCACTGACTGATGAATAAAGAAGATGTGGTAAATACATATACAATGGAATACTATTCAGCCATCAAAAAGAATGAACTCAGGGCACCTGGGTGGCTCAGTGGGTTAAAGCCTCTGCCTTTAGCTCAGGTCATGATCTCAGGGTCGTGGGATCGAGCCCCACATCAGGCTCTCTGCTTGGCAGGGAGCCTGCCTCCCCCTCTCTCTCTGCCTGCTTGTGATCTCTCTCTGTCGAATAAATAAAATCTTCGAAAAAAAATTTTCTTTTCAAAAAAAAAAAAAAAAAAGAATGAACTCTCGGGGCATTTGGGCAGCTCAGTTGGTTGAGTGTCCAACTCTTAACTTTAGCTCAGGTCATCATCTCCGGGTTGTGGGATCGAGCCCTATGTTGGCTCCATGCTCAGAGGGGAGTCTGCTTCATTCTCTCCTTCTGTCCCTCCCCACCAAAATAAATAAATAAATCTTAAAAAAAAAAAAAAGAAATCTTGCCATTTGCAACATGGATGGAACTAGTGGGTTTTATGCTAAGTGGGGTAAGTCAGTCAGAGAAAGACAAGTACCATATGATTTCACTCATATGTGGAATTTAGGAAACAAAACAGATGAAATATGGGAAGGGAAAAAGAAAGAGAAAGAGAAGCAAACCATAAAAGGTTCTTAATGACAGAGAACAAACTGAGGGTTGATGGTGGAAGGTGGATGGGGATGGGCTAAATGGGTGATGGGTATTAAGAAGGGCACTTGTTAGATGAGCACTGGGTGTTTACGTAAGTGATGAATCACTAAATTCTATTCCAGAAACCTGTATTACACTATACATTAACTAACTAGAATTTAAATAAAAATTTGGAAGAAAAAAATTAACTAAAGAATTTCAATTCTAAAGATATTAAAACTAGTAAAATATTTCTTAAATCAGTTCAAATATCCACTTACCAAACAAAATATTACATATTCTACATCTCAGTTCACACTTTCCTCCAAGTTTTTTTTTTACAGACTTTATTTTTTTAGAGCAGTTAAGATTCACAGCAAAATTTAGGGGAAAGTATAAAAACTTCCCATATACCCTTTGCCCCCACAGTGCATGGCCTTCCCCATGACCAGCATCCTCCACTATGGTGGTACATTAGTTACAACTAATAAACCTAAATTGACACATCATTATCACCCAAAGACCTAGTTTACATTAGACTTCACTCATGATGTGTTATATTTTATAGGTTTGGACAAATATATAACAACATGTTATCATTATGGTGTCATACAGAGTAGTTCTACTGCCCTCAAAATCCAGTATGCACCACCCCTTCCCCTCTCCCTCCTCCCCACAGTCCCTAGCAACCACTGATCTTTTTACTACTTCCATAGTTTCATCTTTTCCAGAATGTCACATACATGGAGTCATGCCATATGGAGCCCTTTCAGACTGGCATCTTCCACCTAGTAATCATCATTTAAGCTTCCTCCAAGTTTTTTCAGGGCGTAATAGCTCTTTTCAGCACTGAATAATAAATAGTCCATTGTCTGGATCCACCAGGTTTACTTATCACTTCACTTACTGAAAGACTTCCTGGTTGCTTCTAACTTTTGGCAATTAGGAATGAACCTGCTATAAACAGCAATGTACAGATTTTGTGTGGACATACGTTTTCAGTCTTTTGGATAGTAAGCAGATCAACTGCTGGATCATATGGTAAGAGTATGTTTAGTTTTATAAGAAACCACCAGATTGTCTTCCAAAGTGAGTGACTGTATGTACCACTCTGCATTCCCACCAGTGATGAAAGAGAGTTCCTGTTGCTGCATATCCTCACCAGCATTTAGAACTGTCAGTGTTCCAGGTTTTGGCCTTTTTGTTTGTTTGTTTGTTTGTTTGTTTGTTTTAATATTTTATTTATTTATTTAACAGACAGAGATCACAAGTAGAGAGGCAGGCAGAGAGAGAGGAGGGAAGCAGGCTCCCCGCTGAGCAGAGAGCCCGATGTGGGGCTCGATCCCAGGACCCTGGGATCATGACCTGAGCCGAAGGCAGAGGCTTAACCCACTGAGCCACCCAGGCGCCCTGTTTGTTTGTTTTTTATTTATTCATTTGACAGAGAGCACGAGCAAGCCAGTGAGCAAGTGAGATCACGAGAAGGGAGAAGGGTCAGAGAGAGAGGGAGAAGCAGACTCCCCACTGAGCAAGGTACCTGATGCAGGGTGCCAACCCAGGACCCCAAGATCATGACCTAAGACACCCAGGTGCCCCAAGTTTTGGCCATTCTAATGGGTGTATAGTACCATCTTGTTTTAATTTGCATTTTCCTAATGACATGTGATGTGGAATATCTTTTCATATGTCTATTTGCCATCTGTATCTCTTCAAGCTTGCTACGGTCTTTAGCCCACCTTTTTTTTTTAAATTGGTTTCTTTTCTTACTGCTGAGTTTTAATAGTTCTTCGTGTATTTTGTTTAACAAGATATGTCTTTTGCAAACATTTTCTTCCATCTGTGATTTGTTTTCTCATTCTCTTGACATTGTCTTTGGCAGAGAAGTTGTTTTGAATTTTTTTAAGATTTATTTATTTGAGAGAGAGAGAGCACAAGTGCAAGCAGGGAGAGGGGCTTAAGAGAGGGAGAGAAGGACTTCCAACCTGACTCCCTCGGAGTGTGAAGACTGATGTGGGGCTTGATATCATGACCCTGAAATCATGACCGGAGCCAAAATCAAGAGTTAGATGCCCAAATGACTGAGTCACCCCGGTACCCCCCAGAAGTTTGCAATTTTACTCAAGTTCAGCTTATCAATTATTTCTATATTAAAATTTTAAGCTTTAGGTCACACTGAAGTAGCTCATGTTTAGTTTCTGCTTTTTTATAATCACTCTGCTATTGTTGTTTCTAATCTACTTTTAAATGCAAGAATATGTAAAAAGACAGAGACTGGGGACACAAACTATTCCAAAACAAATTTAAACTGTTTTAAACTATTATAAACTTACTTTCAAAATGACTATATGCAGCTGAGTCTCCATGATCCTGGGGACAACTATATAACTAAGAGTTCTCCAAATTTATGTCCATGTAGAATATAACATTTATTAAAGAGTTAATAATAAAAATGTGCTAATTGAAGCCTACATATATGTTATTAAAACTCAAGAATAATTGCACAGATGGATAAAACTTAAACCAACAAAAGATTCTGCAGGGAGGAGTATTTAATCACTGACATTGTACAGAATTGCCAGACACACTAAAACACGTAATGCACCCACTTATTGCCTGTACCCAGGGCTAACTGCTCCCATGACCCAGTCTGGGTAAGCTGCTATCCACAGCCATTTTGGAAATATTTAATTAAAATGTGATAGTTGGAAAGACAAAAGGGGGGGCACCTGGGTGGCTCAGTCCATTAAGTGTCTGCCTTGGGCTCAGGTCATGGTCTTGGGGTCCTGGGATCGAGCCCGAGTCAGGCTCCCTGCTCAGTGGGGAGTCTGTTTAACCCTCTCCTTTTGCCCCTCCCCCTGCTTGTGCACTCCCTCTCTCTCTCAAATAAATAAAATCTTTTTTAAAAAAAGACAAAAGGGAAATTTACTGAGATGAACAGTGTCCTTCAAAATTCAAATTACTTAGAAACTCAAATGTGACCTTATTTGCAAATAGGGTCTTTACAGATATAATTAGTTATTAAAATGAGGTTATACTGGCTTAGGATGGACCCTAATCCAAAGGCTGCCATCCTTGTAAGAAAAGCAGAGACACACACATACACAGAGAAGGCCATATGATGAGAGAGACAGAGATGTGAGTAACCCAACTATAAGCCAAGAAATTCCAAGGATTACCGCAACCACCAGAATCTGGAAGAGGCAATGACGGATCCATCTTGGAGCCTTTAGAAGGAACATGGCCTGCCAACACCTTGATTTTGGACTTTGAGCCTCCAGGACTATGAGAAATTAAATTGTTTTTGTTCTAAGCTACTCCATTTGTTACAGTTGCCCTAGGAAACCAGAGACACACAGAGGGTGACACACTTCACAATCTCTGTGAACTCTCAGTATTGATCAGATGTACGAAGTAGTCAGAAATACACCTTGATTATTCGGAATTCCATATTTTTTTGGCTATGTACTTTTAAGGTCTTTAAAGAGCCAAAAGCAGCATTTAGAAAGAAAAAGAAAAAAAAAAATCTCACAGGCATTGTGCTCCCTTTCTGCCCTGCCGATACTGCAAATATGAAACTGGGAACTTAAGAAACAAAGAACAAAGCAAAATTTGAAAAAAGAAAAAAGAGGAATAAATCTCCATTATTTTCTAATTGTAATAGCTAGGGGCAGTTTTTTACCTCTTCTGGTTTAGGAACTGCGCAAAATAATTTCTAATTTTGGAATACGTATTATTACATTGTCTATTTCCCTACATAATTTAATTAGAGAATCTTGATGCTAAGACAAATACAAACAACTGCTTTCTGTTGCTTTTGGCAAGATTTACCTTACACAGGGACTACATGGGAGACTCTTACAAAATAAGTTGTGCTAAAGAGAAATACCAACTAATTGATTTACTATTTTTCTAGAAAGATAAACTGTAATAGTCCTTCAAACATACTTATTATGTCTTTGACATGTATTAGGTAGGAATTCAGTATAATCAATTAGTAGGATAAAAATATTCAATTAACCTGGGCAGAAGATGGCAAAACAGTGATTAGGAAGATTTTTTTAAATCTCATTTACCCAGAGTAGCCTTTCCCACTAAACATTACACAAAACTTCCTTTGTTAAAAGAAAGCTAACTCTACCAGACTTGCGCTTTATGGTCCCTGTGAAATGACTTGTTGGACAGAATTTATAAGAGCCCAATGCCTATCTTTTATTTTTTAATTTATTTTTAAATTTTCTATATTTTCTTCATATGACCTCCCTTCATACCTACAGTATGTACCTCAAAGTTATTCCTTTCAACAATAAAAAAAATGTTCATGGGGCGCCTGGGTGGCTCAGTGGTTAAAGCCTCTGCCTTCGGCTCAGGTCATGATCTCAGGGTCCTGGGATCGAGTCCCGCATCGGGCTCTCTGCTCAGCGGGGAGCCTGCCTCCTCCTCCTGTCTCTCTCTGCCTGCCTCTCTGTCTACTTGTGATCTGTCTGTCAAATTAAAAAAAAAAAAAAATGTTCAGTCATTCAGTCAAAAAAAAAATGTTCAGTCATCAAGATATTCTTCCCTGTTCACAAAGAAATGTAGTCAGCCCTTTCCCCTCCTATTAGACCCAGTACATCTCTGCTGCATGGACTGCATCCAAATTCCTAACTTCTCCAAGGCCTTTTTTTTTTTTAAAGATTTTATTTATTTATTTGAGAAAGAGACAGTGAGAGAGAACATAAGCGAGGAGAAGGTCAGAGGGAGAAGCAGACTCCCCATGGAGCTGGGAGCCCGATGTGGGACTCGATCCCGGGACCCCGGGATCATGACCTGAGCCGAAGGCAGTCGTCCAACCAACTGAGCCACCCAGGCGTCCCCTCCAAGGCCTTTTTGTCTGAGTTAACTGTGCTGCTGTCTTGAGACAGACTGAGTAAACAAAAAATAAAATACCCTTATGTCTGGGCGTGTGGGTGGCTCGATTGCTTAAGCACCTGACACAGGGCCCTGGGATCGATTCCCACGTCAGGGCTCCCTGCTCTTCGGGGAGCCTGCTTCTCCCTTTGCCCGCTGTTCCCCCTGCTTGCATGCGCTGTCTTTCTTTCTCTCTCTTAAGTAAATAAAATCTTTAAAAAAATGAGTATGTCTAATCTCAGTGGAAGAGAGGCATGAAAGATATAAAAGTGAAGCAAGATGGATTACAATAAGATAGCTTCAAAATAGGAGCAGTTTTACATAGAGCAAGCCCAAGGTAACAACAGAACTATCAGGATACCAGAGCCACTGAGGTAAGATAAGGAGGTGTCCATGAGGAGAACAGAAGTCCTGACACAACAGCTAGTGCTGGGGGGCACATGAGCATGGGCAGTAGAAGTGAAACCTAAGCCCTCTGGAAGGCAGCTCAGCAGGCTCTCTCAAAGCTGACCTATGTGTCTCCTGTGATCTAGTGATTCCCGTCCCAGCACAAACATATTGCTCTGACTGATCATCAATAATGTTCACAGGGTTTTAGAGGGGCGGGGAGTGGCAGGGAGGGGTGACCCTGGTGATGGGCATTAAGAAGGGCACAGATAGCACGGAGCCCTGGGTGTTACTTGCAAACAATGAATCACAGAACATTCCATCAAAAACTAATGATGGACTGTATGGTGACTAACATGACATAAAAATAATAATAGTAATAATGTTCATAGTAGCATTACTCAGAATAGCCAAACCTGTAAACTACCTAAATTTCAACAGCAGAATGTATAGTACATTGAAATATAACACAACAGGGGCGCCTGGGTGGGTTAAAGCCTCTGCCTTCAGCTCAGGTCATGATCCCAAAGTCCTGGGATCGAGCCCCGCATCGGGCTCTCTGCTCAGCGGGGAGCCTGCTTCCTCCTCTCTCTCTGCCTGCTTCTCGCCTACTTGTGATCTCCGTCTGTCCAATAAATAAAAATAAAAAAATTAAAAAAAAAAGAAATATAATACAACAGTATAAACAAACTACAGCTATATATGACTACATACCTAAACACCACAAGTATAATGTCGAGCCAAGATGGCCAGACACAAAAGAATACATACCATGTGGTTCCATGTACATAAAGGTCAAAGACAGGCAAAAGTACACTAGTGTGAGAAGGCAGGAGAGTGGATTTTCGGGAAGGACGAAGGCACAATGATTAGGGAGGCTCACAAAGGGGCAGGGGGAGCTTCAGAGGTACTAGCAATTGTTCTATTTCTTGATCAGGATAACTATAACATAATTCTTTTTCTAATCCCTCATCCAGCATTTCACACATATTCTGTAGACTTTTCTGTATGTGTGTTATACTTCACAATAAACAGAAAATAAAAAGAAATTCCAACTTGCCAACATGGATGAACCTAGAGGGTATTATGTTAAGTGAAAAAAGTCAGAGAAAGACAAATACCATATGATTTCACTTACACATGGAATCTAAAAACCAGAACAAACAAGTGAGAGCAGAAAAGAAAAAACAACCACAAAAAAAAAAAACCAAAAAAACCAAAAAAACCAAGATCCATAAAAACAGAGAACCAACTGACCACTGCCAGACAGGAGGGGGTATGAGGATGGGTAAAATGGGTGATGGGGAGTGGGAGGTGCAGGCTTCCAGTTACGGAATGAGTAAGTCACGGACATAAAAGGCACAGCATAGGGAATATAGTCAATGGTATTGTAAGAGTGTCACATGGTGACAGAGTAGCTCCACTTGTGAACACAGCATAGTGTACAGAGTTATCTGAACTCTATATTATACACCTGGAAATAACGGAACATCGTGTGTCAACTAGACTTCAGTTTAACAAGACAAGAAAAGAAACCCCAATCTGACACATTCCCACGAAAGAAATTAGACTTAGAGACCCCTGCCAACTCCTTGCTTGTTGAAACACTGGCAAGTCTGAAACCATCTGAAAACATGAAGAAATTTAAGGCTGGCAAGTACTGAATTCCCTGTAAAAACCACCCTGGAAAGGTCAATTAGGTATTATTTCTCACTTACAAAATGTGAAATTAGTCTATACCATTAATCTAAATTTCAAAGGCAAACAATGATTCCTAAAACTTGCAGAGAGCTCAAATTTTTATTTCATTCCGGTTTTCTCCTCTGAGCAATCAGAATTGTGGGGAGGTGCAAGAGATCCTCTGATCAGCCTCTACCATCCTAGTCTAACGGACAAATGGACATAAATACTCTTCAACGTTCCCACTGCGAGCGCATGCTGAGGTGTTCTTCTGTGGCCCATTCTAGGGTGTACAACCTTGGCCACCACCACCACAGCCACTCCCATGGGTGACCTTGGTGTCACAGGCTCCACTCTAAATTCACTTCCTCATCCAACTCTTTCCTATTACAGATGAACGAAAAATTTCATGAATAACAACTTAAAGAATTAGCAAATGTAGGGGCGCCTGGGTGGCTCAATGGGTTAAGCCTCTGCCTTCTGCTCAGGTCATGATCTCAGGGTTCTGGGATCGAGCCCCACGTTCTTCAGGCTCTCTGCTCAGCGGGGAGCCTGCTTCCCATCCCCCTCTGTCTGCCTCTCTGCCTACTTATGACTTCTCTCTCTGTCAAATAAATAATAAAATCTTAAAAAAAAAAAAAAAGAATTAGCAAACGTGTCCTCAGCTCTCTGAGGTAAATCACCTTATTCCTTTATCCTCTTTTTTCTTTAATCACCTTCATGGCTATCTTCTAAGCCTTCTAATGAGCAGAATACAACACTGATTTAAATGTTATAGTAAGGTTTTAACAGGCTAATTAAAACAGTACCTTGAGACTCTTACATGACATAGAACATTCTAGAAATAAAATAATTTCAAAAACCATAGAAGGTAAAGATACCTAGTTTTGGACCCAAGCCTCACCTCAAACTTTAACCTGTTGCTCAAATACAAGGAATTTCATTAGCATGTGTACAAGCAGGGTTGGTGGAGGGTCCAGAAAACAATTTCAAACCATACCACACACCAAGACACCTTGTAAAACACCACCAAACCACCCTAACATATCCTAAACAGAAATCAATACTTTATCCAAAGTGAAGGATGCCAACTCTCAGATAAAGAGATTCCATTCTCAGCCTCACATGGGCCCTCAATTCTCGTCCCAGAATCCTGTCATGTTGCCTTAACCCCTTCTAGCTTTTTCTCTATAGCAGCTATCTCAAGACTTCACTTTCTCAAATTTCTCACTTGTCCCCCATTCCTCTCAACAAGACATTATATCCTAGTGCCCAGGAGAAGAAACAGTTACCTGAGCAGAACTCCCTAAACTTCTTGCTAAGGTTCACTTTTCCTCTTAAGACTCTGCTAAAAGAAGAGCTTGGCAATTCCCACAGAAAGAAACTATACCTTAAGTGGTCCTAGGGATCTTCAAACTTACTTCCATCCTTAAGCTCCATCCTTTCCTCTACATATGTTATTTTATCTTTAACCCCTATGGAAGAAAACAGAGCCCCTCCTCCCCTACCGAATCCATTCACTAGTGTGGCGATGTCATCCTCCCCTACCTTATCAGAGATCTTGCCCCTGAACCACCTCTCTGGTTTTGAACTGTTTTCAGTCTTGCCCTGTCTCTGGCTCTTTCCAGTCAGGATTTTGTTGTCATTGCTCTTCATTCTCTTAATGGTGTTCCTTCTTACGTTGCAACATTTGAACTTACAGAAAAGTTGCAAAGGCAGTACAAAGGTAGTACAAGTACCCTCCACCCAGGGACCCCACTCAAGTTTTGTCAGTTGTCCCACTGACATTGTTTATAGGAAAAGATCAGGCACTGCACTTAGGTGTGACATCTCTGTAGTCTCTTTAAATGTGGAATAGTTCCCTAATCTTCCTTGACATTTTTTAAGATTACAGTAGACTGAGTACATTTGAAGGTTTTAGCTCATGGAGCTCAATTTGAGATTGCCTGATGCTGCTACCTCAGGATTAGATCCAGGTTATCTGCTTTGACTGGACTGTCACAGAAGTGATGCCATATTCCTCTTTCTGGCTTGTTGGGTGGACACCATGTCACTTTGTCATGTTGGTGGTGATAAACTTAACCACTTAATCAAGACAGTGTCTGCTAGATTTCCCCACTGTGTTTTTTTCTCCATTATAATTATAAATATTTTGTTGAGAGATGCTTTGAGGCTATATAAATATCTCATTATTTCATGCCATTTTTACCCTCAGTTTTAGCATCCATTCATATTTCTTACCTGAATTACTTATAACTACAGTAGTTTCAAATGATTATTATTCTAGTTCCATTATTCCTTCTACATTTATCAGTTGATATTCCACTTTAGGGATCTTTCCTTCCTCTCATTTACTTGTTAAATGGGTTATAATTTTTTACTACCACTTTTTATTTTAATGCTCAAGTTTCTCAGATTTGGCCAGTGGGAGCACATTAAACAGTTCCAGTGTCCTTTTGACTTATTCCATCCTTCTTTTTTTTTTAAGATTCTATTTATTTATTTGAGAGAGAGAGAGAGTGCACACATGGGGGGTGGGAAAGAAAGAGAATCTTAAACAGACTCCCCACTGAGCATGCAGCCCCAACATGGGGCTTGATCTCACAACCCTGAGATCATGACCTGAGCTGAAATCAAGAGTCTGATGCTTAACCAGCTGAGCCACCCAGGTACGCTGACTTACCTGACCATTCTTGAGTACCTTCTTACTTTCTAATGCAGCAAGACATTCTAAGCTCTAGCTTCAGCATCCATCATCTCTCTGAAGAGCCCTGATCCTCTTCAGTAGACAATATTATTCAAAGACCAAGATCTAGAGGATCCTGGGTGGCTCAGTCGGTTAAGCGTCTGCCTTTGGCTCAGGTCAGGATTCCAGGGTCCTGGGATCAAGTCCCACATCAGGCTCTCAGCTCTGTCCATTGTTACTAGAGTGCCATTATTCTCGAGATCTCTGGGAAGGCCTGAAAAGAGCTAGGAAATGTGTGTGTGTGTGTGTGTGTGTGTGTGTGTGTGTGTGTGTGTGTGTGTGTCTGGCTGTCTATCTGTAAATATACACAATACACACATGCATTTAGATTTGTATAGTTCTATTTTTATCTACATATGCTGAAAATCATGAGTTCACACTACTCCAACTCCACTGGACTCATGCCAATACATTCTAGCTTTTCTCTTTTCTATATGTATACTACCTACCACCATCCATGAAAAAGCTGGATCTTGGTAGTTCGATATATTTACCTATTTGCACAGTCCCCTACATGTAGCCAGTCTTCTGACCCCAACTAGCCACCATTCCCACTTGGCTCAGGGGTGGTTCCCATCAAACATTTCTCAGAGTCATCTACTCTCACTGTCTCCACTTCCTCACCTTCAGGCACTTCTCCACCTACTGCAATCTGACTCCTCCTGGTTGAGTCCAACAGTCATCTACTTGTTACCAAACCTAAGGCTCTTTCTCACTCCTTGAGTTCCTTGCAGCTTTTGACACTCTGAACATTTTCTGCTTTTTAAAATACCCTCTTCCTCTGGCTTCTGTGACTCCCCACTCAACTGGCTTGCCTCTACCTCTTTGGTCATTCCTTCCTCGATTCCTCCATGGAACAGACACTTCTCCAAAGAAGACATACAAATGGCTAGCAGACACATGAAAAAATGTTCATCATCATTAGCCATCAGGGAAATTCAAATCAAAACCACATTGAGATACCACCTTACACCAGTCAGAATGGCCAAAATTAACAAGAGAGTGAACAAAAAGTGTTGGAGAGGATGTAGGGAAAGGGGAACCCTCTTAAATGGTTGGTGGGAAAGCAAGTTGGGGTAGCCACTTTGGAAAACAGTGTGGAGATTCCTTAAGAAATTAAAAATAGAGCTACCCCATGACCCTGCATTTGCACTACTGGGTATTTACCCCAAAGATACAGATGTAGTGAAAAGAAGGGCCATCTCTACCCCAATGTTCATAGCAGCAATGGCCACAATCGCCAAATTGTGGAAAGAACCAAGATGCCCTTCAACAGACGAATGGATAAAGAAAACATGGTCCAGGGGCGCCTGGGTGGCTCAGAGGGTTAAAGCCTCTGCCTTCAGCTCAGGTCATGATCCCGGGGTCCTGGGATCGAGCCCCACATCGGGCTCTCTGCTCCGTGAGGAGCCTGCTTTCTCCTCTCTGCCTGCCTCTCTGCCTACTTGTGATTTCTGTCAAATAAATAAATAAAATCTTTAAAAAAAAAAAAAAAACACGTGGTCCATATATACAATGGAGTATTATACCTCCATCAGAAAGAATGAATACCCAGCTTCTGTATCAACATGGATGGCACTGGAGGCGATTATGCTGAGTGAAAAAAGTCAAGCAGAGAAAGTAAATTATCATATGGTTTCATTTACTTGTGGAACATAAGGAATAACATGGAGGACATTAGGAGAAGGAAAGGAAAAGAGAATTGGGGGAAATCGGAGTGGGAGATGAAGGATGAAAGACTGTGAACTCTGAGAAACAAACCAGGGTTTTGGAGGGGAGGGAGTGGGGGATGGGTAAGCCTGGTCATGGGTATTAAGGAGGGCACGTATTGCATGGAGCACTGGGTGTGGTACATAAACAATGAATCTTGGAACACTGAAAAAGTAAAATTAAATTTAAAAAAAAAAAAAAAACCTATAGTCACCACAGCCAAAGGGTACACTTCAGAGACACACATTAACACAAGGCATGGGAAAATACAGCTTTCACTCCCCTTGCTGGCCAATTCAAAAAATGGCAACTTTAAATGTAATAAACAATAATGCAACCATGCTAGCCAGAATGAAAATAATTATTTCCCACAAACAGAAAAATACGTAAGTTCCTCTTCGTTTCATCAAAATAACACAAAACTCAACATGTGAGAGAGCAGACATCTTGTACCAAGAGAGTTAGAGTAAGAGTGAATGTTTTGGCCCTTTAGACAGCTCTAGGATATTCTCCCTAAATACACTGTGGACACACACACACATTCACAAACACTCACAATGTCTCAGAAAATACAGAGCATGATTAAACAAAGAAAAGCAAATAATGATCTTCTAAAGGGTACATTTCCATGGTGTCTGGCCCAAAGAACAGGTAACACCAAATGTGAGAGATGATGCCAGAGTATAACCCCAGCCAACTACAAACACCAAAGCTTGATGTTGGGGGAAGGAGGAGACCTATGAAGGGGATTAAGACTGCTACTACTTACTGTACACTATTACAAGCCAGATCAGGTTATGTCATTTTTACTGTCCCATTTTACTATACAGAAATGACACCTGAAAGACTAAATAAGGGGGCGCCTGGGTGGCTCAGTGGGTTAAAGCCTCTGCCTTCAGTTCAGGTCGTGATCCCATGGTCCTGGGATCGAGCCCCGCATTGGGCTCTCTGCTCAGCAGGGACCCTGCTTCCTTTCCTCTCTCTCTGTCTGCCTCTCTGCCTACTTGTGATCTCTGTCTGTCAAATAAATAAATAAAATCTTTAAAAAAAAAAAAAAAGGAAGACTAAATAAATAGCCTATAGCTAATAAATTCCAAAGTGTAGTTCTTTCCAATCCTTAGTGCTGTGCCCCAAACCAGGCAGAACCTAGTCATTTCTTTAGACTAAAGACAAATTTTCCTTTCACCATCCTCTAGTTAAGGTTACCACAAGGTTTATTCACAGATTTAGGGACAAAAAAGATGGTTATGCCCTCAGGAGGAAACATTTTTATTGTATTTTTAATTTTTTAATTTTTTTTTAAAGAATTCTTATTAATCTAGATGGATGTGATAAAGGTATCATGGTTAATTTTTTCAAAGATTTTACTCATTTATTCATGAAAGACAGAGAGAGAGAGGCAGAGGGAGAAGCAGGCTCCTTGCTGAGCAGGGAGCCCAATGTGGGACCCGATCCCAGAAACCCGGGATCATGATCTGAGCTGAAGGCAGACGTTTTACTGAGTGAGCCATGAGGTGCCCTGTATTCTTTTTTTAATAATGGTCCCTGACAGATGGAGGCAAGGGATGAGATTTTTCTAGAGGTACTTTGAGAGCAATACTTTTGAGTACAGGGATTTTGTCCCTCATTGTCCTTTCTAGATAGCTCCAGTTTCAATCTTGACTCTACTTTAGAATTTTTTAAATGACATGAAAAGGCAGTTTTATGTACAATGACCTATGTAAGATGTTTTAATTCTAAAAGCAGAACTCAAGTACATTGCTTTGGGAAAAGGGATCCTGAGGCTCACCTATTGTTTTGCCTTTCAGAACCAGAGAGACTTGAGCATACAAAGCACAATGTGAAAGGGGGAACAGATGAAACTGTAGCTCCATGTCAGAAATTGAGTCCCCTTCTGCCACTAGACTCCCTGAATGGTAACAACCAGTCTTATATTTCCCAGGCGAGAGAGTAGAGAATGTCTTCACTGGCAAATACACATACACACACACACACACACACACACACACACACACACAAGATCTGTAACTACAGACATGTGGGTATCACCACATGATAAAGCTGGGCTTCCACCTGAATAATGAATATTGAAGCTCCTATAGGACTTACGTGGACAGTCTCGCTGGCTCAGTTGTTAGAGCATGCGACTTTTGATCTTGGGGTTTTAAGTGTGAGCTCCACACTGTGTGTGGAGATTACTTAAAAAAAATAAATAAATAAGGGGTGCCTGGGTGGCTTAGTTGGTTAAGCATCTGCCTTCAGCCCAGGTCATGATCTTAGGGTCCTGGGATTGAGCCCCCCATCAGGCTCCCTGCTCAGCAGGGATTCTGCTTCTGCCTCTCCTGCCCACCCCCGCTTGTACCCTCCTGCGTAAGAGAGCACTCTCTCAAATAAATAAAAATCTTTTTTAAAAATTTTTAAAATTGGGGCGCCTGGGTGGCTCAGTGGGTTAAGCCTCTGCCTTCAGCTCAGGTCATGATCCCAGGGTCCTGGGATCGAGCCCCACATGGGGCTCTCTGCTCCGTGGGGAGCCTGCCTCTGCCTCTCTCTCTCTGCCTGCCTCTCTGCCTACTTGTGATCTCTGTCTGTCAAATAAATAAATAAAATCTTTAAAAAAATTTTTTTAATTGATCCTTTAAAAGATTAATAAAATAGATCCTTTAAAAGATTAATAAAATAATAAACTTTTTAGGGGCAACTGGGTGGCTCAGTGGATTAAAGCCTCTGCCTTCGGCTCAGGTCATAATCTCAGGGTCCTGGGATCGAGCCCCACATCGGGCTCTCTGCTCAGTGGGGAGCCTGTTTCTCCCTCTCTCTCTCTACCTGCTTCTCTGCCTACTTGTGATCTCTGTCTATCAAATGAATAAATAAAATCTTTATAAATAAATAACTAACTTTTTAGAAATTTTTTTAAGTGACAACAAAAATAAAGTATCTAATTTTAAAAACTGAAGATAAGGGGCACCTGGGTGGCTCAGTTGATAAAGCAACTACCTTTAGCTCAGGTTATGATCTTGGGGTCCTGGGATCAAGTCCCACACCAGGTTCCCTGCTCAGGGGGGAGCCTGCTTTTCCCTCTTCTACTCTCCCTGCTTGTGTTCTCTCTCTGTCAAATAAATAAATAAAATCTTTTAAAAATAAAAATAAGAATAAAAACTGAAGATAAACTCAACTAAATCTACCAGAAGACAAAATAAAAAGATAAGACAGAATACAGAAAAGAAAATCTAGGAATACTGCTCAGTTCAGGAGGTCTAATATCTGATTAACAGTTATACCAAAAAAATAAAACAAAGATAATGAATGAAAAATTATAAAAGATATAATACAAGAAAATTTACAGATTGATTTCTAGATTCGAAGAACCCACAAGGATAACTAGCAAAAGAACAACAACAAAAATCTACTCATTTTCAAATTTTTAAATTTAGATTATCAGAGATAAAGAAATCCTAAAAGCTTCCAGAAGCCAACAAAAATAGTCTTATACAAGAAAACAAAAATTAGAATGTAATTTCAAAACAAAAATAGTAAAAGCTGAAAGATAATGAAGCAATGTCTTCAAGATTCTGAAGGAGAATTATTTCCAACCTAGACTTCCATACCTAGCCAAACTATCAAATAACTGTGAAGACAGCCTTTATGTATTTGCATGTTCAAAAAGTTCTCAAAAATGTTATTTCCTACACAGCCTTTCTCAGAAATCTATAGTGTATCAGTAGCTGTGGAAAGTCAAATTTAAAAAAAGAGAGAAACACGGCTCCATGTTTAATCCAGAAGAAAGATGAAGAGAATACCTAGAATTCCTAGAGGACAAATAAATAAAATTCTAAAAATAATAATAAAAGGAAGTTCTAGGACAACAGTTAAGTAGAAGGTCTAGAGAGTAGCCAAGCAAGATCAGGGAGATGAAGAAATGGGTATGGAAGACAGAGTTTTTAGAGAGAACAAAAATGAAAATAACAATAAACAATGGATAGAGCACCTAGTGAGCTGATTAAATTTAAAAGTTATTTCAAGAACGTCAGAGAGTTTGTATATGATTTTGAGGAAGATAAAAGATAAAAAAAAAAAAAGCAAGTAGTAACATGAGGCAATTATTAAGTTTAAGGAAAAGAGAAAGTTGCAAAGGAAAGGAAGTATGATTTTAGCATGCCATGCAATTCAGCTTTGAACAGTATATTCATAATATAATAATGTAAACGCTGAATACCAAGTTAACAAAAACGACCATTTGACAACCCTGGACTGGCAGAGGGAGGCAAAATACGTACACTGGGGACCAAGCAGAGGTCAACAGAGAGAATCATGTAAGAGAGCTATATCCTTATCTTCTAGGTTTGAAGTCAATAGGTAATACATCAAACTGAAAAATTAGAAAGCACCAGTAGAAGCAGGTTATTTGGGAAAATGAAGAGGTAAAGTTAAAAATGATTGATTCCGAGGAACAGAAAATAGGAACAGGAAGCAGTGGTCGAGGTACCCTATTCCCTTCTGGTAGTATCAGAGCTTTAAAATTATATATATGTGCTAATTTGATAGAACGTAGAATTTAAAAACACAGTAGGAGAATATTTATAAATAAAATAATATGTAAAGTCTGATTCATTTACAAATATAAATATACACACATATGCACACAGAGAAGCTTTGGAATGCATATAACTATTACTAGGGACTGTCTCTGTGTGATTAAGTTACAGGAGTTTTGCTGGTTTCTTCTTTTCCTACAAAGATGTTTTGCTATTTTAACAAGAAATATACTTTTTCTTCACAAAGTATTTTAAAGTATTAGCTTACCTTAGCTGATTTTTCAATACTTAAGCCTCCATCCAGTTTAAAAAGAATTGTCATGTTGTATCCCGTCTGGTTTCCATGTCCATGAGGCCACCAAGTTTCTATGGTAACATTCTTTGAAGAAACAATGTAAGTCATTCTAAGTATCTATGACTTATTTTTAACAAAATAAATAGTGATTAAGAGCATGACATCAATGTCTCATAGAGTCAAGCACAGAAATTCTATGCTCTATATTATGCCAAATTACACCAATCCATAGTAATATTTAAAAATCAACATGTTAGGTATTTTAGCATGGATTAATATACCAAAAGGGAAAGGAAAGAACAGAATAACATGGATTTTTCAGAAAAACAATTATCTCCATTTCTAACACTGAAGCATACATTTCTCTGTATTCTTAACAGTTAGAATTGGATGTTGAGGTTGACTCTTCTTCCAAGCCCAGAACTAGAATTTGTTTGGGGTTCTCACTTTATCCGAATAGTCACAATGTTGCTTTACACCATCCTGTTCAGTTCACAATGATCAATAAGAGGAATAAAAAAGAGAGACAAGGGAAAATCCAGCCAACTTCTACCCATGAAAGATCATGAGTTCAGAATCAGAATTCTGCATGTAAAATAAGCATCAATATTCAAAATAATTTACTGTATTTAATAATCATTGAAATTATACAGAAATTATACAGAATTATACAAATATAATCACTGCATTTAAATGTAATGCTTAGAATGTATTTTGGACTTAGGATACTACAAACAGTGCAGAAAAATTAAGATACAATACACCTGACTTCTTGAGAGAAAAGGATGTCAAATCACATATTCTCCATTTTCTTAATCTTAAAATTTGGGAATATCATTCCTTAGGTCGTAACACACACAAAATATATGAGAGGTTAAAAGTGAAGAAAGTGGAAAAGTACATTTTTTCTTTCATTCTCAGTCCCTTTCTAGCCATTTCTTTTTTTTTTTTTTTTTAAGATTTTATTTATTTGACAGAGAGAGATCACAAGTAGACAGAGAGGCAGGCAGAGAGAAAGGGAAGCAGGGTTCCTGCCGAGCAGAGATGCGGGACTCGATCCCAGGACCCTGAGATCATGACCTGAGCCGAAGGCAGCGGCTTAACCCACTGAGCCACCCAGGCGCTCTAGCCATTTCTTTTGAATAGTATTGCTTTTCATCTAGCGGTTCTGAGGAAGTACCATCATTCACCTTATTAATTTTCACAAACAGCTCAACAATTCTTTTCCCAGGTTGAAGTTCAATGCTGTATGTCTGCTGTGTTTGCAGTTCAGGGATGGCCACCATCACTTGACCAGAAATTGGCTTTGAGCTGACAACATCAAAAGAAGACTCTATTTCAAGATTCCACCCCTGGGTATGGTTATCTAAGGCACAGAGGAAAAAAAGAAAAAAGAAACATTTTATATATATATATATATATATATATATATATATATACACACACACACACACACACACACATATACATATATATACATACACACACACACACACATATATGAATGAAATATGCTAAGCATTATTGCTGCACTCCTTAGGATTCATTGAAGAAAAAACTGAAGCAGCTTCTAAACTAATAAGCACTCCACAGATCCTGTCATGACAAAAAGTCCAGTGGAAATTCTCATTTAATCTTTAGATTTTAATCATTCATTTTGGGTTTCTTGTGTCTTTTTAATCCATTCATTCTGAAGAAGAATAATCAAAAGTATATATTTTATATATACTTCTACCTAAAAAGGTTATTAAATAGGGCATGCATAGAATATCACAAATGAAAATATAAATTTTCTAAGATTGATATATGTTCAATTCCTTTTTATAAAGCAAAGTAAAAATATAAAGTTCTCAGGTCATATAATAAGGTATAAACTTAGATGTAATAGATTTAATCAAATGTGAAAAAAGAGAGATATACAGTTGACCCTTGAACGACATGGATTTGAACTGCATGGATTCACATATATGATTTTTTAAAAAAAATATATTGGAAAATTTTTTGGAGATTTGTGACAATTTGAAAAAACTCATTATTGAACTACATAGCTTAGAAATGCCAAAAGAAATATATAAGAAAAAGTTAAGTATTATTGTAAGAGTATAGTATATAATACATATACAAAATATGTGTTAGTCGACTCTGTATGTTATTTGTAAGGCTTCTGGTCAACAGAGGTTATTAGTAGTGAAGTTTTGGGGGAGCCAATGGGACTCCTGGCTGGGTCAGTTGGTAGAGCTTGCATGTAGGTGTAGAGATAACTTAACAACAACAAAAAAAAGTATATGTGAATTTTCAACTGCACAGGAAGTTAGTGCCCTTAATCCCCATGTTGTTCAACGGTCAACTGTTATTTTAAATGTAGATTATTTAACCAATAAATATTTACTGAGAACATTCTATGTGCCATGTACTTTTTGCTAAGTGATAGGAACTACATGATGACCAGGATAAACATGGCCCCTGACCATGTGAGTTTAGAGTGTAACAGGATATATAGCCAAGTACAAAAGTGAAATAATACCAGGATGGGAGAAATATGAAGTTGTTCTGAAAAAACATTCACAGGAAGGGAGGTCACTTAACTTACAGAGGGTGAGGGAAGGCCTTTATGAAAAAGCAGTAGCTAGCTGAGCCCAGAAGGATGCTTTAGCTAAGTTCAGAGGCAGATGAGAAGTATTCTAGGCACGATGAAAACCAAGGGTGAAGAGTCGTAAGTGAGGAGATCAATGCTTTTAACAAAAACTTGAGCAATAATCAAACTGGTAAGAAAGATCCTTACAGAAGACGTAAGCACAGTCCAGTTCATCCTGGCTCATGTGAGGAGATCAGAGACTTTACCCTAGATCAGTGAGGAGCACTGGAGATTTTTCAACAAAAATGAAAACACCGGGTGCCTGGGTGGCTTAGTCAGTTAAGCCTCTGCCTTCGGCTCAGGTCATGATCCAGGATCCCAAGATCCAGCTCCATGTAGGGCTCCCTACTTAGCAGGGAGTCTGTTTCTCCCTCTAACCCTCCCCCTTCTCATGCTCTCTCTCTTTCAAATAAACAAATCTTAAAAAAAAAAAAAAAAAAGGGACACCTGGGTGGCTCAGTGGGTTAAAGCCTCTGCCTTCAGCTCAGGTCATGGTCTCAGGGTCCTGGGATCGAGCCCTACATCAGGCTCTCTGCTCAGCGGGGAGCCTGCTTCCCCCTCTCTCTCTGCCTGCCTCTCTGCCTACTTGTGATCTCTCTCTCTCTCTCTCTCTCTCTCTCTCTCTCTCTCTGTTAAATAAATAAATAAAATATTCAAAAAAAAAAAAGGAAAACATGATCAGATCTGCATTGTAAAAAATTACAGAGGGCCCCATCATAATGACATAGCAGGATAAAAACAGGAAAAGCAGAGAGACATGAAATTTCTATCTATGTAAAAGGAATAGAAGGTGCCACGTGGAAAATCTTGGAATGGAGAGGAAGACAAGGGAGCAAGCCTGAAGAGGAAGGTCATGGGGAGAAAAGAAAGATGAGACAGCTGCCTAAGGAACAACGCTTCAGGAGTGGAGTCTTGTGAATGACATAGAATGCTTCAAGAGGATTTATACTATGTGCGATATAACCCGTTCCTCCATCACCCGTTCAACTTACATCGCTTAGTCTCCAGAATAGAATCTGGGTTTGGTTTTGGTTTTAAAATAAGACAGTATGCCAAAGGAGGCTTTAGGCAAGAGCAGAGCGGAAAAGCTGACTCATATTTTTTAAGTTACACAGGAGAAACCAGGGTTGGAGTACCCAAAAGGCTACATAGGCAGAAAGTGAGAGCCACCAGTGAAAGTTCTCATTCCTTACTGCCACAGAAAGGACAGTGCCTGGTGCAGATGCACTTAGCTTTGTATGATCTATGGCAAGAAACAGGAATTTCCTGCTGAGTGGCTTCTATTTTCCTCTGTGAAAAAGAGATGGGAGAAGGTTATCAGCTGAGAAAGATCTTAAAGACCCTTCTACAAATAAGGAGGGGACTGGTAATCACGGTTTTGCTGCAAATGAAGGAAAAGTATATATGCTGATCAATGAGCCAAGACTTTATAACTGGCATTCCTTACAAATGCAGAGCCACAACCAGACCTACTGTAAAGATGATCGTAGCACGTCTCATCATCTGCATCCCACATCAAGCAAAAGTAGAGATGCACTGGATGCACTCGGAAGTAAAACTAATCCTGGACTTAAGAACTATTTTATTTCTTAAATGATCCATTCTTTTTTTTTTTAAGATTTTATTTATTTATTTGAGAGAGCGAGCGAGCACAAGGGGAGTGGGCAAAGGGAGAAGCACATGCCCTGCTAAGCAGGGCGCTGGACAAGGGGCTTGGTCCCAGGACCCCAAGATCATGACCTGAGCCAAAGGCAGACACTTAACCAACTGAGCCAGCCAGGTGCCCCTTAAATGATCCATTCTTAGGAACACTTGTCAATGAGCTCTGAATTAATTTGTTCTGATCCAGCCAATTCTGGAGTTTACCCACCCCATAGCCTGCAAGTTTTTCTAAGATATAGTAAACTATATCAAGAAAACCACATTTGTTTGTTCAAGATACTTTCTTCCTACCAAGTATATACTAAGTCTCTCAATTTCCCTTTCCAGCATTTTTATTGTTTTTAAACAGAAGCACACACTACAGTCTGATCCAAAGGTATTTATTTTCAAAACATCCCTAAATCTTTGACAGCTACATGATCTTTAGCTCCCTATCATGTTCCCTCTGGCTTCCTTTACTATCTCTTACTTCAAGAAATAATAATAGATAATATTTACCAAGAACTTCCTGTGAGCTAGGCAGTGCTTTATGCTTTCAACATGTATTAACTTATTTAAGCATTACAACATTTCTATAAGGTAAATTCTATTATCACCATCATTGTCTAGATAAGAAAACTGAAATATGGAGGAGTTAAGTAACTTGTCCAAGGTCACACAGCTAGTAAGTTGCAGAGTTTGGACATGAACCATGACAGTCTGAAGCTAGAGACTGTACACTTAACCTCTAAGTTATGCCAATCGTAACCAAATAATGTCCCCCCATACTACATCTTACTGGTACTTAGAATTTTTACAGAATTTTACAGTTTAATTATATAGGGGAGTATTTATCTTAATGATATCGAGTGATGATAGACATCAAATATAGCTTTTGGCTGAGTCTTTAACCACAATAGCACAGAGTCATAAAACTTTTAAACTAGAGGTTGACAGATCATCTAGTCTACTTTCTGTTAAGTGTTTATTTCCTTCTAGACCAAAGGCTGACAAACAACTGGTCTTTGGGCCAAATCCGACCCACCTCCTTTTATAAATAAAACTTTATTGGAACACAGCTGCTATGAACTGAATTGTGTCCCCCCTCCACCTCTCCAAAATGCGCCTGTGGAAGCCCTAACTCCCCAACTCGATTGTATCTGGAGATAAGGTCTTCAGGAGATAATTAAGTTAAGTGAGGTCAAAGGGTGAGGCCCAATCTGATAGGTCTGTGGTCTTATCAGAGAAAGATAAGACCCCTCCCTCCCTTCATCTCTTTCTATTTCCATCTGCTTCTGTTTGTTTCTCTTTCTCTCCACCACCACCACCGCATGCAAACCGGGAAGAAAACCATCAGTACAAACCCATCAGCCAGCACCTCCATCTGAGCCCTCCCTGTAAGAAATCCATGCCTGTTGTGGAAGCCACCCAGCCTATGGCATTTTGTTATTGCAGGCCAAGCCTGCTACACCAACCACGCTCACTTGTGTACGTGTTGTCTTTGATTGCCTTTGCACAACAATGGCTAAGTTTGAACAGCTGCAACAAAGGCCAAATGGCCCCCAAAACCTAAAATGTTTATTACTATCTGACCCTTTACAGAAAATGTTTACTAATCTCCATCCTTAAAATATTTCCCTAAAAAGGCTATTCTAATCCCTCTAATATCTGTAATGAAAAAACCCTCTGTCTCACAAAATAGCCTTCCTTTTTTGCTAGCCTTGGCTATTATGAAGTCTTCAGATTGAACTGAAATCCCCTTTTCTTTAATTTCTAAGTAAAGATTTTAGTTCTACCCTACTAATAACCACCCAAGTTCAAGCCGACCCCTTGGATGTTTCCTATCACTTCCTCTTTGGTGAAAAATAGGACGGCTCTGCTTGTAAGAGCCTCTGCCAGGAAGACAAATAATACAGTTCCCAAAGGCTACTGGAAGTTTCTATTGCTTCTAACAGGGAAAAGTGCTAAAGTAAATCAGCAGTCCTCTGGGGCTCATCCAGTTAACCTCCTTGGGAGCTGACAACCGAAAAAATTAAGGTTGCGGAATTCAAAAACCCAATATGAACACTTGCAAGTGTTTATCTGCAGGTGTTCCCCTGCAAGTCTATCATGTCATCAGCAGAGGCACTATACCAATGTATTTTTGCCCCCTCCTCTTCTTCCAAATGGAATACAACACTTCCTTCCAGAAGTCATGGAGATTTTAAGTAATTTAGTTTCCAAAAGCGCATACAGAGTCTTAAATCATCAATAATTTTCCTGGTATTAAGTGGTCACTTCTTTTTATTTGTTACTTTTTAAACATAAATCCTATTTCTAGGTAAGGAGAGCTCCCTTTTATAAATTAAGACCCATTTCTAGAATACAGCTTCCTGTCATCCCTCTCCTAGCACTGACAAAATTACCCTTTCCTAAAGAATACCCAACATTCCTATCATGAATAGCCAAAGCAATCTTGAGAAAGAACAAAGCTGGAAGTATCACAATTCCAGATTTCAAGATATACTACAAACAATATGACACTGGCACAAAAATGCACACACAGACAAAGAGAACAGAACAGACTCCAGAAATAAACCCATGATTATACGGTCAATTAACTTATGACAAAGGAGGAAAGAATATGCAATGGGGAAAAGACAGTCTTTTCAATAAATGGTGCTAGGAAAACTGGACAGCTACATCCGTAAGAATGAAACTGGTCCGCTTTCTTATGCTATACTCAAAAATGAACTCAAAATGGACTAAAGACCTAAATGTGAGACATGAAACTACAAAATTCCTAGAAGAAAACATAGGGAGTAATTTCTCTGACACCAGCCTAAGCATTTTTCTAGATACGTCTCCTAAGGCAAGGGAAACAAAAGCAAAAATAAACAAGCAGGACTATATCAAACTAAAAATCTCTTGCACAGCAAAGAAAACCATCAACAAAACAAAAAGGTAAGCTACTAAATTCAGGAAGATATTCACAAATGATATACCCTACAAGGGGTTAAAATCCAAAATACATAAAGAAGATATACAACCCAACACCAAAAAAACAAATAATCCAATTAAAAAATAGGCACAGGATCTGAACAGACATTTTTCCAAGAAAGACATATAGTTGGTCGACAGACACATGAAAAGATGCTCACTAATATCAGCAAAATGCAAACCAAAACCACAATGAGATACCACCTCACATCAGTTCGAATAGCTAGAATCTAAAAGACAAGAAATAAAAAGTGTTGGCGAGGTTGCGCACATTAATGGGAATGTAAACTTGTGAAGTCACTGTGGAAAACCATACAGAAGTTCCTCAAATAGTCAAAAACACTAATACCCGGGCACCTGGGTGGCTCAGTGGGTTAAGCCTCTGCCTTTGGCTCAGGTCGTGATCTCAGGGTCCTGGGATCGAGCCCCGCATGAGGCTCTCTGCTCAGCGGGGAGCCTGCTTCCTCCTCTCTCTCTCTGCCTGCCTCTCTGTCTACTTGTAATCTCTGTCAAATAATAAATTCAAAAAAAATCTTTAAAAAGTTAAAAAAAAAAAAAACAGTAATACCATATGCTCCACTAATCCCACTACTGGTATCTACCTGAAGAAAACAAAAACACTAATTTGAAAAGATCTATGCATCCCTATGTTTACTGCAGCATTATCTACAACAGCCAAAATATGGAAGTAACCTAAGTGCCCACCAACGGCTAAATGGATAAAGAGGACATGGTGTGTATGCATGTATAATAGAATTTTTCTCAGTCACAAAAAAGAATGGACCTAGAGGTTTGTTTTTTGTTTTGTTAAAGATTTATTTATTTTTTAGAGAGAGAAAGAGTGCACAACCTTGGGAAGGGGTAAAGGGAGAAGCAGACTCCTGCTGAGTGGAGAGCCCCCTGCTGTTGTGGGGTTCAGCCCCAAGATCATGACCTGAGCCAAAACCAGAAGTCAGAAGTTTAACTGACTGAGCCACCCAGACGCCCCTGGATCTAGAGGTTTTTATGCTAAGTGAAGTAAGTCAGACAGAGAAAAACGAATACTGTATGACTTCATTTACATGTGGAATCTGAAAAATACAACAAACAAAAGACAAAAACAGCTACATAAATACAGAGAACTGATGGTTGCCAGAGGGCAGATGATTGGGGGGAATGGGGTGGGCAAAATGGCTAATGGACAGCAGGAGATACAGGCTTCCTGTTATAAAATGAATAAGTCACAGGAGGAAAGGTACAGCATAAGAAATACAGTCAATGGTGTTGTAATAGTATGGTACAGTGACTGATGGTAGCTCCACCTGTGGTGACCACAGCATAACATATAGACTCACTGAAACACCTGAAACTAATATAACACTGTGTCAACTACACTCCAATAAAAAATAAAACAAATAAAAATAAAGAAAAGACGGAGATTAAAAAAAATAAAATAACAAATACCAATCACTCCCACCTCTCCAGCAGCAGAATGCAAACAATTCCAAAAAATGGATGGGGATAGCTAAGAAGAAAAATTATTAAATGAGTCAAAATCTCCTCCCAGTTCTCCTTCCCAATTACACCAGATTTTACATCCTCTCCTCATTCTGAGCCCAAACAACACAGGAATTCTGCCAAAACAGGGCAAACAGACAAGGCTGACCTGCTTTCTCTAGAACTTGAGGCCTTTCCAGAGACTCAGGGATACCCTAGTTGATGTCCCGCTCCCTGCAGAAGAAGCCATGGTCTATAGTTTGTTCCATATAAAATCAATCAGGTAGACTATCCAGAGAAGGTCAGAGAATGTGGTTCTGGCCACTGACTCACTTTCAAGTTTTTCCAAAACTGATTCAGGGAGGACTCTTTAAATACTAACCAACCAACCAACCAACCAACCAACCACTAAGAATCTGACTTGCATGGAAATTTGTATAAAGAGCAGGCAGCTACATAACCAGAATAAGTGTGCTGCCACTTCATCCAAACAACCTTCAAGACAGTTCCAGTTTGTGTCGATGTGGCCAACACATTAACCTTTAAAAAAAACCTCTAAATGGGCGCCTGGGTGGCTCAGTGGGTTAAGCCGCTGCCTTCGGCTCAGGTCATGATCTCAGGGTCCTGGGATCGAGTCCCGCATCGGGCTCTCTGCTCCACAGGGAGCCTGCTTCCCTCTCTCTCTCTCTCTCTCTCTGCCTGCCTCTCCATCTACTTGTGATCTCTCTCTGTCAAATAAATAAATAAAATCTTTAAAAAAAAAACAAAAACAAACAAACAAAAAAAACCTCTAAAATATACCAGTTTGCTCCTCTTATATTCCCGTAAGGCCTACTTTGTCGAGATGTGATCAGAAAAGAAAACAGCTTGGGGCGCCTGGCTGGCTCAGTTGGTAGAGCATGTGACTCTTGATCTTGGGAGTTGTGAGTTCAAGCCCCATGTTGCATATAAAGATTATTCAAAAATAAAGTCTTTAAAAAAACAGAAAGAGCTTTATTCAGTTGTTTAAGAGAAAAAGAAGAGTGTAAAAAGACACAGAAGTAGAAAAATAAGACATGGCTGAGTTACTTGAATTCAAATGTGTCCATAACTACCAGAAAGACCCTCACACTGTATCCTAACCCTTGCCTTAACTGATTATAATCAAGCCCCAAGTATCAATGTCTTTATTAATCATGTGTCCAGCTTCAAGAAGAACTGAATTCTTCAATAAGTAGAATTTCTTCTACTTTGCAATTTCCACATCACTTTGTAGACAAGGTTCCTGAGGCCCCAACTACAGAACCTAACTCAAAAGCTCCTGAGCCAAAAGACAAGTCAAGGGCTCAGGTTTCCTAACTCTTAGGGCTCTCCACTTTGCATGCATTTCTCACAGAGGCACCTCTCAAAGAGAAAGACACTAGCAGGCACATGCTGAAATTTGTGTATAAACACTGAGGAAAGCCAAAAGCAAAGATACTTTGAGGATCCAGGAATCACATTACTGGATATTTAGCCAGAAAATGCAAAAACACAAATTCAAAGGGATACATGCATCCTGATGTTTATAGCAGCATTACTGACAACAGACAAACTATGGAAGCAGCCCAAGTGTCCATCAACAGATGAATGAATAAAGAAGAGGTGGTGTATATATATATATATATATATATATATACAATAGAATATTACTCAGCCATAAAAAGAATGAAATCTTGCCATTTGCAACAATGTGGATGGAGCTAGAGAGAGGCTAAGGGAAATAAGTCAGTCAGAGATAGACAAATACCACACGATGTCACTCATATGCGGAATTTAAGAAACAAAACAAAAAAGCAAAGGGAAAAAAAGAGATAAATCAAGAAAAAGACCCTTAACTATAGAGAACAAACTGATGGCTACCAGAGAGGAGGTAGATGGGGGCATAGGGGAAATAAGTGATGGGGATTAAAAAGTATGCTTATCGGGCGCCTGGGTGGCTCAGTGGGTTAAAGCCTCTGCCTTCAGCTCAGGTTATGATCCCAGGATCCTGGGATCCAGCCCCACATAGGGCTCTCTGCTCAGCAGGGATCCTGCTTCCTCCCCTCTCTATGCCTGCCTCTCTGCCTACCTGTGATCTCTGTCTGTCAAATAAATAAATAAAATCTTTTAAAAAAGAAGTATGCTTATCATAATGGAAAAAAAAATAAAATGATAAAAGCAAAGGTACTTTTTGTCTTTCAGAATCCTAAGTCCAAGTATCAGATATTCAATGTGAAACAAAGCATGGGGGGAGGGCAGAATATAACAATAAAATATTAGCCTCTTAATAAAAGGGTCTGTGAAAAAGAATGCTGAAATCTACAAACATAAAGAGTGTGTCTGACCCTCTACTAAATGTATAATTATATGTTGCCACAGTTCCTTCATTTGTCAAAATACCATCTTTGTAACCTAAACTATCTCACGAGGGCATGACAACGGTTATGGGAGCATCAAAGAATACAAATATATATTTCTTGAATCATTGCTGTCTGTAAACCTTGACAGGCACTATAAATTATATCCCAACCCAAAGAAGCAAAAGGTGGAATCTACATAGAGAAATATACCCAAGATCATAGTTAAGAATACAGGACAGTATCTGGGGGTTAAGAATGAACATGGAGGGGTGCCTGGGTGGCTCAGTGGGTTAAGCCGCTGCCTTCGGCTCAGGTCATGATCTCAGAGTCCTGGGATCGAGCCCCGCGTTGGGCTCTCTGCTCGGTGGGGAGCCTGCTTCCTCCTCTCTCTCTGCCTGCCTCTCTGCCTGCTTGTGATCTCTCTGTCAAATAAATAAATAAAATCTTAAAAAAAAAAAAAAAAGAATGAACATGGAGATGGAAGAACATTTGGGTCAGCAGGGGAAGGATCTGCAAAGGAAGGGAGGTTGCATATGTAAGATGAAAACGAATGCTTCATCTGGGGGTGCGGGGCGGGGGGGGGGAGCTATTCAAAGATAGCTGCCTTGATTAGCTTCACCCTGCTGAGCATCTAACAGCTCCTCCTTTCGCCTGCTTGCTTCTTGCATCTTTAATAAGTGATGAAAAGCTGCAGCGTTGAGGTCCTCCTGTGCATGTGAAGAAACAGCAGTGACAACAAGCTGAAATGATCAAGCCACAGAAGGTTTCAATTCAAATACAGGATATTTTCCTGTGCTCCTGCTAGAATTATAGGACAGCCTCCAGCAGCTGCTTTTCAAAGAGCTAACAGCTTGCATTAGCCGGAAAGGCAGGCTCACAGTTAGTTACAACAGCTGTTTTCCCCTGCTTTACCAAGCAGCAAGACCTCCTAGCTTACTCAGCAGGACAAAATCCTCAAAGATGAAACTAAGGCAAAACAGATGCAAAGCACAATTTCCCCCCAAAGATAAGTTGGTAAATTCCAGAGGGAAAAAAATCTATTCAGGCAACAAGGCAGCTAATCACAGGAGAGATTAGTCAAGCAACCTACCTACCCATAAAGATATTTTCAAGGGTGAATACTGTTATTTTATGGGTGAAGTAATTCGAAGATGAATGAAAAAGTGATTCAAAACGAATGCATTCAAAAAAATGCATCAAACAAGGCATTGCACAAGACTGACAAATCATCGTTATGTTGTAATATTACATTCCCCATATCAAAGGGGAGCAATGACCTTCAATACAGGCTTTTGTGGGGAAGGCCAGGATCTAGCCAAACTAAGTCCTCCAACCCAAAGGCTAGGTCTTGGAGAATGACAGAGGGGGCACTTTAGGCTGAGGCAGCAAGGAAATATGGATCGGGTCGGGGGAAGGCAGCATCTCTGGGATGGTGGAAGTGCACAAGCACAGGTCAAAGATCCACAGCTCACCTCAGCTCAAGAGGATTCACATACCGAAAAACTTCTCTATACTATTTTTTTTTCCTGGCTGTGGTAACAGAAGATTGTGGTAACAATGCAGCATTTCCTCAGAACATACTTATTATAGATTTGGACTTAATGTGTTTATGTAAGCTGATGAAAAGCTCATAAAACTGCATGATCAACCTTCCCTAATACATTTTAGGGCATAATGTGAACAATTCACATCAGATTACAAAAATGAAAGACCTAGCATGGAAAAAACAATTAATAAATGAATATATGTATGTCTCTCTCTCTCTCTCTCTCTCTCTCTCACACACACACACACACACGCGCACGCACACACACACACACACACACCACCACCACCACCAGACAAGGCCTGCAGTTTGGGCCAGATTATTTGCTTATAAATGTCTTAATCTTTGGAATTGGGGCATCCACCCCCACCAGCTATCTTCTCCCCATCTCTCCTCCCCACCTTGGAAACCCAAATCCAGAGAGAATTCCCCTAACCCTCCCCAAGAAAAAAGAACAGGAGAATCTTCCCAGGTTTCTACATCCAGTAAAAAGCCTCTGGGCTTCCCTTTTCAATACCAGAGTCAATCTTTCACTGTTCAAAACACTGAAAATGTGGGTGCCCTAGAGCAGCTACTGCTGTTTAAAACCTGATTAGACTATTTCAGGGCTACGAGGGAATTATTCAAATAAACATTTTCTAATAAGGTTTTAAAGAAAGTCATGTCAATGAATTGGTCTCTCTTAATACCTAGATAAATGACAGGAGCCTAAGACATAATGGGAGTAATTCTTGTTTTCCTTTGACCTCAGTATTTTTTTCAAATATAAATTTGTTTTTATTATCTTAAACATTAAGAATGGGTGAAAATCATTGAGAAAGCTGAGGTTAGGGCAAAATCAAACAAATGACCACAGGATACTAAAAAGTGAAAAAGTTTAGAAACCATCATTATAATGACTGAGAATACAGAAAAGGATATCTATATATATATATATGAATTGATATAAATATATAAGTCTGTAAATGTATTACATAGATATATAAAGTAAACTAATTCATAAGAATTTCAAGTTAATTTTTTAAATGTCAAAAAGACTTTTTTCTGTCATACTGCACACGATTAAATTGGGAAGTTATGGTCAGTTATTTCACCTTCGGTGGTAAACCTACTAGTTTTAAATTCAGAAATAAACTGAACATTTGGAAAAACAATAAGGTTACGTTCTTCTAGCCTCAATAGGGAAAAAGTAGAAAGTGCCACACAGTCAAATCAGTTAAGCCTTTCATAACAAGTTGGCTGAAATTACTAAATAGGTTGTTTTAACGACTTTCTTCCCTTACTACAGAAGGAATATAAGCTCAGCATAGAAATCTAGAGAAGACAGTCAAGCAAAAGTATAAAATACAAACTATCTGTATTACTATTCCCCAAGATAGTCCCATCTGCATTAGTTCTGGCCAGCCTCATTTTTACACTAAAATTTTCAAAAATAAACATATGTGATTTTAAAGAAAAGTTACACTTATCTAGTTTTGATTATGAGCTAATCCTCTTAAAAACCTTTTAGTACCTCTCACAGTGCCTGCCTCATACTATATACCAAATAAATGCATAAAATATATTAGCTTATTCTCTTTATTATTTTTCAACTTTTAAATAACTATTGATTTCAGTGATGACTGCGGTCTTCCAAAGGAAAACTGGAAAAAGAGCTCTGAAAAAAACTCCTAAATGAAGTTCCTCTCCTCACTTTCACATGCTTATGCTTCAATTTTCTTTATTATATCCAACAACCAAATTGAAATCTATATAGAATTAACCATAGTAAGAACTGCTGTTTAATATGCGCAGGGCATATCCTCTGAACAGGAAGCATATTTTTCTCTATATTAAGTACAAAATATATTGCAGTCACAAAATATCAAAAATGTAGTTGAAATGGGGAATTACACTGAATCTAAATTAAATTTTAAACATCACTGAAATAGATTTAATTCCAATAAAATTCACGTAGTCACTAGGGACTAATAAACTGAACTCTAATGACTCATATTCAGGAAGAAATTTTAGTTTCATATTCAAAATTTTAAATTAAACCAGAACAGTGTTATTCAAATATTTGCAGGTATCAGGGTGTCTAGAACACACAGCACTTTTCGCAAACCACCTAAGACTTGATTAAACTTCAAAACGATTTAAATAAATAACTCTTTGCAAAATCAGACCTCTCCTTCCACTAGATTCTATTATACCTGAGAAAAAAATATCGGTGGGAATAGGAAAGAATGAACTGTTCTTTGAATTTAATAGCAAAACTCAGTTCAAGTTACACCTCTGAAGAATGAACTGTTCTTTGAATTTAATAGCAAAACTCAGTTCAAGTTACACCTCTGAAGAGTTCAGAAGCACTAGAGTGGCCACATTTTTTTACACATGCAATTTAAATTACATCTCTTCATGCCCTTTTCCCATCTAAAAATGCCAGCAGCACCTAATTACTTCAATTACCCACCATCTCTGATTGGCTTTTGTCTTTCCCTTTAGAAAACAGATTTGGCTCTAATAGACTAGCAATCTCAGGTCACCAGGGCCTTTAAGATAACGGAACTCCTGTACTGACCCATCATGTTCTTGCTTATTCCATCCAGCAGGCTTGCCCATAACTGGATCAAGGTTCACGAGGTATTATTCAAGAACCCCCGTCATGGGATGCCTGGGTGGCTCAGTCGGTTAAGCGGCTGCCTTCGGCTCAGGTCACGTTCCCAGTGTCCTGGGATCAAGTCCCACATTGGGCTTCTTGCTCCATGGGGAGCCTGCTTCTCCCTCTGCCTCTGCCTGCTACTCTGCCTACCTGTACTCTATCTCTCTGACAAATAAACAAAAAAAATCTTGTGGGGGGGGGGAAAGATCCCCCTTCACTGGTTTCCCTGACTTCACAAATCCTCCCTGATCCTTGGTTTTCTGAACTACAGGGCCTCCCAACCCACAAGCCTATTCCAGCCTTGTTTGGTGTGGTAAACTGTTCACATATCCCATCCCCACCCCAACCAATGTGCAGGCAAGAGTATACTCTAGGTCCTTTCAATGCCAAACACACAGTGCCGGGCAAACAACTCAACAAATATCTGACCGGCTTTTCACTGATTTGTTGATGTCAGTGACATGTCTGAAGTTTTATTCAAAGCTCCTTTCTTGTAAATAGTTCCTTTGGCCGAAAAAGTAGTATTTCTTTACCTTCCGAAACTTTCTTTGTGCCTTGTTTGCATTCCAGTTTACTTCCAAGTCTTAACAAAGCTAGTATGTCACAGCTTTCGAAGGAGAAAACGTGCAGTGATGGACAGTCAGCCCAGTGATGGGAGCAAATTAAGAATTCAGCACAGTTGGAGTTCTGAAAGTGAGAACGGAGGCCACAAAGAGCAGTACAAGGCAGCAGGCCCAATTCTGTTAGAAGGGAACACTTAGCTCAGAGAAACCTCAAGTGCTCTTGCTTTCTTTCTTTTTCTTTTCAAAATATGTTTAAAAATGTTTATCTACCTCCTTCCTATTTTATATTGTAAATTTTCATGACAAATCACAGTTTGTATATATTTTTCATGCTGATAAGTGTGCCACAAAATTTTTTAAATGAGTCTCTGAAAAGTATATCTACATATTCAAATTATAAACCCAATTTTTATCACAGAGGAGGCTCAAAAAAGAAAAACAAGAAATCACATCTCTTAGCTTACCATATATAGGGGAAAACACAAAGTAGTTCAGATGACAAATGTTAAAGGCTTCAATTCTGACATCTTTCCAGATGCCCTGGGTAGGAAAGGATGGCCCCCAGTCCCAACCAAAGGAACTCTGCTCCTATAATTTCAAGGGGAAAAAAACCAGATCCCAATTACCATGAAATTTAAACACTATGGAAAACATGTTCTTCTAAAATATTACATACATGTATATTAGTTTGCTAGGCCTATCATAACAAAATACTACAGATTGGGTGGCATAAACAACAGAAATGTATTATCTCACAGTTCTAGAGGTTGGCAAATCAAAGATCAGGGTGTTGGCAGGTCTGGTTTCCTCTGAAGCCTCTCTCCTTGGCTTATAGAATACCACCTTCTCACTGGGCCTTCCCATAGTCTTTTCTGTGTGTGTGTGTGCATGCATGTGTGTGTGTGTGTGTGTGTGCATGCACGCCCTGCACGTGTACACACAAACACACACATTACCTTTTCTTAAAAGGACATCATTCATACTTGATCTCCCACCCTAAACGTCTCATTTTAACTTAATCCCTCTTTAAGGACCTTATCTCCAAACAAGGTTACAGTTTTAGCAACTGAGGATCAGGATTTCAACATAAAAATTCAGGGAGGAACACATAATCCAGTCCACAATAGTGTTTGTGTATATGTGTGTGTCCCGTACAGAGCATCTAAAAAAGCCTCCAATGATCCCCTCCTGGTATTCATGCCCTGTGTAATCCCCTCTCCTCCAGTATGGATTACGCCTAGTGAATCACTTCTAACCAAGAGAATACGGGAGAGGTGATAAACATTTCCAAAATTAAGTTATAAAAAAACTGCACCTTCTGTTCTGGGTACTCTCTCCCACAATCTCCAGGCCATGAGGGAAGCCAGCTGCCACGCTGTAAGGTGGCCTCTGTGGAGAGGCCCACATGAGTAAGTGAGCTTGGATGCCAATCTGAGCCCTACCGATAACCACATGGATAAGCTTAGGCCCAAACACTTCAGGCCCAGTAGAGCCATGAGATTACCACAGCCCCAGTCCACGCTTGACTGTAACCTCACGACTGGCCTTCAGCCAGAGGCACCCAGCTAGTCCACACTCAGATTCTTGACTGACAGAAACTACGATAACAAATGTTATTTTAAGCTGATAAGTTTTGGCATGAGTTGTTATACAGCAATAGATAACTAATACAGTTAACTAATACATGAACCTATGCAACACAGTTGTTTGGCAGAAATGTTTTAAGAACCTAAAATCTGGGGCGCCTGGGTGGCTCAGTGGGTTAAAGCCTCTGCCTTCGGCTCAGGTCATGATTCCAGGGTCCTGGGATTGAGCCCCGCATCGGGCTCTCTGCTCAGCGGGAAGCCTGCCTCCTCCTCCTCTCTCTCTCTCTCTCTCTCTCTCTGCCTGCTTGTGATCTCTGTCAAATAAATAAATAAAATCTTAAAAAAAAAAAAAGAACCTAAAATCTGATTATGTACTTTTATTCTTCAAAAGCATGACACTGAAGGAACACCACAGTCACTCTTTAAACTTCTCCAAAATGTATCTGAACCTATCATTGTATTTAACGATAAAGAACATTCTATTTACGTGTGATAGCTATAAAGAATGAGGATTTAAAAATATTTAAAATTTAAATATTTAAAATTTAAAAGTAACATTTAAAAATAAAGATAATTAACACATTGAGGCTATGAGCTCAGCTTTAGAAAGGAATAAACACCACAGTACGTAGTAAGCTCTTTCTGAATGGAACATTTGTAGAATAGAGCCTGAGGAATCGGCCAAACTGTTCTCATTTAAGTATTTCCTAAGATCTGTATTTATCTGAGATAGAGATAAATTAGTTTCCATTACAGAGAAAAACTGAGAATTAAAACCACTTTATACCATTCACATTTGTCTAAATTCACCATTTCAGCATCAGATTCTCATGTTTGGAATGAAAGTCATCTTGGGGCTATTTATTAAAGAGTTTATAAATTCAAGTATGTAATTCCTTTATTAGAGACAGGGCTAAGTAGGAGGGCGAAAATATTCAACATCTTATAAGGCAGACTATTTTCCCCATCAAGGGCTACAAATCACTCCTATTCATAAAACTTCCTCAGATAAAAGTTTTCATTAGTCAAAAAAGATTTGTGAAGTGCTTTTTATATTTCAGGCGGGAGTACATCAATGTACAAAATAGACAGTCTTTCTATTTATAGTGTTCACAGAATGGCAGGAAATTCAGGTACTGAATAAATAATCACCAAGTGCAAAAGACATCAACAGGGAACAATCTAATGGGGGAGAGGAAGGAAAGGTGTCAAGAAAGGTTTCCCTGAATAATAGTATCTTTCATATGAAGATCTGAAAGGCGAGTACCACTTGTCCAGTGTGTTTAGGAGAGAAGTATAAGCATCCCTTCTGGAAGGAACAGCATGTGGCACCTGGATGGCTCAGTTGGTTAAGTGACTGCCTTTGGCTCAACTCATCATCTCGGAGTCCTGGGATCAAGTCCCGCATCCCGCGTCTAGCTCCCAGCTCCGCAGGGAGTCTGCTTCTCCTCTCTCATGCGCTCTTTCTCTCTCTCAAATAAATAAATAAGATCTTTAAAAAAAAGAAGAAGAAAGAACAGCAAGTGCAAAGGCCTTGAGGTGCAAGAGACTATGACATATTCCAGGAGATGAAGAGGGAACAATAGGAAGAGATGGGGAGAAGACAGAAGTGGGCATGAGTCAGACTGAACTAAGATCTGTTACTTTAGCCTAAAGGCAATGAGAAACTGTTGAAGAGTTTTAAGGACAGTGCTATAATGATTTTTGTCTGAAAAGAAGATTCTGGCTGCTCTATGTAAAATTAATTAGAGGAAGGTAAATTAGGTTGTAGTTTGAAGTTAGGTGGCCAGGATAATATTTCACACAAGAAATGATGGCTTGGGGGCGCCTGGGTGGCTCAGTGGGTTAAGCCGCTGCCTTCGGCTCGGGTCATGATCTCAGGGTCCTGGGATCGAGCCCCGCATCGGGCTCTCTGCTCAGCAGGGAGCCTGCTTCCTCCTCTCTCTCTGCCTGCCTCTCTGCCTGCTTTGTGATCTCTCTCTGTCAAATAAATAAATAAAATCTTTAAAAAAAAAAAAAAAAAAAAAAAAGAAATGATGGCTTGAACTCAAGCATGATACAAGAAATAGAGCACAGGAAGATTAAAGAACTATTAAAGAGGTAATGTCCACATGGTCAAAATGACTTAGGGATGGACTGGAGGAGGGAAAAGAGAGAGGAGGAGTTATCAAAAACAACTCTTGGGTTTCTGGCTTGAGCAACTATCCTGGATGGTATTCCATTCAGCGAGACAGGGAAACCTGGGAGAAGGATTTAGATCAAGTGCAGTATTGGACATCCTGAGTTTTAGGTCCCTGTGAATCAGGCAACTAAAGATGCCAAGTAGGCAATCAGTATAAGGCCTGGAGGTCTGGACTGAAGATACAATATTAGAAGTCATTAGAAATTCGACTGGTGGGGCACCTCGGTGGCTCAATGGGTTGAGCCTCTGCCTTTGGCTCAGGTCATGGTCTCGGGGTCCTGGGATTAGGCCCCACACTGGCTCTCTGCTCCACAGGGAACCTGCTTCTCTCCTCTCTCTGCCTGCCTCTCTGCCTACTTGTGATCTCTCTCTTTCTGTCAAATAAATAAATTATTTAAAAAAAGAAAGAAATTTGACTGGTTATTGAAGAAGTGAAGCTAAATGAGATAGTTTAGAGAAGGTATAATATGAGAGGAGGAATGTGTCTGGAACAGAGCAAAGCATGAATGATACAACTTCTAAGAGGGATAGGTTGATCTGGATAAAGTAACTTAGAAGGAATGGCCAGAGATATAGGTAGAAAACAAGGGGGTGGTGGAGAATATTGCTAAGAGGGTAGCTGAAGCGATATGCCCCACCATCCAGGCTGAACAGGGAAGGAAGCAGAGGTAAGAAGGGATCTGTGTTGATAGCACTACTCCACTAACTTCATATAATCAGTAACACACTTAGAAGTCTGTAACCACAGAAATAAGTCTCCAAAATAAATAATAACACTATCTTACATTCTGAATAGCTATATAGCCCTTCATGTATGCAAAATGCATTTACATTATTATTTCACTGTATGCTCCTATCAACACAGTCAAGAAGGGAAGGAGCTCCATACATAAATGATGGACTTGCTTAAGATCATTCTGGTCTTAAGGCCAGAATTCAGATCTAAGATTCCTGATTTGCTCTCCAATTCAAGTCTTTTTCCACTGGACCATGCTGGTCTAGCCAGAAACATCAAGATGCAATTCAGTGCTCTGGTAAGTTTGCCCCAGGGTTAGTGTGCCACACACCCTGAGAGCAGAATCTTGGGTCTGACTCCTGATTTCAGTGATGAGGGCTTTATTCTACCTAGAGAAACTGAAAGTGTGTTTTCTTTCTTTTTAAGATTTTTAATTTATTCATTAGAGAGAGAGAAAGAAAGAGCACAAGCAGGGGGGAAGGTCAGAGGGAGAGGGAGAAGGAGGCTGGATCCCCGAACCCCGGGATCACGACTCCAGCCAAATGCAGAAGTTTTACCAACGGAGTCACCCAGGTGCCCCGAAAGTGTATTTTATTTGCCACAAACTGAATGGTGGGGTAAAGGAAAACCACTACATGGATATAGGTGTAACATATATATACTTTCACTGATGACTGGAAAAGTAACATTAGGATTCAGGAGGTTCTCGAAGATTGAAGACAGAAGAAGAGAGAGAAAAAGCACAAACTCTACTATTCGAACCACTGTGCCATTTGAAGCCAAAGGCCAAAAACAGAAAGTGAATTTTAAACAAGTCTCAGTGCACAGTATTCCACAGATACCTGACTGCTCAGTTACAGACCTTTCCTTTACGTTAGTAGGAACAAACGATTATATTGAGACACTGACACAAATTTAAGTAGGTTGAATAAAACCAGAGGAGGTATAAATTTGACCTTAGTACTTATATCAGAGAAACATAATTTAATGATAAATCCAGCCAGTCTGAAGAGAGCCACTTAACTTAAATAATCAGAATTTACTAACTGAGGCTTTAGCTAACTAATATTGGAAAAATATTCTCAATATCTTCACAGTGAAACCAATGCTTACATTTGTTTTTAAAACCAAATGCCAATTTCCAAAAATATTTAAAATAGAATTACCATACACTGCAGTATCCCACTTCTTGGTCTAGATGCAAAAGAACTAAAAGCAGGATCTCAAAGAGATATTGGTACATCCATACACAGCAACATTATTCACAACAGTCAAAAGGTGGAAGTAACCCAAATGTCTACTGACAGATGAATGAATAAATAAAATGTGGCATGTACATACAATGGAATATTATTCAGACTTAAAAAGGAAGTGAAATTCAGACACATGCTACAGCATGAAGAACATTATGCTAAATGAAATATGCCAGGCACAACAAGACAAATGTGCGTGATTCCACTCATCGGAGGTATCTAGAGTAGTCAAATTCATAGAAACAGAAATAACGGTGGTTTCCAGGGGCTGGGAGGAGGGGAAAATAGGAAGTTTTTATTTATTAACGATTTTATTTATTTATTTGTGAGAGATAGAGAGCACAAGCAGGGGGAATGGCAGGCAGAGGAAGAAGCAGGCTCCCTGCTGAGCAAGGAGCCCTATGCGGGACTAGATCCCAGGACCCTGGGATCATGACCTGAGCCAAAGGCAGACCCTTAACCTACTGAGCCACCCACACATTCCTGGGAATTGTTTTTTAACGGGTATGGAGTTTCAGTCTTGCAACATGAAAAGGTTCTTGGGATCTGTTCCACAACAATGTGAATATACTTAATACTAGTGAACCACACACTTAAAAACGGTAGAGATGGCAAATTTTGTGCTATGGATATTTTATCACAATTAAAAATGTTTTAATAGGGGCGCCTGGGTGGCTCAGCGGGTTAAAGCCTCTGCCTTCGGCTCGGGTCATGATCCCGGGATCTTGGGATCGAGCCCCACATCGGGCCCTCTGCTCAGCAGGGAGCCTGCTTCCTCCTCTCTCTCTGCCTACCTCTTTGACTACTTGTGATCTCGGTCTGTCAAATAAATAAATAAAAATCTTAAAAAAAAATGTTTTAATAAAAATAAAATTGAAAAATTAATGCCACAGAGAAAACTAATCCAACCACGTACTGGAATAAACTCAAGTCATTTAGACTCAGATGAAACTCAAGGAAAAATAATCATCTTGTGGATTTTGTCATTTTTATTAGATTTTATGTGAACCTAGCAGTAAAATATAAGAATACATCAGCAAATATATCAGTATTTGCAGAAGGCTTCCTAGTAACACGAATCACTAATAAGTATAAACCATACAGTCTGGTGAAAAGTTGGATAAACTTAAATGTTAAAAAAATAATTTGTAGGGGTGTCTGAGTGTTTCAGTCAGCTAAGCATCTGACTTTGGCTCAGGTCATAATCTCAGGGTCCTGGGATTGAGCCTCACATTGGGCTCCCCACTCAGTGGGAATCAGCTTGTCCCTCTGCCCCTCCTGCAGCTCATGTCCTCCTACTCCCTCTCTCAAATAAATAAATAAAATCTTAAAAAAATAATTTGTAAAATTACATTATCAGTCACCTATTTTTCTTCTTTTTCTGTTGTTACCTAAGTTTGAGGCATGCTTCGGGAAGGAAATCTAGGAAGACAAAGATTCTTCAAAAAATTGGTATAACCTTTTGGTTCTTATTTCAAGTGTTCCATCCCACGAAGCAGGCAGGAAAGAGATGCCCAACTTCTAAAATACTATTGGTGTCTTCAAACAAGCATTTCACACGCCGGCATACCCCATTCTCAAGCCTAAAGCCCCCTCCATTTGCAAGACCGTTACCTTTCGAATGAAGTTTACGTGGCATTGGCCCTTCTGCACAGGCGGAGGGCAGTCTGGAGGCACAGAGTAGTTAGCGTGAGCTTTGCTCTGCTGGGCCGCATACAACACTGGTGACTGGAAACGCAGTTCAAGGGAGTTCACATCTCTAACCACACTGGTAACATCAAAGCTCTGCATTAAAGGAAAGAACAGATGTGGAAGTGGACACGTGTGTAAAATTTTAGATATAGATATAGATATATAAAAATGTGTGAAAGATGAATAAAATAATTGAAATCTTTAGGGTTAGCCTTTTTGCAGAAGAAAGCACTTCACTGAAATAGTATAACCTAGTTGCCTGCTTATAGGTACAAGCGAACACGTTCTCCTACCCAAAAGTAGATTTCTAGGTTTCTCCTTCTATTTGTACTGACAGATGATGGTCCCAGGCAAAGAGAGCAAGCAGAAAATATCTTTAGTCCTGGAATGTCTGCTCTGGCTATTTGAGACGTGGCCTTGAACAGCCAGGGAATTTCCTAGATGCTTCATGACAACCTGACTCTCTGGTATGAACAGCATGTTATTTCTAAGTCATAAGTTATTTTTGTTTTTGAAAAGTTCTACCCTGGAATGGAGACCAGGATATGATATCTTAATGTAACGTCAGTTGGCGTTTCACATGAAACTCTGGATCACCAAACAACAGAGAAGGGAACAGCATTCGCTGAACACTTTTCACGCGCCAAGAACTGTGTCAAACATTTTACATCATTAGCTTATTAAGTCCTCACAACGACTCCACAGGGTCTGTGGTGTTTTCATCACTCTACAATGACGCAACTGAGAAAGAAAATAACTTAACCCACGCTTCAAAGAGCACTGCCTCGGGCGCCTGGGTGGCTCAGTGGGTTAAAGCCTCTGCCTTCAGCTCCGGTCATCATCTCAGGGTCCTGGGATAGAGGCCCACATCGAGCCCCACATCAGGCTCTCTGCTCAGCAGGGAGCCTGTTTCCTCCTCTCTCTCTGCCTGCCTCTCTGCCTACTTGTGATCTCTCTCTGTCAAATAAATAAAATCTTTAAAAAACAAACAAACAAACAAACAAACAAAAAAAACAAGAGCACTGCCTGAGTGGGCAATTATGCACTTACCTTTCTCTATTCACAACAATTAACACACAAACACGTATCAGTAGCTTTTAACCTGACGTCACTGGATACTTACATATCTTTTGAACATGTTGCCTGTTTTCCCAATAGGAACACTATTTAGCAGGACTTTTGCAACTGTGTCGACGCCCTCAAAAATCAAATTCACTTTTTGCCATTTGCTTAAAAAAGAAAAGATTTTTAAAACAAGATGTGTAAAACATGAACTCGAATAAATCTTTTTTTATTAAAAACTAAAGGAATAAATATTTCACAGAGAATACACAATCTTAAAAGGCAGTTTCCAATGAAATTTTTGTAAGTATTGGTTTAATACATTTTAATTTAAATTCAATTAATTAACATATGACATATTATTAGTTTCAGAGGTACAGTTCAGTGATTCACTGTACACCCAGTACTCATCACATCACGTGCCCTCCTTAATGTCTGTCACCCAGTTACCCCATCTTCCCATATACCTCCCTCCAGCAACCCTCACTTTGTTTTTGTTAAGAGTCCTTTACGGTTTATCTCCCTCTCTGATGTCATCTTATCTTATTTTCCCTTCCCTTCCCCTAGATCCTCTGTTTTGTTTCTTAAATTACACATATGAGTGAAATCATATGATGACTTTCTCTGATTGGCTTATTTTGCTTAGCATAATACCCTTGTTATGTTGAGTAATCTAGCTTATCTTTCTTCATAGTATTTCAACTGCCATAAAACCATGAGCACAGCTTACAATTTCCAAATGCATAGACTTTTTTCTCGGACTTTACAAAATTCTTATGATAATTTAGTTAAATAGCAGATATAAAGCATTTTCACAAAGTATTACATTTATGACACTAAGAGAACGTATTAACCAACTAACAGATATCTATGAGTGAATATGATGAGCCCAGTACTCTGCTAAGCCCTACAGAGAACTAAAACACTCTCTGAATTTAAGGAATCTGTAATCTAGTTGCCATTCAAGCCTAAAACACAGGAATAAAAGAGAAAACATTCCATTTCTTCTATTTTATAGTATAGTCTGGTTAGACGGACTATAAATGCTATCAGAGCTTATGTCATAAGGAAAGACTTCAAGAGAGAAATAAGAATTTCAAGACGAACAGAATAAATAAAATGGGGTATATCCATGCAATAAAGTATCAGTGATAAAAAGAAATTAAGTATCAGTGAATGTGACAACACGGATGGACTTTGAAAACACTGTTACCCTAAGTGAGAGAAGCCAGTCACAAAGGACCACATGCAGTACAGTTCCATTTATGTGAGATTCCCAGAGGAGAAAAACCCATAGAAAATGAGTCAGTGGTTGCCTAGTGCTGGGATAGGGATGAGGGAATGGGGATGTTGAGAATGGGGAATGACAGCTAATCGGTATGACCTTCTCTCTGATGAGGACAATGATGGCCGCACAACGCTTTGAATATACTAAAAACTACTAAACTGTACACTTTAAAAGGGTGAATTGGTGGCACCTGGGTGGCTCAGTCATTGAGCATCTGCCTTCAGCTTAGGTCATGATCTCAGGGTCCTGGGATCGAGCCCGGGATCGAGCCCCGCATCGGGCTCCCTGCTCAGCGGAGAGTCTGCTTCTCCCTCTCCCACTCCCCCTGCTTGTGTTCCCTCTCGCTATGTCTCTCTCTGTCAAATAAATAAATAGATAAATAAAATCTTTAAATAAATAAAAAAATAAATAAAATGGTGAATTGTATAGTGTGTGAATTAGGTCTCAATAAAGTTTTTTGTTTTGTTTTTATTTTTTAATGAATAGAAATGTCTAGGTAGGGGCGCCAGTTAAGCATCTGCCTTCAGCTCAGGTCACGATCCCGGAGGTCCTGGGATCAAGTCCCACATCAGGCTCCCTACTTAGCTGGGGGTCTGCATCTCCCTCTCCTCTTGTTCCTCCCCCCCCACTCATGTTCTCTCTCTCTCTCTCTGTCAAATAAATAAACAAGTAAAATCTTAAAAAAAAAAATAATGAGCTAGTTTCAAGTGTAGAGGTTATGCTAGGGAGCTAAGGGAAAGAATCTGGTCAAGTCAGCAGGGCAGGAGGGGATGCAGGAAGTGGGACAGAATAGGCAAGATTAAGTAGTATTTTCACAAATAAGCAGGGAAGATGAAACTGGTTTTATCAATGAAAAGTAAGACACTGTCAGAGCGCCAGGGTGGCTCAGTTGGTTAAGGCTCCAACTCTTGATTTCAGCTCAAGTCTGATCTCAGCATTGTAGGATTCAGTCCCTGCCCCCCACACCCACCCACTGGATTCAGCCTCCGGCTCCCATTGGGTGGGGAGTCTGTTTGAGAGTTTCTCCCTCTCCGTCTGCCCCTCCCCCCACTCATGGTCTCTCGTGGGCTCTCACACGCATGCACGCTCTCTCTCTCTCTCCCTAAAATAAATAAACCTTTAAAAAAAAAAAAGGGAAGACACTGTCATTCCTTTGCTCAAGAAGGACAGTGCCTTCTTTTTTAAAACTTTATTTATTTACTTGGGAGAGTGAGGGAGACTCTCAAGCAGACTCCCACACCGAGTATGGAGCACAAGGCAATGTGGGGCTCCATCTCAAGACCCAGAGATCATGACTTGGGCTGAAACCAAGAGTTAGATGCTTAACCAACTGAGCCACCCAGGTGCCCCAACACTGTCATTCTTGAGCAAGAACATCATGGTAAAACCAGTATGTTGGGAAGATGAATCTAATGTTTGTGGAAGATGAGTCTAACATTTCCATATATAAGACTGGAGAATAAAAAGACAAAGCAAGAAATTTAGTTGCAGCTTTGGCCTAATTGTAGGCACTCACTCACAAAGGCCAAGGCAAATGTGGAAGCTGGGAAATGAGGAGAAAGGGGCTGAGTCAAGAAAAATGATAGGCAGAAATTAACAGGACTCAGAAAGAGACCACATACAGAGATAAAGAAAAACCATATAAGCTCAAACCACTTTAGACACAGAAGATCAGCAAAACGGTGTTATCTTAAGAGAAACAATAAGGCTGTTACAATTTAAAGTAAGCTTTAAATGGGAAAATCAATCGTTTAAATTTTGGATATGCTGAGTTCAAGATGAAAGAGAACCCCCTTACAGAGATATTTTTAGTATTATCTGGAAATAAGGGCCCAGAGCACAGCCATGTCGCAAAGTTGAGCACCACAGTCTGGATTTATTTCTCTTTCAAGAGGCTGGTAAATAATGAACCCCACCCCCAGAAAAAAATCACGCAAAAGGGACAGAAGACTTTTTTTTTTTCTCTCTCCTATTTTATCTGTTTATTTGAATGTAATGTACTATTTTTCCTGTATTCATTTCAACTTTGATCAGCATACGGGAATTTTCTTTTTTTTTTTTTTTAATTTTACTTTTTATAAACATATATTTTTTTTTTCCCCCAGGGGTACAGGTCTGTGAATCTCCAGGTTTACACACTTCACAGCACAGAAGACTTTTTTTTATTTAGCAATAATGGTGGTAGATATAACTGGGTTACTTTCTGTTCCATGGAACATTACTGAAATTACTATGCTTTTCCTCATGGCTTCATGACATAACATAAGGCGAATGCCATAGCCTCAATGGCTGGCTAACACTACATGGGAAAAATGATATAGCTCTGATCCTACCTGACAAATTATAACACATTCTAGTGATTATGTGGTCGGGGGGGCAGAGAGAAGGAAATGGAGATAAGAGAACTGACTAGGTATAGGTGACTCCATTATAACCAGTGGAAGGAGGACTGAGTAAGACATAATTTCATGACTGATGGTCAGTGGCACCATTCTTAGATACAAGTCAAAACATAAATCAAATAGTCACTTTTATAGGAAAAGGCTTTGGTCTCCCAACTCTCCGACATGCAACCGAAACAAACAAAAGATTACGGCAGAGAAAGAAAAAGATCGATAATAACAATAACTAAAAAATACAGATGTAGATATAGATATACACACATACATACCTAATGTTAAAGGGGATTTTAAATTTCTTGCTGTAAGTCCAGTTATCCAAGGAGATCCATCTGTAGTCAAGGTCATTAAATCTGTAGTACGGATCCTGTTGATAAAAATTATGGCAGACAATTATGCAAAAATAAATACATTAAATAAACATGAAATAAATTATTAACAATAGCCATTTGTTACCTAAAAATTAATGAACTCTGGGCCTAGGAGTGTAAGCATTTCATATGCTGGCACATGCCATCCTCAAGGCTAAAGTTCCATCCATTTAACTTTCAACAAAGTTAACATGGCTTTCAGATAACAAAAAAATACTAAAAAATGTTTTCTTAAAAAGTCCAACAAGGGGGTACCTGGGTGGCTCAGTGGGTTAAAGCCTCTGCCTTCGGCTCAAGTCATGATCCCAGGGTCCTGGGATCGAGCCCCGCATAGGGCTCTCTGCTCTGCGGGGAGCCTGCTTTCTCCTCTCTCTCTGCCTGCTTCTCTGACTACTTGTGATCTCCGTCTATACTAAAAAAAAAAAAAAAAGTCTAACAAAGTTCCTCAATGAAAGAGCTTTGAGATAGAAATAACATAGTTTCATTACCAATAAGAACATGTATGGAGATGAAGATTAGCTGCCCTTGTTAAAAGCAAATACAGAACCTCTGAGGTATTAGCAGAAAATAAAAGTCAGAACATCTGCTGTGCGGCCCTCAGTCTTTTCTTTTTTTTTAAAGATTATTTATTTATTTATTTATGTGAGAGAGTGAGCGAGCGAGCAAGCAATAGTGCACAAGCAGGGGCAGTGACAGAGAGAGGGGGAGAAGCAGTCTCCCCGCTGAGCAGGGATCCTGATGTTAGACTCGATCCCAAGACCCTGAGATTATGACGTAAGCCCCAGGCAGATGCTTACAGGACTGAGCCACCCAGGTGCCCTGACCCTCACTCTCTTATAGCCCTTTAATTGTCACCATGCTTATTGCTGCCACTATTCCAGCGGGCCTCAGGGGGGATGGTTCTCCTCTACTACCCAAACATCAGCAAAATGCCCACTCTTTGGATTCACGTAGTATTTCCAAAGTTATTTTTAACCAAGCTTTACTAAATGAGCACAATAAGGACCTCTACAGGAAACACACAGGCAGCATGGATACCATCGAACGGACCAACTTCAGGTTACCTGTATTGTCCCAGACCAGGTCAGCAAACTATAACCCATGGGCCACGTGCAGCTCACTGCCTGTTTCTGTGCAGCCAGTGAGCTAAGAATGGACACATGTCAATAAATAAAGCTTTCCTGGAGCACCGCCATGCCTGTTCCTTTACAAATCATACATGGCAGCTTTCATGCTACAACAGTACAGCTGAGTAGGTATGACAGAGGCCATATGACCCATGATGCCTAAAGTAGTGTCCAGGCCTTTACTGAAAATGGTTGCCAATGTCTACCCCAGGCAACAGGCCTGCTGGGTGTTCACCAATGCTATTCTCACTGAGTGTCCAGCCCTAGGTCCTTCCTTTCATAATACTCAGAGTTCCTTCTTTTCCTACCCATTTTCTACACTTTACATTCCAGATGAGGACACAGTAAAGAAAGTGGTAAGTGACGCTTTTTGGTCCATCTTTTTGTGAACAACATCACAGCTACAAAGAAGGAAACAGTGCAGTCCTCTCCCACTGGGACAGGACCAAGGGTGATATCCTCAGGAATTGCATCTCCAGATGGAGAAGGAAAAGCCAACTTTGTCTAACTTCCACAGATGACCAAGTTAGGTTGGCAACGGCCAGTTGGGCACCTGCTCAGAGCACAAGTCAGTAAGACGCACTACAACAAGGCCGGGTGTATGTCAAGATGGAAAGAATAGTACCTGTCAGAAATTACTCCTGACTAGAAGAAACATTTCATTTTATTTTTAAGATTTTATTTATTTTTAGGTAATCTCTCCACCCAATGTGGGGCTCGAACTCACAACACCATGATCAAGAGTCACATGCTCTATGGACTAAGCCAGCCAGGAGCCTCTGGAAGAAATATTTTAATAAACTACTAGGGAAGAGTGCAGTTAATGAGATTTAGTAACAACTGATAATCACCAAACTGACTTTTAAGGGCTGATTAACAATGAGGTTTTATTCTGCTAAGTAGGGTGTGCCAGGCCCAGCCAACTTGTTTCCTTTTCTGCTCTTCCAACACACACAGGACTCAGCGTCTCTGATGAATAAGCATGGAATAACTATTTAAGGACACAGGTTTAAAGAAGTACCTAATAATTAGCCTGTCCATGTGTCTCCACCCAGCCTTATTTATAACTCTACACTGTGGACTCAGTCCAATCCAGTTAAAAATAACATGAGAAGTAAGGTGTGAAGGCTAATGCAGTTGCAACATGTCATCCTGCTAAGCCGTGAGGCTGACTGATGATCTGGTTTGTGTGGCACAAGTCCCCTTCCTGTCTCTCAGTCTCTTGAAGTAAGTTGCCTGTTGAGTTCGAGAGGACAAGCTTCTCAGATGTATTTTTTCTAGACAAATAGAATTTGGAGGTTAAAGTTTTCTTTTACTTGAAAGAAGCCAAAATGAAAAGGCCACAAACCGGGGCGCCTGGGTAGCTCAGTCATTAAGCATCTGCTTTCAGCTCAGGTCATGATCCCATGGTCCTGGGATGGAGCCCCAGGTCAGGCTCCCTGCTTGGTGGGAAGTGTGCTTCTCCCTCACCCATATCCCTGCTGTGTTCCCTCTCTGGCTGTTTCTGTCAAATAAATAAATAAAATCTTTAAAAAAAAAACAAAACAAAACAATGAAAAGGCTACATACTATATGTATGTATCTGATATGTCGTTATCTGATATGTCGTATGTGATACTATATGACTCCAACCACATGATGTTCTGGAGAAGGCAAAACCACGTTAACAGTAAAAAGATCAGTGGTTGCGGGGCACCTCTGCACCACCACCAACCCCCTCTGACAAATAAACAAATCTTTAAAAAAAAAAACAGGAGGGGTAGTTGTCAGAGGGGGGGGGGGGGGGGCAGTGGTTGCCAGGGATTAAGGATTGAGGGAGAGAGGGATGAATAGGCAGAGGACAGAAGATTTTGAAGTTAGTGAAACTCCTCTAAATGATACTATAATGATGAACAGATACAATAAATTTGTCAAAACCCACAGATACACACCACCAAGAGTGAACTCTAATATAAATTATATGCATAGGGTGATAATGATAGGTCAGTGCAGGTTCACTGATGATAACAAATGTACCACTCTGTTGGAGGGATGTTGTTATGGGGGGCTGTGCAAGTGTGTGGAGGGGGGTATATATGGAAACGTCTGCATTTGCATTCAATTTTGCTGTGAACCTAAAATTACTCCAAAAGATGAAGGCTACTAAAAAAATTTCCTGTAAGGGAAAATATCTTACCTTCCCTAAAATAAAGACTGTAGAAGCTTAGATTACATTTATAATAACTATTCCAAATGCTAAGTAACCAACTTAATTTAGTTCCAAACAGGTCTGACCCCCTTTGCTCATATTAAAACTCTGAGTCCTATTTAAAGCTAACTGCCCAGTCTCTCCACTCCTCAAGGACAGCTATTTTTCTGGTCCTTCTGCTTAATTTGTAGTACTCAAACTCACTGCCATGTCTTCTGAAGAAGGAAAGCTTTTCGTGGGAGGGTTCAACTTCCACATCAATAAGCATGCTCTGGAAGACCACTTCAGCAGCTCTGGTCCTATTTCTGAGGTAGTTGTTGTCAAGGACTTGCGAGACTCAGCAATCCTGAGGTTTTAATTTCACTACCTTCACCAAACTAGAGCGGGTCTCTGATGCCAAGAGAGCCATGAATGGAGAGTCTCTGGATGGTCACCAGATCCACATGGATCTCTCTGGCAAGTCAGCCAGGGGAACTAGAGGGGGTGATTTGGGGGCCCAGGGGCAAGGTTGCAGTTACTCTAGAGGTGGCGGGGATCAAGGCTACAGGAGTGGCAAATACAATGACCTGGAGGATATGGATATGGAAGGCCAGAGTGCTTATGACCACTACACCAAAGGAAATTACAAAGACAATTATGACGACAGAGATGAGGCGTGTGTACCTAATGCAGATACAAAGGAATAAAACTTCTGATCCAGGATCATCCTTCCAAATGGCTGTACTTACAAGATTTTTAGAGCTATACTGAAACATCTGTTTTAGTGCATCAACTTCTATTTTTGAACTGAACTCCCAAGGTATCTTGTTACAGACATTTTAGAAAGCTCCATGTGTTTTTTAAACTTTTTTCTCCCATTTAAAGACAAATTCTGTTTTCAACATTTTGAGGAACCTCCATGCTGTTTTCCAGAGTGGTTGCACCAGCTTGCATTCCCACCAACAGTGTAGGAGGGTTCCCCTTTCTCCGCATCCTCGCCAGCATCTGTCATTTCCGGACTTGTTAATTTTAGCCATTCTGACTGGTGTGAGGTGGTATCTCATTGTGGTTTTGATTTGTATTTCCCTGATGCCGAGTGATATAGAGCACTTTTTCATGTGTCTGTTGGCCATCTGGATGTCTTCTTTGCAGAAATGTCTGTTCATGTCTTCCGCCCATTTCTTGATTGGATTATTTGTTCTTTGGGTGTTGAGTTTGCTAAGTTCTTTATAGATTCTGGACACTAGCCCTTTATCTGATATGTCGTTTGCAAATATCTTCTCCCATTCTGTCAGTTGTCTTTTGGTTTTGTTAACTGTTTCTTTTGCTGTGCAAAAGCTTTTGATCTTGATAAAATCCCAATAGTTCATTTTTGCCCTTGCTTCCCTTGCCTTTGGCGATGTTCCTAGGAAGATGTTGCTGTGGCTGAGGTCGAAGAGGTTGCTGCCTGTGTTCTCCTCAAGGATTTTGACGGATTCCTTTCTCACATTGAGGTCCTTCATCCATTTTGAGTCTATTTTCGTGTGTGGTGTAAGGAAATGATCCAATTTCATTTTTCTGCATGTGGCTATCCAATTTTCCCAACACCCTATGACCCAGCAATTGCACTGCTGGGTATTTACCCTAAAGATACAAACGTAGTGATCCGAAGGGGCACATGCACCCGAATGTTTATAGCAGCAATGTCTACAATAGCCAAACTATGGAAAGAATCTAGATGTCCATCAACAGACGAATGGATAAAGAAGATGTGGTATATATACACAATGGAATACTATGCAGCCATCAAAAGAAATGAAATCCTGCCATTTGCGACGACGTGGATGGAACTAGAGGGTATCATGCTTAGCGAAATAAGTCAATCGGAGAAAGACAACTATCATATGATCTCCCTGATATGAGGGAGAGGAGATGCAACATGGGGGTTAAGGGAGTAGGAGAAGAGTAAATGAAGCAAGATGGGATTGGGAGGGAGATAAACCATAAGTGACTCTTAATCTCACAAAACAAACTAAGGGTTGCTGGGGGGAGGGGGGTTGGGGGGGTGGGGTTATTATGGACATTGGGGAGGGTGTGTGCTATGGTGAGTGCTGTGAAGTGTGTAAACCTGGCGATTCACAGACCTGTACCCCTGGCGAAAAAAATATATTATATGTTTATAAAAAATAAAAGTAAAAAAAGGTAAAAAAATAAAGACAAATTCTGGGACATTTGTAGAGTCTGATATTTTTCCTTTTACCATTTTTTTAGTTTGGGATCTCAGAATTGCTGGTCCTGCCCCCCCCAAAAAAAAAGATAATAATGCGCATTTAGGGACATTTTAAGATTTTATTTATTTATTTAATGACAGAGACAGAGACACAAGGAGGCAGAGAGGCAGGCAGAGAGAGGAAGGGAAGCAGGCTCCCTGCCGAGTAGAGAGCCCGATGTGGGGCTCAATCCCAGGACTCTGGGATCAAGACCTGAGCCGAGGGCAGAGGCTTAACCCTCTGAGCCACCCAGGCGCCCCTTAGGGACATTTTAGAATGTTTATCAGGAGTGGGAAGCAATTTCCAAATACAATTATAAGAAATCAAGAACATAATCAGAGGTTTGTCCTTTTGGTTGTTTTTTTTTTTTTTTTTTTTAATTCGGGGTCACCACCTTGATTACACAGAAGTTTCTTTAAAACATTTGTGAATATCATTTTTTTTTAATACTGGAAGAAAAAAATATTCTGTGTGTCTCATTCAGCATTTAGGATGTCCTTCACAGCACAGATTAAAAAGCTGAAAACTGAAAATAAACAAAATAAAGCTAACAGCAGTCCAGTGTTACACCTGATGACTAAGAAACCATGTAAGTCACTGGGTTGCTAAGCAAACCCATGAGCCCTAAAAAACAACAGAAGGATCATTTGTTGTCCAAGACAGGTACTCATATAGTCTTATCTTCGTAACAAACATATGCAGTAAATACCATTTACAGGGGAAGAAACTAAAGCTCCAAAAGATTCCACTCCTAAGGTCCCACAAGTAAGCAGTACATCCAGGAACCAAATCACCTCAGTCTAACGCCAAGGTCTGCATTCTTTCAGCTATCCTCATGCCACACACACCGACACTTTTATATCAGATGATCACCTGACCCAAAGGAAAAGGTATTATCATCATTGCCATTTCGTAACCAAGAGTCCAAGGCTAAAAGTTAAATGAAGTGGTGGAGCACTGATTCAGACCCAGGACGTCTGGCTCCAGAGTCCAAACACTCAATCATTACCCAATGCTGCCATTATTGTCACAAATGCCACCAATTGTTACAATGTCAGTGCTACCTACCAAGCAGGAACCAGGAGATAAATATACCATATAAAGCCCGTGCTAGTTATTTATAATTGGCATTTACCATGCTTGCGTACGTCAACAAACTATGTGGCACCACAAAGTACAAAGGACATTATCAGTCTCATTTTCTCTGTAAGCTTCTGAACTTCATCTGTTATGACTGCCTATAGATACATAAATTCTTTAACCAGGTATAGCTTCTCCACTCTCCAATTCTGCTTCAATCCAACACCTGATTCTACCCCAGACATAATTACTTCAAATGGAGTTAAAAAGAGAAAAGGAAGTCTTTGCAACTGTCTCATACATAGATGTCTTCTTGGATACTTAGACAAAAAAAAAGTTTAAGAAAACATTTATACAAAAATGAGCAGAAGTAAACAATACATTCAGTAAAAAATATATTAAGATACAGAGAAGCTACACTCTCCAAATCTCAGTTTGTCCATCGCCAAAAGGAGCTTCAGCTATGATTCTTACTTCAGAAGGTGCACAGGTACAAGAGATTCTAAGTTCCTAAGTCAAAATATTTTGGTTGGTCTTAACATCATTTTTGCCTAAAATCCTTAAACTAGTAAATACTGCTTCATCTCTACCACAGCTAGGTAAAAAGGGGTGGAAGTTAAGGTAACTCCTTGTTTCCTGACCAAAGAGAATTTAAAAGGGGAATTTAAAAGGAGAAACAAGATTCTTTCCTTAGCCCACTCCACAGCGCCAGACTAGAACTCATGAAAAGTTAGCGTAAATGCCCAGAGAATGATTCTAATCTGACACAAAGGGTCAGAGGAGCCACAGATCACACTTGCTCAGAGAGCAAAGTTGGGTGGTTGAACAGATCCACAGCCATAGTTCCTGCCTCTGAGATGAAGCTGGGCCAGGGAGAGGAGAGGGGCTGGAGCTGACAGATAAGAGCAGTAGCAGGAGCAACCTTGTTTGCATGAATTCAAGTCCCAGCTCAGCCCTAATACCTGTGGGATCCTGTGAAGCTCATGTAACACCTCTAACCTTCTGTTTTCTCAGTTCTAGAACAGGAATAATAGTACCTCCCAGGATCAGTATGAAAATTCCAAGAGGTAACATGTGGAAAGTGCTTAGAACAATTTATTGCATACAGCAAGCATTCAACAAATGACAGCTATCATCACTGTTACAGATACTGACCTGAATGACTTCTAGGGTATGTCAAATTAAAGGAAAAAGTCACTACCAAACCATATGCATAGAATATCATCTTCTGTAGAGAGAAATGGAGATAAATCTATTATGTACATAGACATCTGTCACAAGATACATGAATGTACACAAGAACCCTGTTAACAGTGGTTGTTTCTGTGGAAGGGGAACTAGAAAACTAGGAGACAGGGATGGAAGGATACTTGCTTTCATTATGTATCCCATCTTTACTTTTTTTTTTTATCATTACAGTTAACCCTCGGGGGTACAGTTAACAATATGGTGCTCCTAAACCCCACACAGCCAACAATCTACTTACTAACTTTGACTCCTCAAAATTAACTACCAATCACCTACTATTCACCAGAAACCTTACTAATAACATAGTCAATTAACATATTTTGTATATCTATTATATACTGTATTCCTGCAAGAAAGTAAGCTAGGGAAAAGAAAATGTTATTCATAAAATCAGAAGGGAGAGAAAACACATTTATAGTACTGCACTCACTGAAAAAAATCTGAGTATAAGTGGACTTACCTAGTTCAAACCCATTTTGTTCAGGGATCAATTGTATATCCTTTACCTATTTCTAAAAGTCCTTAAAATTAGTTGACCTCTTTTTTAAAAAGAAAACAAGCTGGGCTGATAGCAGTACAAATGACAAAGCAGGAATGGTTATAAGACACTGTAGGCTGGACCTACAAGATCCAACAAGCAGCAACACAGGTGACAAGAAACAAAAACGTCCTCAAAATTCCAGGCCTCATTCACTGAGAAAATATTGGTGTGTTGTTAGAAACAGATAAAAGAAGAGAAACTAAGGATTGGGAGAATTGAGAAAAGAGGCATTTGTATATACTGAGTTTCAATACTCCATGAAGACATTCAGGTAGAAGAGTGGAGCTAAATTTCCAGCCACAAATCAGCAGAGGACAGAGTTCCAGATTAAGACATCAGAGGAGCTCTAGGCCAGAGCCACAGTTTTGGCACAGACGGCCAAAACTAAGACTTCCAAGAGGCAGAGAACAGAGAAGAAGGGACGTGTAGTGTGACCCTCAGGAACTGCTTGCATTTATCAAGAACTTTCAGCAAATGGGATGCTTTGGGTGGTATATTTTGAACAGCACATTGTGCTCATCACTGTTTTCACTGGACATCTTTAGATTAAGACAGTAATTGTTCTCTTTGCTTACTATTTCTTCTTGCCAACAGCCCACATGAGATGTGAAAAGATGTGGCTTGCATCCTTGTCCCCCCACCATTTAACAGATGCATGATCTTAGGCCCTAACTTCTCTAAGCCTCAGTCAGTGTAAGTAATGATAACCTTCTCCATAGGGCTGCAGTGGGAATTTTATGACCAGGTGCACCTGAGAGAGTCAAGGAGAGTGCACTGCACATGGAAGACATTAAAGCACTATTACATGAAGATGAGTTTCATAGTCTAGCTTGACTATGTACATGTTCATGTGATAAAGACAACCCCTTACCTAAAGATTCAACTATCAGTTGTTTCTTTTATATCCAGTGTTGGGCCATAAGAAGCAAATCTTCTTATGCCCTAAACACACCTCACAAGGCATCAAATGAAGAAGCATATGTCCAGGTTTAAGAATCAGAATTTTCCAAAGCTATCTTTAAAAAAAAAAAAAAAAAAAAAAGAAGGGGTGCCTGGGTGGCTCAGTGGGTTAAATGCAATTGCACTTCTAAAAATTATTTAAGAAAATAAGGATATATGGGAAACCTGGGTGGCTCAGTGGGTTAAAGCCTCTGCCTTTGGCTCAGGTCATGATCTCAGGATCCTGGGATCGAGTCCCTTTGGGCTCTCTGCTCAGCAGGGAGCCTGCTTCCTCCTCTCTCTCTCTCTGCCTGCCTCTCTATTTGTAATCCCTCTCTGTCAAATAAATAAATAAAATCAGGGGCACCTGGGTGGCTCAGTGGGTTAAGCCTCTGCCTTCAGCTGGGATCATGATCCCAGGGTCCTGGGATCAAGCCCCTTATCAGGCTCTCTGCTCAGCCGAGAGCCTGCTTCCTCCTCTCTCTGTGCCTGCCTCTCTGCCTACTTGTGATCTCTGTCAAATAAATAAATAAAATCCTTAAAAATAAATAAATAAATAAAATCAAAAAAATTAAAAATTAAAATTAAAAAAAAAAGAAGGGGTACCTGGGTGGCTCAGTGGGTTAAAGCCTCTGCCTTCGGCTTGGGTCATGATCCCAGGGTCCTAAGATCGAACCCCGCATCTCGGGCTCTCTGCTCAGCAGGGAGCCTGCTTCCCTTCCTCTCTCTCTGCCTGCCTCTCTGCCTACTTGTGATTTCTCTCTGTCAAATAAATAAATAAAATCTTTAAAAAAAAAAAAAGAAGAAGAAGAAGAAGAAGGCGGCTTAAAAATCTCACGGTTCTCTCTTCCCCAAAACTGAATGATTATTTCTGCTCAAATTTAAACTTCAAATACAGAGTTCTTAACTCATTTATCTCCTTAATGTCATACATCATTTTTAAGCAAACTTTTAGAAAACATACAGATCTTCAAAAGATTCCTTTTCTATGGGTGCCTGGGTGGCTCAGTTTGTTAAGCAACTGCCTTCAGCCCAGGTCATGATCCTGGAGTCCCGGGACTGAGTCCCACATTTGACTCCCCGCTGAGCAGGGAGTCTGCTTCTCCCACTGACCTCTCTTCCTCTCATGCTCTCTCTCTCAAATAATTAAATAAAATCTTAAAAAAAAAAAAAAGATTCCTTTTCTAGAAGCTTTTGAGATCATTTCACATCATAAAATGATCAAATAAAATCAAATATTCCAGTTTTAATTCTTTCATAGAAGATGAGTACAGACACCAGAGAAAAGACCTTCTATTTAAGGATAAATTTATATTTGGTCATTTTGGACCATAATCATGAGACTTCTTCTGAAACACAACAAAAATATTCAAATGGGTGATAATGGCATTATACTTAGAGATCCATAGTAAAATGTTTGAGGATGAAATGGTGTGAAGTCTAGAATTGCTTCAAAATTAGGGGTGGCATAGTGAATGGAGGCAGAAACAAAATGCACTGTGCTGAAGCTGGAGTGACGGGTAAATGGGAGTTCACTTTGCTACTCTTCTTTGTAGCTGTTCGAAATTTACCATAACAAAAAGTTTTAAAAGTGTATTTACATGACAATTGCCTCTTGGCTACTTCAAGAGTACAAAAATGTACATTCATCCACACTAATGCACATATTTTATTAGAATTTATTTATGAGTGATAATCGGCAGATTAGGGCCTCCAAGGGCTCATAGGACAGAATGACAGCTCCTAGGACAGAATGATTAAGACTAAGTTGTTAGTCACATGTAGAGCTACCATGATAGTCTTGACATTTATATTTTACAAACTGACACATCTAAAAAATCTTCTCTGATCATTTGTCCCAATTACATAAGAAGGATACAAGATAGTCATAAAATTTAGAGAAGAAGCCCTAAGTATTTGGTGCCTACCAGTTCTTAGTATTTGTGTATATTCATATATTTATAAAATATTTTCTTCAATTTTTAACTGTAGATTTCAAATATGAACACATCTTCATAATGGAGTCTATGTAGTTATTAAAAATTATTCTAGATCTACACTTAACAGACACTTAGAGATACAGAATGATGTTCACCATATATTTTAAATGAATAAGTACTTATAAAACCATTACAGGAATTGATTTCATTTTTATATTATTGTATTTGTATGTACTTAGAAAAACCTGGAAAGACACACATAAAAATTTTTATAATGGTTACTTCTGCTTTGTAGTATGTTTTTTATTGTTTTTCCCTTATTCTTTATATTTTATATTTTTGTGCATCAATTTTTTTGTTCAATAAGCATTAAACAGGGGCGCCTGGGTGACTCAGTGGGTTAAATCCTCTGCCTTCAGCTCCGGTCATGATCTCAGGGTCCTGGGATCGAGCCCCACATCGGGTTCTCTGCTCAGCGGGGAGCCTGCTTCCTCCTCTCTCTCTGCCTGCCTCTCTGCCAACTTGTGGTCTCTGTCTGTCAAATAAATAAATAAAATCTTAAAAAAAAAAAGCATTAAACATTTATAATCCTTTAAAAAATAATTTTAAGAGAGGAAATAAGAAAATTACCAGTATGTGAGAATTTCATACATGAAAAAGTAATGTTTTATATCAGTGAACAAAAGAGAAATTGTTAAATTATGGGATATAAAAAACTAACCATATGAAAACCTCAAATGGATCAAAATGTTAAATATATAAAGGAATTATAAAGATACAAAAGAGGAAATACATGTAAATATTTACTTATTGGGGTAAGAAGGAATTACTTTCAAAGTAAAATATCGAAGACAGAAACAATCATGAAAGGAAAAAACCTTACAAGATTTCAATATATAAAAGAGACATTTTTGGGGCACCTGGGTGGCTCAGTGGGTTAAAGCCTCTGCCTTCGGCTCAGGTCATGATCCCAGGGTCCTGGGATGGAGCCCCGTATCGAGCCCCGAATCGGGCTCTATGTGCAGCAGGGAATCTGCTTCCCCCTCTCTCTCTGCCTGCCTCTCTGCCTACTTGTGATCTCTGTCTGTCAAATAAATAAATAAATAAATCTTTTAAAAAAATAATAAAAGAGAAATTTTTGAAAATATATAACCAGAGGTCTAACAAATCTGTATTTTAGATGAAGAGCCAACACAAAAATAAAGGACATAAGTAACCCCAAATCACCAATAAACATGAAATAAACATATAAAAGATGTTCAACCTCACTATAAACTGTGTTTGGTTTTGCTTTTTAAAATAATGTCCAAATGGGGCACCTGGGTGAGTATCCCACTGTTGATTTTGGCTCAGGTCATAATCTCAGGGTTCTGGGATTGAGTACCCCCACCCCAGGGGCCAGGCTGCCTGCTCATCAGGGATTCTGCTTGGGAGTCTCTCTTCTTCTTCCTCTACCACTCCCTCTTCTCATATGTGCCTGCACCCTCTCTCTAAAATAAATAAATAGGGGGGCCTGGGTGGCTCAGTGGGTTAAGCCTCTGCCTTCAGCTCAGAGGTTGGGATAGAGCCCTGCATCTGGCTCTCTGCTTCCTCCTCTCTCTCTGCCTTCCTCTCCTGTGATCTCTCTCACTGTCAAATAAATTTTTTAAATCTTTAAAAATAAATAAATAAATAATAAAAAACCATAAACAAATAATTTTTAAAAATAAGTAAATAAAATAATGTCCAAATCTAGCACCTAAAATGAGCACTCTGATAAAAGAATGGGAATGTAAAACTGTTACAGTTTTTATTATTTATTGAGAAAAACTGTATTGAGAAGCAGGGAGCCTGCTTCCCTCTCTCTCTCTGCCTGCCTCTCTGCTGTATATTTAAATAATTATCAAAAATGTGTATAGACAGAAAAGTTCTGAAAGAATATAGTGTATTTTAAAATTTTAATAGTAGTTATCTCTGAAAGCCAGGTTTCCAGGTTTTCTTCTTCTCACCTATATTTTCTGATTTTGGCACACTGAGAATATCTTTATCTAAAAAAAGAAAAATGTGGGATACCTGGGTGGCTCAGTCAGTTGGGCATCTGCCTTTGGCTCAGGTCACGATCCCAGGGTACTGGAATCTAGTCCCACATCCAGCTCCTTGCTCTACAGGGAGTCTGCTTCTCCCTCTGCCTGCTGTTCTCCCTGCTTGTGCTCTCTCTCTCTCTGTCTGACAGATAAATACATAAAATCTTTTTTAAAATTTAAAAAAAAAAGGCTTTTCAAACTTGCACCACTGAGGAATTGCATAGGAAAGCTGAAAACATTCATAACAAGAGTCCCCTTATCTAAGCACTTAAGATATCAGGCAGCTCCATTCATGCAACTCTATGCTCCAAACTCCCAACAGCTTCCCCATTACATGCAGAATAAAAACCAACGTGCTTCCCAAGGCTTACAAGCCCTACAAGATCTGCAGTAGATGCCCTCTTTGAACACATTCCCTTCCCCAAGGGCTCACAGGGCCCCAGTCACACTAGCCAGCTTACTATTCTACAACTTCTCCAGCACGTTCCCATCTCAAGGCCTCTCCCCTCTCCGACTTTTTTCTTTTTAAAACTGACCTTATCAAAAAGATCTCTGCTTAAAAGTTACTTTATCAAGACAGCTATCTTTAACCACTTTATTCTTTTTTTTTTTTAAGATTTATTTATTTATTTGATAGAGAACGAGAGATCACAAGTAGGCAGAGAGGCAAGGCAGAGAAAGAGGAGGAAGCAGGCTCCCCACAGAGCGGAGAATCCAAGGTGGGGCTCCATCCCAGGACCCTGGGATCATGACCTGAGCCTAAGGCAGAGGCTTTAACCCACTGAGCCACCCAGGTGCCTCTAACCACTTTATTCTAATAGCAGTTCTTCCCCATCAGCCTTCTACCCCTGCTTCCTCTAATCGAATTTCTTTTCCATGCACCACCTGCCATTATATTGTCTATTAATTTGTTTATTGTCTATCTCCTCCACTGGAATGCCTATTGGGACAAAGAGTTTGTTTTCCTCACCACTCAGTTTCAAGCACTTTAAATAGTGCCTGCTACATTGGAAGTACAGAATACTTACAAGATAATTAGGGGAATGAGTAAGTAAATAACTTTGGCCAAGATATGTTTCAAGTTCTTGTGTAAACACAGTATTCGGCCTTACCTGCTCTAAACGATAGACGATTTCCTGAGGCCAACACCAAAAGGGTAGTTGTAATAAAGCAGGTGGAATAACAGCAGCATATTAATTCAATAATACTGCTGTTGCTGATGATTAGGCCCAGAGTTCCCCAATCCCCAAAAGCCTCCCCCCAACCTCTCACTGCACTACCATTTAAAACCTACATCTTGGGGCGCCTGGGTGGCTCCGTAGGTTAAGCCTCTGCCTTCAGCTCAGGTCCTGATCTCAGGGTCCTGGGACCGAGCCCTCCATAGGGCTCTCTGCACGGCAGGGAGCCTGCTTCCCCCTCACTCTGCCTACCTCTCTGCCTACTTGTGATCTCTCTGTCAAATAAATAAGAATCTTTTTAAAAGTTTTTTAAAAATTAAAAATTAAAAAATAAAACCCATATCTTTGAAAATTAAATTGTGGAAAATCAGAGAGGGAGATGAACCATGAAAGACTGTGGACTCTGAGAAACAAACTGAGGGTTTTAGAGGTGAGGGGAGGAGGGGGTTGGGTGAGCCTGGTGGTGGGTATTAAGGAGGGCATGTGCTGCATGGAGCACTGGGTGTGGTGCATAAGTAATGAATCTTGGAACACTGGGAAAAAAAAATTGATAAGGAGAAAAATAAATAAATAAATAAAATCTTTTCAGAAAAGAAGAAAAAAATTTTTAAAAAACCCACATCTACCTTACTGAACTTAAAGTTTTTCTAAGAATTTCTGAATATATTTAACAAACATTATAAATTATTTCCATGAGGAAAAGTCAGTTATTTCATACTCTGAGCAACCTCCTTCTCATTAGCTAGTAACCAAACCCTGTTTCTTAATATGTAGCCTTATAACATGAAATAATCATCTGATTTGCTAAAGCCACTAATTATTTCTCACTGCCCTTAATTTTTCAGTAAAACGAGGCAAGGAGAGACCCTGCAAAATAAACACAGGCACTCTAAAAGCATGTGTGAGGGAAGCCTCAGGGAACCAAGGTCAGCTGTAGCCTATGTCACAAATAGTTTGTTAACTAAAAGTAGTTAAAGTACCCAAATTTGAAAATAAGTTATTTTTAAAAAAGATAAACCGGACTATGGTCAGTGTCATTTACAAGATTCACTTCCTTTATGATACATATTTCTTGAAAAAAAGCTAATGTGTACCAGATCAGAAATTCTGCATAACCCTACTTGATGATGCCGTCATTTAAGTAAACTGTGAATGATATTCCCCATAGTCAACCACAGGAATATCATAATTTTTCACAACACCACAGTAAGCATAGTACAGTTGAGAGCCCAGACTATGGAATGGAGTCTGGCCAGCCTGGGCTAGAATTCCACTTCTGCCACTTAGTTGCTGTGTGATCTTCAGTAAATTGTCTACCTTCTCCGGGCTCCCTAACTCCGTATCATCCATAAAACGCAGATTAAGAAGATCTACTCTTGTAGAGATGTTTCTTGGGGCTGGTAAAATGTATCAAAAACTCTTGTACCAGGCAAGAACGACTGAAGAATGGGAAAGCCATAGGCAGCTGATGGAACAGTGCACAGAAACAGTGGAAGGTGGAAAAGTCTGGAAAAGCTCTCAATTTCTCTGCACACAGGCAGCCAAAGAGGAAACCGTCCTCCACAAGGAATCTATAAATTGGAAGATTTGTTAACACACACACACATAATGTGCCCTAAGAAACGGCATCTTTCTTCATATCCCAATCAGCCTTAAAAATTATTTAGCCTTTACACTAGCACTAATAATCCTAGCCTTACACTTGTATGTCTCATTTTCCTTACCCTAGGAGGGTTGCATCAATCCCAACCCGACTCCCTGAGGTCTACAAGCTAAAGGGAAAAACTAAGACATTACTGAATATAGCTAATGCTTAGCAAAACTATTGTCCCCTAAAGGGTCCGTATAGTAAAACAGTAAACCCCCCGCCTTACGCTTTGTCGGTAACAAACTCCTCAGTGGAGAACTACAGCAATAGGGAAACCGCCAGTAGAAACACTACGCGCCCAGTATGAACTTCCGCTTTCCAGAATTAGTGGTGTCCCAGACTGGGTCCGGCCGCCTGCACCAAGCACGGACCCCAGCGCTCCTCTCCGCCAACAGTAGATTAACTGCTTCAACATTTCTCCGCCCTATACCACAAGACCTAAAGGAAAAGTTAGGGGCCAAAGCCCCCTAAGGTTTGGGGGCTGCTAAGCCGTTCCTGCGCCCCTCTCAGCACAAGAGGCACGCGGGTGCAGGTTGCGGCGGGGCGTCTGCGCACAGTACCTGGATGAGGCCCCGCTGGAACAGGGCGCTGTGCACGCAACCGGGTACCCTCCCCGGCAGCTCCAGGGAGCCGTTCCCGCTGCGGATCCTCCAGCTTCCCCGCAAGCTGAGGCTGCGCCCCAAGGCTATGGGGCCCGCTCCGCACAGAGCGAGCAGGAAAAGCAGGCGGAGGCGCATACCTAGAGCGGGTGCTGCGCCACCCGCGCCTGCGGCCGCGGAAGCGCGAGTTCCTCGGAAGCCGCCCGGGCTCTAGCACTCCCCGCCGGGGCCCCGCCCCCGGCTCCGCCCCCAGGTCAGCTGAGAAGCCGGGACCGCCTGGGCTCCTGCGGCGGGGTGGGCTGGCGGGGAACGCAGAGCTCTGGTGAATGGGTGGGCAGAAGAATCTGGTCCTGGTTGGTACCTCGGCAGTCTGGGCAATTTTCAGCGCTTATTCCTGCTGCTCCGGTGTCTGAGCAGAAGGCGAGAACAGTGCAGGGCAATTGGGACACACAGATCCCTGGGCACAAAGTGGCGCTCAAAGCCTCAGGGAGCTCAAGGACCGACAGTAGGATGATGAGACCCAGCGAGAGAGGCTTCCAACCGCTTCAGACAACCGAAACACGGAGACACTCGCCTCCTCAGCTCCCCCAGATTTCCCGGGACCTTCATCCACACTTCAGAGGCCTGTCTGGCGGCAGTAACGCTCACCTCCTGCAGCTCCACAGGTGGGTCTCACAGCGCACTCCCACCCTTCAGAGATGAAACAGTGACTAAAATTACCTGATTGGTAGGGTCATTTTGAGGGCTGAGAAAATCCGTGTACCGCGTGGAGCGTAGGGCCTGGCCCAGAAAAAAAACAGCAAGTTAGTTAATGTTAGTGGACTACGACCCTCTGTTTTGAAAAGCCTCACAGAGGAGGCTTCCTGAGGTTCCAGAAATGTGCACCTGATGTGCAGGCAAATTTAAAATCCTCCACCGCTCAGTGAGGGTGAGACTTGAACTGGGAAGTTTCCTGAACTCAAAAAAAATGTAGATAGTCCAATTTTTTCAGGTTGTTATTCACATAGAAGGAGTTAACTTGTATGGCTGTTCCTAACAACGCAGGGGTACCCAAGGAATAGCACAGGCTTATTTCAGGTTTCATTGTCACGTGGTCTACTTAAGTCCCATTTTGCAATAGGATGTAACACTGATCCTAGGAAGGTGAGACGGAATTTTACATTGCATGAAATGGATTTATTCCTGTGCTGATATTATCTCCCTTGTTTCCATATTTAGGAGGAAGCTTGTGAAGGGTTCTCCCCTCATCAAATCTGAGCTTTGTTTTGGCTATTTATAATGACCCTGGAAGTGCCTGAACCTGTTGACACAGGACAGTATTTTACTTTTACAGAGGCATTATTTTTTTCACAAGCCTAGTGTCTTGGCTTTGGGGGTATTATGGATTATCCAGTCCAAGCCTCTGGTTTTGCAGCTGAGGGAACAGAGTCCAAAGAGGTCAGGTGACTGGCCTATCATACAGTGGCAAACAGAACCAAAATTCTCCAGTTCTGACTTAGTCTCCCTGTAGTAGAGACTACTGATATTGAGAAGGCTGTGGCTCAGAGCCTTCCACACTAAAGCAGCATTCTTACTTTGGAACAAAGAGAACAAAGCTCTCAATTCAAATAATATGCCATAACTCAATGCAATAAATAGTCAGTCTTGGTCTGTTTAAAACTAATTACAAGACATGACAGCAAGAGTAGCAAAGGAATTTTTTCATAAATCTCAGAGATTCCATTAAACCCAGTCAAAGGAAAACTCATCCCAGCCAGTATATTTGGATATATTCTGTTGTTCTATTAAGAAATAGTTTAAAGGGGCGCCTGGGTGGCTCAGTCAGCTAAACATCTGCTTGCAGCCCAAGTCATGATCTCAGGGTTCTGGGATCAAGCCCCAAATAGGACTTCTGCTCAGAGAAGAGCCTGCTTCTCCCTCCCCCTGCACCTGCTCACACAGGCACTCATGCTCTCTCTCTCTCTCTCAAATAAGTAAATAAATAAAATCTTTGGGGGAAAAAAATGAAATAGTTTAAGGAATCTATTTTAAGAAAAAAAGAAGAATACGCACCAGGACACAAACATGGCATGACATGGATTGCTTCACTTTGAAATCTTCTCATTTGATGTTTTCCAAAATTCAGACTGTTTAAATCAAATGATAGTTTCCTGGTTTAAAAAGACAAGGCTTATAGAAATTAAATGATATGCAGGGTCAGCATCCTGCTACAGAAGACCAATGAGGGCTTTTTGGCTCACATGACAATGCTTCCATCATCTCTAAATATATGAAGTTGGTAAACTCATTAGATTAGAACACCAAGGTATACCAAGGCCAAGATGTTCCAATCCCATGAGATAATTACATAAATTATAATGAGGGAAGAAAAATGACTCAGTGTCTGCTTAATCCCCAAAGCTAGGGACAATAGGCCAGAAGTATCTCCCTAGAAAGTTATACAAAGAACTCTTAAGCTCAACTATAAGTTCACAAATAACCTGGCTAAGAAGTGGACCAGAGACCTTAGCAGGCAAGTCACCTAAGAAGATATACAGATGGCAAATAAACATATGAAAAGATGTTCCACATCATTTATCATCAAGCAAATGCAAATTAAAACAATGAGATACCACTACACACTTGTTAGAATGACCAAAATTCAAAATACTGACAACACCAAATGTTGGCAAGGATGTGGAGAAGCAGGAACTCTCATTCATTGTTGATGTGAGTGCAGAATGATAAAACCACTTTGGAAGATACTTTGGTGGTTTGTTACAGAATTAAATATGTACTTACCTTATGATCCAGCAATCACAGTGCTTGATATTTACCCAAAGGAGTTAAAAACTTATGTCCATACAAAAATACTCAGGAGCACCTGGGTGACTCAGTCGATTAACCATCTGATTCTTGATTTCAGCTCAGGTCATGATCTCAGGGTCAATAGATCAAGGCTGGGTATGGAGCTTGCTTATGATTCTCTTTCCCTCTGCCCCTCCGCCTCCTTCCCCTACTCGTGAGTGCATGCATGCATGCTTGCTCTCACTGTTTTACAAAAAAAAAAAAAAAGCATATGGATGTCTATAGTAGTTTTATTAGTAACTGTTAAAACCTGGAAGCAACCAAGATGTTGACATCAGTAGGTGAATGGATAAATAAATTGTGGTATGTCTAGACAATGGAATATTATTCAGTGCTAAAAAGAAACGAACTATGAGCACTGGGTATTATGTACAACTAATGAATCTTTGAACACTATATCAAAAACTAATGATTCACTATATGTTGGCTAACTGAATATTTAAAAAGAAGAAGAAGAAAAGAAATTTGGAGAAAAGTGAGTCAGAAAAATCTTATGACCAAAAAAGATATCATATAACAGTGTATTAATACTTATTATATATAAAATTATGATACAAAAATGGTGTTTGTTATTTCTATTGCACTTTTTAAAAGATTTTATTTATTTATTTATTTATTGGACAGAGATACCGAGAGAGCACAAGCAGGCAGAGCAGCGGAGGGAGAGGGAGAAGCAGGCTCCCCACTGAGCAGGGAGCCCGATGTGGGGCTTGATACCAGGACCCTGGGATCATAACCCAAGCCAAAGGCAGTCGCTTAACCAACTGAGCCACCCAGCCACCCCTTTGGTTGCATTTTAAAACTGATAAATTAATCTTGAAAAAAACAAAAAAGAAACTATCAAGCCGTGAAAAGACAGGGAAGAAACTTAAATACATATTACAAAGTAAAAGAAGCCATTCTGAAAAGGCTATAAAAAAATATGATTCCAAGTATATGACACTCTGGAACATGTTAAACTATGAAGACAGTAAAAAAGATGAGTAGTAGAAAGATGCCAGGGGTTAGGGAGGGTTGAATATATAGAGCACAGAGGACTTTTAGGGCAGGGAAACTACTCTGTGTAACCATAATGGTGGGTATATATTGCTATACATTTGTCAAAACCCATAGAAGGCACCACACAGTGAGTGAACTGCAGCATCAACTACAGACTTTGGGTGATAATGTAAGTTCATCAGTGGTAACAAAATGTACCACTCTAGTGGATAATGGGGGAGGCTGTGTATGTGTGGGAGCAGGGAATGTATGGGAGATCTTTGTATTTTTCATTCAATTATGCTGTTAACTTGAAATTGCTCTAAAAATAGTCTGTTAAAATATATATTTCTAGAAATTCTGTGGGTCAAAGAAAGAAGACTTCCAGTTAATGATTTGTTGTGTACAGATCTTGGAAGTCATCACTGCATCCTAAAAATAAGCAAAAAGCTGAACTGAAAATCACTAACTCTTCTTAAGTCCATCAGAGAATTCAGGTGATGGCAAAACACTACCCCCAAAACTGGAGAGACAGGTGGATACAGAGAATCACGGCTTACTATAGCAGAAACCCATGAACAGAAAGCTCCTCAGGAACAACACTAGGGTAGGAAAACCTACACTATAAATGATGAATTTCTGGAGACTGTGAGTTAAAAACTCTATAGGAGCCCAGGCTTAGGGGGTCACCCAGGCTTTTGTGGGTTTTGCTTTCCGGAGCTCAACCAAGTTCTCACACTGAAGATTAGAGAATAATTCCCTGATACTTCAGCAGGAGGAGAAGGAAAGGAACCGTTTTGAAATACATCAGACCATTCTGATCTTCTTAATAAGACCTGTCATCAAGAGAAACCATTTAACCAAAGCCTAAACCTTTGGGGTTTTATCAGGGTCTAACCAATCTGGAAGAAGGGAAATACTAACTCCAACATTATTTATAGATTCAATGGAATTCCAATTAAAATCCCAGCTAGTTATTTTGTGGATTTTGATAAACCTATTCTCAAGTTTATAAGAAGAGGCAAAAGGCCCAGAATAACTGAGACAATATTGAATAAGCCAAACAAAATTGAACACTACCCTATCAGGAGCTCAGCAGAGTTGGGAGAGAGCTGAGCTACCAGGTGTTGGAACAGCCAATCAAACCAACAAGGAGCCAAAATGAAAGTAACAGTGAAGACTTTAATTACTTACTGTGATAGTATAAACAAAAGGCTAAAATTGAAGATGTCAACTCCCCCTGCTCCATTTCCCCCATGAAATGGCATACAAATTGAGGGTCAGGTGGATCAGCAGAGATATGGGCATTGTCTCACTGTTGAGGGAACCCTGAACAAAAGGTTCTGGCTGCTTTATGAACCCTAGGGGGAGGGAGGAGAGGAAGGGCTAACAGTAGAAAATTACTGGGTAGTGAGTCTAAGTAGGGATAAATGAGATTAAGGTTTCCCATTTGTCCTGCCCCATAAGGAGATATTGGCAGAGTCAGCTGAAGTAGACCTCTGCTCAGGACCTCAGATAAAGAGACCTAGGAATGAAGTTATAGGGGCTGGGAATGTAAATATGTGAAGAACATGAACAGCCAGAGGACATCAGTCCTTCACAGCAACTCCGTTTAGAGACTGTACTACTTGATTGTATACCAAGTCTGATATGAGGGGATGGATGGCTTTTTCCCACGAGGCCTGTCAGGTAAGACCTTTGTAATTGCCTATGGTCAGGACTAAAAAATTACACTTACATCATGTGATCCCTCAAATCTGATAGTGCTGGAGATTTATCCATGGAAGATACATAGAGTTTGGGACAAGCTCCAATAGAAGAGTCATGGTGTAGATCCTTATATTCTATAACAAAGCTATGCACTTCACCATAAAAAACTACTCTGAAAAATATGTCCTAGTATGCTGCTGGGTCTTACCAAATACCAAACATCTGACCGTGGTACATTAAAGGACTGTGCAGCCTGAGCAGAGGATTATCAAAGCAACCAAGTCATAAAGCTGGGCAGAAGCATCAATGTCCCATTGTATGTAGGAAGTGATATATTCAGGTTCAAGCAAAGCCCAAGGCACTCAAGTAAACTATAAGAATAGGTGGTGTAGCCTTCCATGTCACTTACTTTGCTATACCGATGACCTCATGGGGAGTTCCTTATGACCAACTAACACAGGCCTGATTCACATGTAGGCTGCTGGTACAATATATTGGAACTGACTGTAAAAGTATAGCTGCTAGCCACATTACAGCACCATTCAGGAATAGCCCTCCATGACACTGGTGAGAGGAAATCTCATTACACAAAGTTGTGAGACCTGTGTTTGATTTTTCACTTCATGTGATAGGAGAGGTAGCCTGAGCTATAGTTATATATTGAACATCTGAGCTGAGCCAAAAGTCTTGTTTGTTTGGGGCCTTAAAAGGGCTGTAAAAGAGAAAGAAGTGCCTGGGTGGCTCAGTTGGTTGAGTGTCTGACTCTTGATTTCGGCTCAGGTCATGACCTTGGGTCATAAGTTAGAGCCCCATGTTGGGCTCCACACTTGGCAGGGAGTCTGCTTTTCTCCCTCTCTTTCTGCCCCTTCCCGTGTTTGTGCTCACTCACTCTCACACGCTCTCTCTCTAAAATAAATAAATCTTTAAAAAGAGGGGGAGAACCTTAAATGAGGGTGGAAAATGGGTGACATGGAGGTCTGGGTAGATAATATGTGGATGGACGCTATAGGAGTGGGCACAACACATGCAGTTTTGTTGTGTCTCACATTAATGCTCAAAGAACAACATGTACCACAGAGGAGGGTCTGGAAAATCAAGTACACAGAAAGCCCAGTCCTTTGGATTTTAGCCAGTTTCTCTGTGCACCACTCCAGTACTTGACATTGAACGCATGAAGGAAGTGATCATAGGAGCAAAGATGAAAGCCAAGCAGACCCAACAACATGGGACTTCTCTCACCAAAGATGATCTTACTTACTGCCTTCACTGGTTGCCCAACTAGCCAGAAGCAGAGACTGATGCTGAGTTCTAGATAATGGTACCAGCCAACCACCAATTGGCAGGTTGATTACCCTTGACCCTTTGCCCCTTGTTGGGACCATCATATTGATTTACTGGAATTAATACAATGTCTGAAAATGTTCTGCCTTCCCTGACTGCAGTGTCTCCATAGCACTATCCTAAAGTTATAGAATTCTTTCTTTTGAAATGGTATCCCTATGACATTGCCTTAGAAAATAGACCCACTCAATGTCAAAAGAAATGTGAAAAAGGCCTCGTGAACTTAAGAATCACTAATTTTACCAAGTACCTTATCAGCCAGGAGCAGCCATCCAGAACAAAACAAAACAAACGCTGAAACAGTGGAAATTTCAGCTTAGGTGTTAGCTAGAGGACAGTATCTTGTGAGGTTGAAGCCCTTTCCTTCAGGATGCAGTATATACACTGATTCTCTGGCTAGTTTTTGTGCTGTGTCTCCCAGAACTAGAAAACTGAGGTATAAGAACCAAGATGTAGAAGTGGCTGTTGCCTCTCTCATCATCATTATCAGTGACTCACTAATGGAATTTGTCTTTCCTATTCCTGAAACTGTTGACTCTGTTAGGTCAGAAGTCTTAATTCCAGGGGTGGGAAAGATACAGGGTTCCACCCAGTTGGAAGTTGTGACTAATATTTTGGAATCACTTTGGGTTCCTCATGCTATTGGACAAACAGGTAAAAAGAGAGTTGATGTACTTGCTGGGTAATGAATTCTGATAGCCAGGTGAAGCTGGAGTTGCTACAGCCTAATGAACAAAAGGAGGATTCGGTTCGGAAACTTTGGGAGTCAGTGGAACATCTCTAACCACTTCCATGCCCAGTGTTAACTGTCAATGGGAAATTACAATCAACATAACCCAATAAATCAAAACAATCCAACATGCAATCCACTTGGGTCTCAGTAGCCCCAGGACCCAGGCCTACCCAATCAGTCCCATGGTTATTCTGGCTACTATCATCACTTTAAATCTCAGATGAGGCAGCATGCCACAAAAACTAGAATCAGACTTTCCTAGCAACTGCCTAAAGGTGCTTTCCTACTTTCTCTGACTCACTTCTCTTTTCCTACAATCTCACTATTCTGGGATCTTACCTCCCAAAGAAAACATTAACAATTAAACTTTGCCTCCATCTCTCTTTGCTAGGGCATTCCAACAAAGAAAATCTTCTCTCTCAATTTCTATTCATTAGCTTAATTGGTCATTCTAGGCTGTCCAATAAAAATTAGACTTTCAGAGCTATTCAGTAGAAATATAATGCATGACTCATAAGTTTGACAATATCTAGTAATCACATTTTTAAAAGTAAAGAGGAGCACCTGGTTGGTTCAGTCAGGAGAGCATGTGACTCCTGCTCTCAGGGCCATGACTTCCAGGCCCACATGGGGCATGGAGATTCCTTAAAAAAAAAAAAAAGAGGGGGCACCCAGGTGGCTCAGTGGGTTAGGGCCTCTGCCTTCAGCTCAGGTCATGATCTCGGGGTCCTGGGATTGAGCCCCACATCAGGCTCTCTGCTAAGCGGGGAGCCTGCTTCCCCCTCTCTCTCCGCCTGCCTCTCTGCCTACTTGTGATCTCTTTCTCTGTCAAATAAATAAATAACATCTTTAAAAAAAAAAAAAGAGCAAAAGGAAACAGGTGAAATAAATTTTAATACATTTTATCTAAACCAATATATAAAAAATACTATCATTTTAACATATTCAATATAATTATTGAGATATTTTACATTCTTTAATACAAGGTTTCAAAATCTTGTAAATTTTATACTTAGCACATCTCAATTTGAATGGTAACTTTGGATCTGTATTCAATATCATACGTTTTACAGTGAAAAATATTCACATACCCAATTTGTTCTGAAATATCGGGGCACAATTCCCCATGGATCTCATCTTTCTGAACATCTTGTGAGCAGAGGCCCTGGATACTTTTTTTTTTTTTTTTAAAGATTTTATTTATTTATTTGACAGACAGAGATCACAAGCAGGCAGAGAGGCAGGCAGAGAGAGAGAGAGAGAGAGGAGGAAGCAGGCTCCCTGCTGAGCAGAGAGCCCGATGTGGGGCTCGATCCCAGGACCCTGGGATTATGACCTGAGCGGAAGGCAGAGGCTTAACCCACTGAGCCACCCAGGCGCCCCGGCCCTGGATACTTTTGTTCTGCACTATCTTGTAAAGGATATTTGTATTTCAAACAGCTTTGGAAAAAGAACACCCACCCATGTCTTAGTTTAGGTAGTCAGGCAGAGAGCAAACTCTCCCTTCCAATGCCTTTTTGTTCTATTTAGGTCCTCAACAGATTAGAGGATGCTGAGTCACAAATGGGAGGACAATCTGATTTACTTAGCCTACCGATTCAAATGCTAATCTCTTCTGGAAGCATCTTCACAGACACACCCAGAAATGTATAACCACTTATCTGGGCATCTTGTGTCCTAGTCAAGTTAACAAAAAAAAATCAGCCATCACAATGTACAGTTCAGTGAGTTTGGCAAATGTATATATACTTGTGTAATCACTAACCCCATTAAGATATAGGACATTTAATACTGGAAAGTTTCCTTGTGCTTCTTTCTAATCAAATTATCCCCATCCCAGGTAACCACGTTTCTGATTTCTATCACCATAGTTTAATTTTGTCTCTTCTTGAATGTCCTGCAAATGGACTTGCACACTATGTTTCTTTACTTCTCTTTTTCGGTATAATGTTCTTCACATTTATCCATGACATTCATCCTTATTCTTGAAAGATCTTTTTCTTGATATAGTATTCCAGGGTGATAGTTATTTTTCCTCGGTGCATTGAAGATAATATTCTACTATCTTCTGTTTCCAGGATTTATTGAGAAATATTTCATTTTTGTTCTTGAGTTGATCTACTTATTGTTTCTTTGCAGGTAACCTACTTTATTTGCAGAAGAAGTGGCAGCTCTGTATGGAGCTCTGGACTACAAGTGGGAGGCACACAAGCTGTGTTGAGGCTTGTAGAAGTGGGTTCTGGTGTAAGACACTCCAGGACACAGGAAACTGTGTATAGGTCATACAGGAACATTGGTTTCCATGTCAAGGGGGCTGCAAAAAGATGATCACCTGGCCAAGGCGGCAAAGTCTCCTATGAATTGTGTTGTAGGCCTATGGACATTTACTGAATGTCTTTAGACCCATACCAGGCAAACAACAGTCCATACCAGGCAAACAACAGTCCACACCATGAACTGCTAGAGAACTTTTTCGTTTTCCTACAATATTCCCCCATTACCCTCTACTGAGAAAGCTTAACATTATGCTCATAAGAAATGCTTAAAGGAATTCAGGTGTTTCTCACAAAGGATACAGGCATACCTCAGAGATAGTGTCGATTTGGTTCCAGACCACCACAATAATGTTAGTATTGCAGTAAAGTGAATCAAATTAATTTTTTGGTTTCTCAGTGCATGTAAAAGTTATGTTTACACGATGCCGTAGTCTATTAAGTGTGCGACACTGTTATGTCCAAAAAGGCCATGCATGTACCTTAATTTAAAAATACTAACCATTGGGGTACCTGGGTGGCTCAGTGGGTTAAGCCTCTGCCTTCAGCTCAGGTCATGATCTCAGGGTCCTGGGAATAAGCCCTGCATGGGGCTCTCTGCTCAGCAGGGAGCCTGCTTCTCCCTCTCTTTCTGCCTGCCTGTCTGCCTACTTGTGATCTACAAATAAATAAATAAATAATCAAATAAATAAATAAAATCTTGTAAAAAAATTTTTTTTAAATACTAACCATTATCTGAACTTTGAGCAAGCCATTATCACTGATTGCAGATCACCGTAACAAATATAATAATGAAAAAAAAATTGAAATATTGTAAGAATTACCAAACTGCCCATACACAAAGATAAACTCACAGTGGATAAAAGACCTCGACGTGAGGCAGGAATCTGTCAGAGTCCTAGAGGAGAACATAGGCAGTAACATCTTCGACTGGGCCAGAGCAACTTCTTTCAAGACACATCTCCAAAGGCAAAGCAAACAAAAGCAAAAATGAACTTTGGGGACTTCATCAAGATCAAACCTTCTGCACACCAAAGGAAACAGCCAACAAAACAAAGAGGCAACTCAAGGAATGGGAGAAGATATTAGCAAATGATACTACAGACAAAGGGCTGATACCCAAGATCTATAAAGGACTCCTCAAACTCAACACAGACAAAACAGATAATCACATCAAAAAATGGGCAGAAGACATGAACTGACACTTCTCCAAAGAAGACATACAAATGGCTAACAGACACGTGGAAAAATGTTCATCATCATTAGCCATCAGGGAAATTCAAATCAAAACCACATCGAGATACCACCTTACACCAGTTAGAATGGCCAAAATTAACAAGACAGTGAACAACAAGTGTTGGAGAGGATGTGGAGAAAGGGGAACTCTCTTACACTGTTGGTGGGAATGCAAGTTGGTGCAGCCACTTTGGAAAACAGTGGAGATCCCTTAAGAAATTAAAAATAGAGCTTTGCTATGATCCTGCAATTGCACTACTGGGTATTTACCCCAAGAATAATCTTTCACTACATATGTAGTGAAAAGAAGGGCCACCTGTACCCCAATGTTCATAGCAGCAATGTCCACAATCACCAAACTGGGGAAAGAACCAAGATGCCCTTCAATGGACGAATGGATAAAGAAGATAAGGTCCATATATACAATGGAGTATTATGCCTCCATCAGAAAGAATGAATACCCAACTTTTGTATCAACATGGACGGGACTGGAGGAGATTATGCTGAGTGAAATAAGTCAAGCAGAGAGAGTCAATTATCATATGGTTTCACTTACTTGTGGAGCATAAGGAATAACACTGAAGACATTGGGAGATGGAGAGGAGAAGTGAGTTGGGGGAAATTGGAGGTGGAGACGAAACATGAGAGACTGTGGACTCTGAGAAACAAACTAAACAAACTGAGGGTTTTGGAGGGGAGGAGGGTGGGGGTTTGGTGAGCCTGTTGGTGGGTATTAAGGACGGCACATATTGCATGGAGCACTGGGTGTGGTGCATAAACAATGACTCTTGGAACACTAAAAGAAAAAAATTAAAAATTTAATTTAATTAAAAAAAAAAAAAAAAGAATTACCAAACTGTGACACAGAGATACAAAGTGAGTAAATGCTGTTGTTAGAAATAGAGCTGATGCAATGTCCACAATAGCCAAACTATGGAAAGAACCTAGATGTCCATCAACAGATGAATGGATAAAGAAGATGTGGTATATATACACAATGGAATACTATGCAGCCATCAAAAGAAATGAAATCTTGCCATTTGTGACAACGTGGATGGAACTAGAGGGTATTCTGCTTAGTGAAATAAGCCAATCAGAGAAAGACAACTATCATATGATCTCCCTGATATGAGGAAGTGGAGATGCAATGTGGGGGGTTGGAGGGTAGGAAAAGAAAAAATGAAAGAAGATGGGATTGGGAGGGAGACAAACCATAAAAGACTCAATCTCAAAAAACAGACTGAGGGTTGCTGGGGGGAGGGGAGATGGGAGAGGGTAATGGGGATATGGGCATTGGGGAGGGTATGTGCTATCATGAGTGCTGTGAAATGTGTAAACCTGGCGATTCACAGACCTGTACCCCTGGGGATAAAGATACATTATATGTTTATTTAAAAAAACTTAAAAAATTAAAAAATAAATCTGGAAAAAAAAAAAAGAAAGAAATAGAGCTGATGGACTGGCTCAATGCACAGTTGCCACAATTTCAATTTGTAAAAAATACCGTATCTGTGAAGCAATAAAATGAGGTATGCTTGTATGTTGAAAAGTGCATTTGGAACCTAGAGGAAATAAATTGAACTCAAGCTCCAATTAGACGTTAGACTTACTCATGTTTCTTTCTATGTTTCATAGACTCTCATATTTTACATTTCTCTGTGCTACATTCAGAATTTCTTTATGTTTACCACTGCTCTAATTCTTGCTTCAGCTGTGTCTACTGGGTATTAAACCTATTCTAAGAGTTGAAATTTCAATTACTCTTTTTTTTTCTCTGAAAATACTGCTTCTGGTTATTTTTCAAGTCTGACTTGTCATTTTTATAGTCTCTTGGTCTTTATACTTCAAACCTCTTTTATTTCTGGCATAATATTTAGGAGGTAAGACTTGAATTTGATTACCTGGACCTAAATCCCAATTTCCGTTATTAGCTGAGTAACCCTCGGTAAGTCATTTAGCTTCTTTTTCACTTAGCATCCTCATCCATATAGCAGAGATAATAATACAAATATATTAGTTTGAAAATAGGTATATGTTTGGAGAGAGGAGCAAGATAGCAGAGGAGTAGAAAACCTAAATTTTGTCTGGTCCCAGGAATTCAGCTAGGTAGTTATCATACCATTCTGAACACCTAAAAACTCAACAGGAGACCAAAGAGAAGAATAGCAGGAATTCTCTGAATAGAAAAGCAATCACTGTCTGGAAGGAGAAGTGAATCCCAGGTGATATATGGGAAGATAATCTGTGGTGGGAGGGAGCCTCTGTCAGCCAGCTACTGGCAAGTGATAGAGCAGTGGAGCACAAAATCAGAACTATTAGAGGTCCTCTCCACAGAGGGACATCGCTCCAGTGGCTAAGCAGAGGGTGGAGCCCTCACTGAGACAGTGTGTTCTCAGGACCCTCAGGGTCACTGATAGACCAGTGGTGCCTGAGTGTAACAGAGCTCTCAGGTATCAGAGTGGGGAGGCCAGCTGCAAAGATAGAGCTGAGGAGGGGTCTCTTAGCTCAGGGTTGCCAAAAACCATGATACGCAGCACAGTCAGGCCACTACTTTTTTTTTTTTTTTTTAATTTGACAGAGAGATCACAAGTAGGCAGAGAGGCAGGCAGAAAGAGAGAGGGGGAAGCAGGCTCCTTGCTGAGCAGAGAGCCCCATGCAGGGCTCGATCCCAGGACCCTGAAACCATGACCTGAGCTGAAGGCAGAGGTTTAACCCACTGAGCCACCTAGGTGCCCCAGGCCACTACTTTTTGAGCAGGGACCCCACAAGTAGCAGATCTGCGGACACACCCCTTCCTCCACTGGAAAGAGTGGCATGGGAGTGCACTGCAGGAAACTGCTGGGTTTAGAAACTCTAAGTGGAGCCATGTGCCAGAAATAGAAACTCTTGGTCACAGGCCAGGTGAGCACAGAGCACGGTCAGAGACCAGGAAGACAGGTGTGATTGACTCCTTTTCTCTGAGGGCTCACTGAAGGGGTGGCCACCGAGCTCTTGGCTCCTCTGGGGTGGAGATTGGGAGGCCACCATCTTCATTCTCATCCTCCAAAGTGATACAGAAAGTGTTCAGGGAACAAAAGCTACCAAGAGTAAACCCGAACAGATTACATAGCCTGGCCCCTGGCAAGTGTGGTGCAATTCTGCCTTGGGCAGAATTTTTAAAATTTTCTTAATTTTTTTCTTTTTCTATTTTTTAAATTTTTTCTTCTCTCCTTTTTCAAGCAACATCTTACCTTATCAATTACTTTTTTTTTTTTTTAAGATTTTATGTATTTATTTTACAGATCACAGGTAGGCAGAGAGGCAGGCAGAGAGAGAGGGGGAAGCAGGCTCTCTGCGAGCAGAAAGCCCAAAGTGGGGCTCGATCCCAGGACACTGAGATCATGACCTGAGCTGAAGGCAGAGGCTTAACCCACTGAGCCACGCAGGCGCCCCATCAATTCCTTTTTAAAAATATTTTTTAATTTTCATTTTTACAGTCATATTCTATCCCTTCATTGTATTTAACCTTATTTTTTGTATATATGTAAGTTTTTCTTTCTTTGAAATTTTGGGATACAGTTTCTTCTAACAGACCACAATATACCCTAAATTCGGATGCCATTTATTTCTTTTTGTTACCTGATTGTTGAGGCTAGGACTTCAAGTATTACATAAGTGTTGGTTAATATCTATTCCTTATATTTTATATATTTATATATATACATATGTATACATTTTGAAATTGTTTATATTATGTTACGTGAGTTTTGCCTCAATTATATATTGTATAAGTGTATATATATATGTATATATATATACACCCAGTAGCACAATTGCTGGTCAAAAAGGTAGCTCTATTTTTAATTTTTTGAGGAACCTCCATACTGTCTTCCACAGTAGCTGTTCCAGATTGCATTCCCACCAACAGTGCACAAGGTTCCCTTTTCTCCACATCCTTGCCAACAACTGTTCTTTGTTTTTGATTTTAGCCATTCTGACAGGTGTGAGGTGATATCTAGTTGTAATGTTGCTTTTCATTTTGTTGATGATTACTGATGTTGCGCATCTTTTCATATGTCTGTTGGATATATATATATATATATATATATATATATATATATATATATTCCATATGTATTGTCTGTTAATGTGTTGTCTGTTAATGTGTAACATGTCTGTTAATGTGTTCTGCTCATTTTTTAATTCAATTATTTACTTTCTGGTGTTGAGTTGTATCAGCTTTTTATATATTTGGGGTACTAACCCTTTATCAGATATGTAATTTGCAAATGTCTTCTCCCATTCAGTAAGCTGTCTTTTAGTTTTGATTGTTTCCTCCACTATGTAGATGGTTTTTATTTATTTATTTATTTTTTAATCTGATAGAGAGCAGGGGGAGGGACAGAGGAAGAGGGGAGAGAGAGAGAGAATCCCAAGCAGACACTGCTGAGTGCAGAGCCTGAAGTCAGGCTCGATACCATGACTCATGAGATCATGACCTGAGGCAAAATCAAGAGCTGGTCACTTAACTGACTGAGCCACCCAGGGGCCCCAGAAGCTTTTAATTTTGATGTAGTTTCCAGTAGTCTATTTTTGCTTTTGTTTACTTTGCCACCAGAGACATATCTAGAAAAATGCTGCTATGGCCCATATCAGAGAAATTACTGTCTGTGCTCTCTTCTAGGATTTTTATGGTTTCTGGTCTCACATTTAGCTCCTTAATCCATTTTGAGATTGATTTTTTTTTACTGAAATCATTTATCAGTTCTAGTAGTTTTTTGGTGGAGTTTTTAGGGTTTTCTATATATAGTATGTCATTTGCAAATAGTGAAAGTTTTACTTCTTCCTTTCCTATTAAGATGCCTTGTATTCCTTTTTCTTGTCTGGCTATTATGGCTAGGACTTACAGCACTATGTTAAATAAAAGTGGACATCCTTATCTTGTTCAGGATCTTAGTCAAAAAGCTTTCAGTTTTTCACCACTGAGGATGTTGTTAGCTGTGGGTTTTTCACATATGGTCTTTATTATGTTGCAGTATGATCCCTTTAAACCTTCTTTGTTGGGGCACCTGCGTGGCTCAGTGGATTAAAGCCTCTGCCTTCGGCTGAGGTCATGATCCCAGGGTCCTGGGATAGAGCCCCACATGGGGCTCTCTGCTCAGTGGGGAGCCTGCTTCCTCCTCTCTCTCTGTCTGCCTCTCTGCCTACTTGTGATCTCTGTCTGCCAAATAAATAAAATCTTAAAAAAAAAACCTTCTTTGTTGAGGGTTTTTAGCATGAATGGATGTTGTACTTTGTCAAATCCTTTTTTTTCATCTATTGAAATGATTATATTGTTTTTATCCTTTTTTTAAATTGATGTAATGTATCATTGACTGATTTGCAAATATTGAATCATACTTGCAACCCAGGATTAAATCTCAGTTGATTGTGGTGAATGATTTTTTAAAATGTATTATTGGATATGGTTTGCTAATATTTCATTGATGATTTTTCATCTATGTTTATCAGAGATATTGGCCTATGGTTCTCTTTTATTGTAGTGTCTTCCTCTGGTTTTGATATCAGGGTAATTGTGGCCTCCTAGAATGAATTTGGCTGCTTTCTTTCCTCTTTACTTTTTGGAACAGTCTGAGAAAAACTGATATTAACTATCTCTAAAATGTTTGGTAGAATTTCCCTGTGAAGCCACTTGGTCCTATACTTTTAACTGTTAGAAGGTTTTTTGCTTTTTTTTTTAAAGATTTTATTTATTTATTTATTTGACAGACGGAGATCACAAGTAGGCAGAGAAGCAGGCAGAGAGAGGGAAGCAGGCTCCCTGCCGAGCACTGAGCCCGATGTGGGGCTCAATCCCAGGACCCTGGGATCATGACCTGAGCTGAAGGCAGAGGCTTTAACCCACTGAGACACCCAGGCATCCCAATTGTTAGAAGTTTTTTGATTACTGATTCAATTTCATTGCTGGTAATTGGTCTGTTCAAATTTTCTATTTCTTCCTGCTTCAGTTTTGGTAGGTTATGTTTCTAGGAATTTATCCAATTCTTCTAGGTTGTCCAATTTGTTTGCATGTAATTTTTCATAATATTCTCTTATAATCCTTTGTATTTCATTCTCTTCTGGCCTGTAAAATTCTGCTGGAAAATCCACTGGTAGTCTTATAGGGTTTCCCTTGTTTGTAACTATTTTCTTTTCTCTTGCTGATTTTAAAATTCTCTCAAAAAAATAAAATAAAATTCTCTATCATTACTTTTTGACATTTATTTACTATGTGTCTTGATGTGAACCTCCTTGGGTTGATTTTGTCTTGGGCTCTCTGTCACTCCTGGATCTGGATTCTTCTTTCCTTCCCCAGATTCAGGAAGTTTTCAGCTGTTATTTCTTCAAATAAGATTTCTTCCCCCTTTTCTCTCTCTTCTTCTTCTGGAATCCCTATAATATGAATGTTACTAGGTTTGAGGATATTGCAAAGTTCCCTAACCCTCTTTATTTATTTATTTTTTTTCCTCTTATGTTCAGCTTGATTGTTTTCCATTACACTTTCCTTCAGGTCACTAGTCCATTCTTCTTCCTCCTCTAGTCTACTATTTATTCCATCTAATGTATTTTAAATTTCATTTATTGAGTTCTTCATCACTGGTTCATTTTTTTTTTAATGTTTTCTATCTCTTTGTTAAGGGTTTCCCTGAGGTCCTTCATTCTTATCTCAAGGCCAGTGAGTATCTTTATTACCATTACTATATGTTATCCATCAGGCCTATTACTTATCTTCATTTCATTTAGGTTTTTGCTGCAATTTTGTCCTCTTCTTTCATTTGGGATGTACTCCTCTGGTCTTCTCATTTTGTCTGTGTCTGTGTCTATATATTAGGAAAGTCAGTTATGTCTCCTGCTTGTGACAGTAGTGGCCTTATGAAGAATAGGTTCTACAGTGCCCTGCAGTGCAATTTCCCCGTTTACCAGAACCTGGCATCAGGGGTGTCTCCTGTGTGTGTTGCATGCACCCAGCTGTTGTGATTGAGCTGTTTTTGCCTTCAGTCCAGTTATCAGCAATGGCTCCCCTTGCTTGTTTTGGCAGGGTTTGGTCTTTGCATTGTTGGTGGGCCAGTCTGGGGCTGCCTTGGGCTTGAGTCAGACCAGGCATTTGCCAGAGATGCAGTACTTCTGATGAGGGAAGGGTTCTACAGTGGAGACAAGCTAGGTAGTGAGTGTTAACAACATAATGGTTCCTGCAGGCAGCCTGTGTGTTTATGGAGGGAGGGTAAGGGAGGGAAATGATGTCCTCCAGCTCCTTTGTTCCTGGAGAATTCTCAGAGGTCCCTGCCCCTCCAGCACATGCTCTGAGATTAGTAAACAAATCTCCCTCCTGTGTACCACAAATATTTTTCAAACTGCTTCTATGCTATATATCTGTGAGACTGTTTATTGTGCTATCTCTTGAAGGGTTGGGACTCAGTTTCCTCCTGCTCTCCCAGCTTTCACAATGGCCCGCTGATTTTTTTTAAGTTCCAAGTTTTAAGTTTCACTGATTATAAGGACTTGTGAAATTTGACCCTTAGGTTTTCAAGGCTGAATGGTATGGGGATTCATCTTCCCAGTGTGGATCCTCCATGCCTGGGGTGCCTGCTGTGGGGTCTGCTCTTCTCCCCTTTCTGTGCCTGTGGCATCCCTCCCTCCTGCAGACAGTTCTGTGGGTCCATTTAGCTCCCAATTTGGTCTCCACCCTTCCTACCCTCTTTGATGGGCCACCTTTCCACATTTAGCTGTGGAGAGTTGTTCTGCCAGTCTTAAGATCATTTTCTTGGTTATTTACACTGATGTGGTGGTTATCTAGTTGTATCCATGGTACAAGATGTGCTTAGGTTCCTCCTATTCTGCCATCTTCCTCAGAAGTCAATATTGAACTCTCCTGACTTCTTTCACTTAGTGTGTCTTTAAGGTCCATCCACATTGTATCATGCATCAGTACTACATTCCTTTTTATGGCAAAATAATATGCCATAATATGAATATATGACAATTTGTTCATTCACCCATTTTTCCACCTTTGGCTATTGTGAATAATGCTGCTATGAACATTCATGTACAAACATTTGTTTGAATTTCTGTTTTCAATTATTTGGAGTATGTATCTAGGAATGGAATTGCTGGGTCATGTGGTAATTCTGTGTTTATCTTTTTAAGGAACGGTCAACCTGGTTTCCATAGAAGCTGCATCATCTTACATTTCCACCAGCAATGTAAAATGGCTCTAATTTCTCCAAATCCTCACTTATTTTCCATTAAAAAAAATTATAGACACCCTAGTGGATACAAAGTGGTATCTTATTGTGGTTTTGACTTGCATTTCTCTAATAACTGATGGCGTTGAACATCTTTTTCATAGGTTTGCTGGCCATTTGTAGATCTTTTTCAGAGAAATATTAAAATCTTTTGCCCATTTTTAAGTTGGGTCACTTGTCTTTTTGCTGAGTTTTAAAGATCCTTAATATATTCTGCAAACTAGACCTTTGTCAGATATATGATTTGGAAATATTTTCTCCCACCCTGTAGGTTGTCTTTTCACTTTGGTACTGTCTTTGGACATACAGAAGTTTATAATTTGGTAAGTCCAACTTATTTTTTCTTTCACTGCGTTTGGTTTTGGTATCATTTCTAAGAATTTATTGCCAAATCTAGAGTCATAAAATTTACGCCTCCTAAGAGTTTTATGGCTATAGATCTTATATTTAGGATTTTGATCCATTTTGAGTTAATTTGTGCATGAAATCCTTTTTTTTTTTTTTTTTTTGGCATGTGAATATCCAGTTGTCTTAGAACGAATTGTTGAAGACTATTCTTTCCACATTGAAAGGTCTTAGCACCCTTGTTGAAAATCAATTGACTGCAGATGTGTATGGTTTTATTTTTGTATTCCCAGTTCTATTTCATTGGTCTATATGTTTTATCTGTATGCTAGGACCATACTCTCACTGTAACTTTGCAGTAAATTTTCAAACAGGAAGTATGAGTCCTCAAACTTTGTTCTTCTTCTTCAAGATTGTTTGGCTCTTTGTGCTCTTTTACAATTCTCTATGAATTTTAAAATCTTCCATTTCTGCAAAAAGTCATTAGGATTTTGATAGGGATTGCATTGAAGATGTAGATTGCTTTGAGGATCCTTGTAATCTTCACAATAATAAATCTAATCCACAAACATAGGAAGTCCTTCCATTTACTTAGGACTTTTTTTTTTTTTTTTTCAGAAATGTTTTGTAGTTTTCAGTGTACAAGTTTTATACTTCCTTGGTTAAATGTATTCCTATTTTATTCTTTTTGATGTTATTGTAAATGGAATTTACAATTGTTCATTGCTGGTTATAGAACTACAACCAATTGATTTTTGTGATATTTGTACCCTGCAATGATGAATTCCATTTTCAGCTCTAATAATTTTTAAAATTGTTATTCTTTAGGATTTTCTATGTCATCTGTGAATATAGTTTTACTTCTTTCTTCCCAATTTTTGATGATCTGAATCTGATTTTTAGTATCTGAAATTTTTGCAGGTCACATGGCTCCCACTCATGGTGCTATGTTCCTTTGTATATATATTTTTTTCTTTCTGATATGTAACTGTGAGCTATTACTTACTGAGTCCTTGCAGAGTGTTTGCTTCTGCCAGTACTTGGCTGCTCTCACTTGGAAATATTTTTAAATTAAATTTTCTTTCTAAAAAATTAAATCTTTTCCTTGATTTTTCTGGGATCACCTATGTAGTAAGATTCAGGGCTGCAAATCTTCACAAAGACCAAACTATTTCTACAGATTCTGAGAAAATATTCTCCTGCCACAGAGCACCAAGTTCCAGAATATGCAGACTCCTCACTGTATGCATTAAGGAGGGTACTCTCTCACTTGACACCACTCTTTGGGTGTATTCTGTGCTTTACCAGGGTCACAAATATTATAGGGTTCACTTGGTTTTTCAGCTGTTTTTGAGGTGAAAGTTGGGCTCCTGGCTCCAATTATTTTTTGGCTTCTAAGTACTCTTGATTATAGACTACCCCCCCCACCCAGTAACTGTAGTTCTTTTACAGGAGAGTCGGTCAAGATAATCATCCATACTAATGGAAACTGAACTGTTCATCTACTAACTGTGATGCTGTTTTTCTTACAGTAGCCAAAGAGAACGTAAGTTTCCATTCATTTCATCAGTCTCCCTTATCTGTGGAGGATATGTTCAAAGACCTCCAGTGGATGCCTCAAACTGCTGAAATATACTATTTATTTTCCAATACAGACAGACCTACCATAAAGTTTAATTTACAAATTAGGTACAGTAACAAAAGTAAACTAACAATTTTAACAATATACTGTTCTAACAGCTTATAAAAAGTTACATGAATGTGGTCTTTCTCTGAAAATTATCTTATTGTACTGTGCTCACCCTTGTGATAGGAGACTAAAATGCCTGCATGATGGGATTAAATAAATGTGATGTACTTAGGCTACTATTGACCTCCTGACTGGATGATGATCTGCTTCTGTACCACAGGTGATCGTGAGTAATTAAGACTGTGCGTAAGGGAGAACTACTGTATTTTTTTCTATAGTGTATTATGGGGTTTTTTTTTTTTGTACTTTTAGAGTTAAAAACATAGCAAAGAATATTTTTGGTGAAGTCTATCACTTAGTTCATAATCATCTATTAAATATTTGGCCACCTAACAACGTGCCAGGCAGTCATCTAGTCACTGACGAATATAGCAGAACAAAAAATCCCTGTTCTAACGGCTTACATTCTGGGATAGGATTGAAGAAGAAACAACAAATACTACATGCCAAGGTGGATAATATTGAATATGCCATGGCACACTCTAAAATGGCAGGGCTGTTGGTGTTTTATGTAAGGTAGTTAAGAAACACCACTCTGAAGTTTGACATTTGAACACTTACAAAGAGAGAGCCAAATGGCATCTGAGATAATTCTAGGCAAAGGAAATCAATCTCAAGGGCAGACATCTTAAGGTGAAAAAAGTTCCGCATGTTCAAATCTTACCAGAGGTCTGTGTGACAGAGCTGAAGGAACTGGGGAGTGGTAGAGTATACTAGAGAAGGTGAGGTGGTAGAAGAGTCATTACAGCTTGTGTTTCACCTTAGTGTTTCAGCTTTTACTCTGAATGAGATGGGAAATGTTTAGGTTTGCAGTGATGACATGAAGTGATAAGGTTTAAAAGGATTGATTATCCGGGGTGTTACGTGTGGGACAAACTGCTGCCAAATAAAAAGCAGGGAGGACCACTAAGGCTACTGCAATAACCCAAGAGGTGATGAAACTTTATACCATGATGGCAGCAGTAAATACAGGGAATAGGTAGATTGAGTTAAAATTAAAAGTGGACCTGAAAGGACTGCTGATTAATTTGGAAGCGGAAGTGTGAGAAATCATGGCTGATGCCTAGGCTTTGGGCCAGTGCAACTCAAAGAATATTTACTGAGCCCAAGAGGAGGCCGTGGTGTGTGCACCTGTGTAGAAATCAAGGTTTTAGACACTTTGAAGGTACCTTTCACTTAGCCAGGTGGATTATAAGGAGCTATGCAGGAGTTTAGGAAAGAGAGCTGGGAGGTCAGCAAATGACAACTATGTTCTCTTAAGCAACAAGAGCACGAAACTCCAGTTTGGTCTTACTTGACACTATTCAAATTTAATATAACAAGGTACTGAGTTATTGAAGAGGCTCACACAATATAGTATGCACAATGAAAATGAATTATTTCATAAAACCATTTTCAGTACAGAAAAACTTTGAGGACTCTTCAAATTTAAAAAATTTCATCCAGAAAGTGAACAATTTGGCTAGACAATGGACAATGGGATCTTGACTAAAATTCCATGTAAAAGAGCAATTACTAGAAATAGTGTGCCAGAGTTAAAAAGCATAAATTCTTCAAAATGAGGCAGAAAAGGATCAAATAGTTTTAAGGTAGCAGGAAAGAATGCAAAATTGTAATTACTGGAGAACTAAAGAAAACAATCTTCCTAGCCTTTCTAGAAAACCTTAGTTCTGATCTTTTACAGTTCTTCCATTAACTCTTTTTGGAGGGTTGGGTTCAGAGGCGGTGTTCATGCTTTAAAATCCTATTTTCAAATACCTTCACAATTTATTTATATTACATTGGGACTGTTGAAACCTTTAATAGCTACTTTCGAGTATGTTTAATACATGCTAAATCCAGTTAATACTGCAAACACCCTAAACATCAGATTTTACCTTTTCACTCACCTCCCCCAAGGGGGGGGGTGGGGAAGAAACAAAAAAAAAAAAGCTAAGCAATGTGAAGGCCACAGAATGGGACCAGTGTTCAAATCTTTGCTTCCATTTTCAACCAACACTTAGCCAACTTTTGTACCTGGTTACTCTAAATACTTGGCCATTGGTTGAGTTATATAATAAGTTTTATCTTTTGTCATAAATTTCAAAGTTGCTAGGTTAGACTAACCGTAGGATGTTAATATATTAAGTAAATGTAGAACAATCTACATTATTTGTAACTCAAAGTGCTATAAACTTGTCAGATATTTATAAATAAGATGGAAATGTATTTGGGCATCCAAGAGAAGTTCTCTTATCCCTGTGGAACAGCAAGATGTGTCAAGTAACTACTGATAAGGCTCAAGGACTGCTGCTGTGGGCTGTCAGATCTAGCAGCAGACTTCAGAATCACCTGGATGGCTTTTTAAACAAACCACTGGGTTTCTCGTTTTCTCAATCTGTAGACCTGGAGTGTGGTCTGGTAACCACATTCTAAAGAACTTCCCAAATGATACTGATTACGAGGCCTTGGAACCCACACTTTGAGAACCAGTCTTAATTCTTTATAAACCAGTTTTGTAACTGCTATTTTAAGAGGTTCAAAATAGACACAGTATTAAAGTGTGGATTTCATGTTAGCTGGAATTACTGAGACCGAAGTGTCTTTAAACACAGACTTTAATGGTAACAATTCCTTTAAGCTCAATTAACCTTAGCTATTACAAGTGTTATGCAGATGTCACTATTAAGACAATATTTAGTGACTTGTACTGGTTTCCTCATAAAATAGAAGACAAATTCACTTAAGTGTCATCAACAATCATTTAACAGTTTTGTTATGCCAACACAAAACACGGCTACTTTGAGTCACCTCCAAAATCACTAACACAGCATGATCAGTAACTGAAGCATATTTTAACTAAGCCATTAAAAAAAAAAGTGAGTGTTTCACTACCCCTGAGACCACTAGATAACTGTGGTTCATACTTTAAAAAATTGTGAGTACACCCACACAAAAAAGCAAACTAACAAGATTTTTAAAAAATCTGGTATCACATTGCAAACTTGCCCAGGAAAAATGAGTCACTTAAAATATAATTTACCATAATAGGTCAGCTGGACTATAATTCTCATAGATTGAGAAACTATTAAAAATTTGACTTTATGCATGAAAAAGACCTAGGAAATATAAGAACCAAAATCAATTTTTAATCTTCTAATATGCATCCAGTCCTACACATGGCACTAGTAATATATATGGGGGAAAGGGCAAATTCTTGGATTCGTTTGAAGGTTTCATTGGGATGATCTTAAGTTCAGTGTCCATACATTCAGAAATGTTGGTTTTCCAGGTACTTTACTGTTCTCTTTAAACCTGGAGAAGCCTTTATGGCTTATTCCCTTAGAAGTGACATAAGAAATGTCATAGCATCAAATCAAAGATACAGAGAACTGGACACATCTAGTAATTATTATGACAATCAATGGTTTAAGTTTTCTCTATGTATACTTAAAGGTTGTCTATGGCTGAAAAGAAAGATCAACTTGAAAAGGAATTCAGAAGCTCTGACAAACTGTTTATTCACAGCTGGCTTTCAGTGATATGCCTACTAAAGCTATTATTTTGAGAGTATAGAATCAGAAGTAATTATTTTTAAAATAGAGCAAAAGAACAGTATTTCTTACCTTACGGAGCAGTAGGCTACTAATTTCGCATTTGTAATTTGAGTCCAAAATAGCTTTAACAGTATGACATCTACCTTTAAGGAGTAATTTTTAAGTAAAAGATGAAATGAAAAAAATTCACTCATTGGAAAATTGTATAGCTGGGTTGATATTTCTCAATGAAATGCTTAAATTACAGAATTAACAAAGCCAGAACATCTTCGGAAGGCATGCATTTCACTTGCAGTTTAGAGAAAAACCTTAAGTCAATAAACCATGTCCAAACTATGTATTAAAATGTTTATAAAAAATCAAGCTTTAACATTTATTTTATCTAGCTTTCCACATCTGTATGCAGACAAGGAGTAAGAATGCACATAAATGTAAGCAGTGCAAAAATGTGGAAGTGAAGAAAAGTCAAAGATGTGCTAGAAATAAATACAAGATTTTAAGAAAGCAATGGACAAATCAAAATAACTACGAAAAAAGTAAAACTATAGGGTCAGGATTAGGAAGGGTGAAGAATGATAATGCCCTTGTTACTACAGAAGTTAAATTAGTGGCACAGATAGCACTTGTCAAACAAAAAATAATCCAATAGCATTGACTTTTATTCATTCATGTTAAGTCACCTGAAATGATATCTGTTGCATTTAAATGCTCATTAATGTAAATGGCTGAACAAATCCATTTCAATGGATATTCAATATCCCACATAGTTAAGTCACTTCAACACAGCCTCATGACAACTCCCACACCAAAACAGTACTTTATTTTGTAAATTTTGACCCATTATTACTCCCATGTTATGGTTTTTTCAGCTGTCGCGAGTGTACAAGGTGAAGAAAAAAATTTAGTTAGATGGGGGTTGCACCTGGAAAATAAATTTCTCAAACTCCACATACATGTTTCAAAACTGCTGGGTCCCAAGTCCATCTATGAACTCCAGGGCTGCCAGTATCATGTGCAGCATACTAAAGCTACACTATCTGAATAGCTTATTAATTCTGCATAAATCAGGTCAATCAATGTGTCAACCTGTAACAGACTGTGCACTTTTAACTGAACATGGCAAAATATTCACTCTTTTGAACTTTACATCATCATTTGATGTCAAACAATGAAGCAAATCCCAACAGTATATACAAAAACAGCTTTGCATTTACAAAAGATTGTTTCCCATACTGATTAATTCAGGCAGCTAACTCATTGGTTTATGCAACTTTATTGAAGAAAAATAAATCAATTACTAGCAGAGCTATTAGTTGATCACTCATCCATTGACAACTTGCATCATTTATTCAGTGCTATATTAAACAGTGTATTGGAAGATAGATTAACTAATAGCTCCAAGCCTCCTAACAATTTAAATGAGAATTACAAAATGTTTGAGACCCTATTTTGGAATACAAAGGGTATTTGACTTCCAATTTCCATTCTCTGTAGAACAAGAACAGGTCATTCCTTTATTGACATGCATAAAATACATCACATTTTCTGTTCTGCTGATGCTATAAATTCAATACCAATTCTCCAGCCACATCAGTTATGAGCATAAAGTATATCATGTAACCTCAAATCTCTAACAGTGGAAGGCTTAAAAAAAGACTGGATGCTAGAATAATGCTGCTTCCTTTGATGTGACAACTGAGCATCCATCTCCCTCCCCCTCAGATGATTTCTTCAGCATGTTAGAGCAGTGAGGAATGGTTTTAGTCTCATAACCAAGTTAGAGTGAAGACATTGGCCACATAATACACATGCTCCATTTTTAAAAAAATTCTGATCTTGGGCAACTGTTCTCTTGTAACTACTTTACAGTTTCTAAAAGCAGTTATTGTCCAAAGCTGGAAGAACTTAAGTCTTCTCAGATGAGCATGTGAATGAATGGAGGGAGGTAAACAAAAAATAAAATTAAAAAAGATGAGGTCTGATAGGGGAGCAGCCGGATAAGAAAAATCAAAAAAGGAACAGTAATTTAAAGTTTATTCCAGCTATAATGCAGGTTATTCTGACTTTAAGGTAGCATCACATGGCATACTTCTGAGTCCATTCCCGAGATATTCTGTTGTACCTGTAAATAAAGAAGATGTTACTTAAAAAGTTTAAGAATTCTTAATACTTAAAAGGAAAGATTTGTTTTACCTCCAGACTCAGCATGGAGTCATCTCTCAGGGTTACGATTAGAATTAAGACAACTAGGAAAAAAAAAGCAACGTGGGAAATGGAAGCCTTATGCTTCTAATACAATGTTCCAATACACTGAAAGTGTTTTAATACACACAATAAAGTGGCACTGAAATTGAGGAGGCTAACAAAAATCAAAGACCCAATTTTCTCTCCCCTACCACTGAGTTAAATGTTCTATTAGAAATTCTGTAATTAGTATCCATTCCAACAAATTTTAACATTAAAAAAATACTTTACGGTTTATCATGGACTTATGTCAGAGTGCAACAGAGATTCTGAACATCTATAAAATTTCCATCAAAGCTGGAACCAAACAATTTTATCTGAATCCTACACCTTGAGAAATTACTAGAGCTTGAGTAATATCAGAAAATACCTTTGAGAGTTAAGCACAGGTAGAAGATTAGACACTGGGGAGGGTGAAAAAAAGCAATTTTCAAGAGGGATGTGGATGGGACTGGTATGTATGTGTTAATTAGAACACTTATGTGTTACTTTGAGAAAGGGTGGTGACTGGAGCTAACAAGACCCACTTAAGACCAAATAAATGGGAATTTCCACTAGGGGTACAATTTGGGGGCATCTGTTTAAAAGATCAACAGATAATTCACACACAAGCAAGGTTATTTATTACTGAGGAACATCACTAATATTGACAAATACTATCAATTTCTCCCTGCATTACATCCATGCCATAGGCTACTTACCAAAAATTATAGTGAGAACTTTAAGAAATAAATATACATCAAAGGGCACAAGAGAACTTTTAGATTTGTATTTCTGATTTACACTTTGTAAAATATTAACTAGCTTCATTTCAAACCAAGAACTAAACATGGTTCAACCATTTTTCTAAACTTTGGCATACAGTTCTTTCTACCATTCATGGTTACTTCATTTAAAGACACCCTCTCAAAAAGCCAGCACTTTGAAACAAAGGTTTCATTTAGCATACACGGAGCCACACAAAGTATAGCTGGTATTAATGCATGCTTGTCAGTAATGAACATTTAGTTTAGATGCTTAGAGACTTTATTAAAAGTGTTTTCCCCTTATATTATTATTTCTGGGCCAAATTTGAACTAAATCACATTCCATATAGTACTGGTATGAAGGTTAAAATATACCAAATTTAGAATGTAAATATCATGGTAGTTTGAGAAAGATACTACTTAAACTTTAATTTCTTACTACTGCTATATATAACTGCTTTGCCATGCAAAAATTTTCTCAAGCAATAATGACTACTGGGTATACTTTCACACTAAACAGATCAAGCAGTTAACTGTGCAGTTTTCAAAAAACTGACATGTTACCTTTTGTTAGTTAATACAGTGCCTTAAAACATGCAGCACTCGAGTGCTGGCAGTACCATGAATAAGCGCACCATAGAGTGCAGATCCTCTTACCCTACAACATAGCGTATTTCTCTGTCCACTCTCTTGCTAACCTATTGTACCTAATTGAACAAGTATACTTAGCGTTAATTACAACATACAACAAAGTTATAATGGTGGAGTTGTACACAAAGATAATTCAAGTATTTGAGAAATTCAGATAAATTTTTATGACAGTACCAGTATTTGTTTCAAAAATGTAATTGGGGTAAGGAAAATTTTTGCTTTCTTCCCAGAAACTCAGTGACAAAGCAATGACCATTTAGAAAAATAGAACGTTTCAGGCTATTCACTGTCACATAAACTAAAAACTATTTAAAAAATATCCCATTTCAAAAACTACCTTTCTGTACACTTTATTATCAGAAATAAATCACCAAATCTTCTTGGCACTGCCACAACTTACAACAGAGTGTAAGCCTAGCTCATTACATCACTCTTTATATTATTTCCTTAAACTACTATATACTTACTTATCTCTGTCTGTTTTATAGATCCGTGCAATCTCTGGCACTAGGGGGTCATCTGGGTTTGGATCACATAGCAGTGAACAAATGGATAAAAGAACTGCAAATTAAAAAAAAAAGTCTGTTACCCAGCATTGGGAATTTGGATAAATAAAAGTATATTTGAAATCATATTATTAAAAAACCTCAATCCTCAAAAGATTTTTTAGCCTGTATCTTAATGTCAATGAAACAAGTCTGTATAGAGATTTTGCTTCATAGGAGATAAACTCCTAGTAGATAAGGAATGCTAAAAACAGAGCTTTGTGGGGATCAAATTTAGTACTGACTAGCTATCAAAAATTCTGCCCAACTCAGGAGTTCTCAGATATTCAAATGATGCTATATCAGTTTATTAATAATCGTTTTTTAAAAGTGGCATTAAAATTTAAGTAACTGGAGTTTCTTGGTACTATGAAGGGAGGAAATCTAGCAAAGCATATGCAGAACACCTGTGCAGTATTATTCTCAGCTGTTAGGCATGATGAAAAAATCCATTCTCTGGGAGCCAGCTGGCTCAGTCAGGACAGTGTGTGACTCTTCATCTTGGGGGTTGTGGGTTCAAGCCCCATGTTGAGAGCAGCAATTACTTAAATATTTAAAAAGAAAAAAAAAAAAAAAGAAAAAAAAAAGAAAAATCCATTCTCTGCCCTACACTCAGGGGCGTTGCACAAAAACAACTGCTCCACTGTTTTGCTCCTTGACTTTATAAACAGTACTGATTAAATGAATGTGGAGATCTAGCTCTATTAACTCAGTGAGCCTTCTCTAGTTCTTACCTTGACCTATTCAATATATGAACTTGGAAAGATATCAAGCACCACATAGCATGTATCTAATTCAATCTGTACTCCTGTTATGTGCCAGACACTGCAAAATGTTATGAAATTTTAACATATAAAAGCTCAGAGTGGTTATAAAAATCTTCAAAGATAACATTACCATGAAAGACAGTACTAATGTAATGTATTATAGCAAATATAGTTTTAAACCCAAAAGGCAGGAGAGCACATATAAAGAAACATAGTGTTGAGTTTTATTCCCAAAAGTGATAAACCTGGAACCTAGTATTAAGATATTCTTGATATTGTATCTATCTATATAGTATCTGTACTGTACTGTGGTGTTAAGAGAGCTTGATTTACAAGGGAACTGGAATGTATCCCAAAAAGGTGAAAAACATCTAAAAACTGTGTCACACTCGAAATTAAAGCAGCATTCACCAAAACTGATTTTTTTCTTCTCCAAGAGTGATTTCAAATTTATTGTACAAACATATCCGAAACACTGTCTTAATTAGCAACAATAAAAAACCCTCATTTTTTGTACTAAGAAATGCTACATCAACACCAAAACAAAATTTACTGGAAGGCAAACTTCCCATTAGGCAGTTTGTTGTAGGTCATTTGTGTGTGTGTGGGGGTGGGGTGGGGGTGGTGATAAAAGCCACCATAGTCATTCAAAATGGAGGAAAGATGAAGGCACTCAATCTCTTATCTGGGATATTCATGTGGAGACTGGATAACCTATTTGAGATGACACCTAATGGACCCTTATTAAAAGTAGAAGACCAGAATTACTCTAGAGACATTTCCAAGACTCTAATAATTTTAGCTTATTACTAGGTAGGAACAATCTATTAAATCTATTAACCATCCAAGTTGCTTTAAAAGCCTTTTTACCTAAAAAATACTGTAAGAAACACAAGAATGCAAAACCAGAATCTTCTTACAATGGAAACCAAGACTTAAAAGCTCTATTAAACTTCAGATCTACCATTTTATAAAACGCAGGAGCGGGAGTTGAGATGTGAGTGGCCTAGGATTGAAAAATACTACAGAAATCTATATTAAAAAAACCTAACTATTATTTGCAAATAATGCCTATATCCTAATTTGAATTTTAACTTTTTCCCACAAAGTCTTTAATCAATACTGCTAAAAGCACAAATAGATGTAATTTTTTTTCCCTTCCCCGCCTCTTACCAAAATACTGGCATAAAATGGAAGTAGGCCCCAAAATGAAACTTTATTTTTTTAAAGATTTTATTCATTTATTTGACTGAAACAGTGAGTGAGGGAGCATGAGCACACAAGCAGAGGCAGCAAGAGGAGGCTCCCCACTGAGCAAGAAGCCCGATGTGGGGCTTGATCCCAAGACCCCGGGACCCCAACTCTAGCCCAAGGCAGATGCCCAACTGACTGACCCACCCAGAAGCCCCAATGAAACTCCTTTAATTTGAAAATCAGAGCAGCTCAGGGCTCTTTCTCTAAAAGTACTTTACCTTTAGAAATAGTTAAAGCAGGAGACCACTGTGATCTTAGAATATCGAGACAAATGCTGCCGTTACTGTTAATATTTGGATGATAAATTCTTGTTGTAAATGCAACCTAAAATAAATGAAAATGTTTAGTTATTTTTCCCAAGTGAAAATAAGCATCCTAATCTGAAACAGAAGACTTTTAAGCAAGGCTTATGATACTGTGTCACACACACACACACACACACACACTCTCTCTCTCTCTCTCTCAAATGGCTAAAACCTACTAATACATATAAAAAGACTAAAAATTACAGAAACTGGTTTGTATATTCTGATCAAGATCTTCCAGGACCTCCCTCTCTTTACTTAAAATGAAAAATGTAACTGTGGGGCAAAAATTTTATCATTTAATGATATGATGGCATATTCTGAAGGTTAACTTTGGCTCTACCCATGTCAGGAGTATCAAAAGAACATAGTTAACAGTAATCAATATTCATTAAAAAATAAAGGAACTTCAGAATGTAAACCGTATTTACAGACCAACTCATTTAAAGTATCAAGTTACAAAAGTATGCGTTTTAGTCTGCATTTCCACTGTACATAAAATACAAATCTGAATGATTGTGAAAGTGTTTCATCTGAAGTAACTATTACATTGCACCTATAACGGGATTGCAAAGATTGCTGAAGTGCCAATGTTTTGTTATTTCTATTGTTGAATTCACATAGGTTTGCTTTCCGTTAACTGTTCTGAAAGTCAAGACCTTATGTTTTTAATAACTGTTGACCAGTCACCTTAGTGCATCAAGCAACTCCAAGTTTTGATAGATTTATTGTCATATATGCAAATGCAACCCCCTGACAGACCATGTGAACCCTAACAAAAACAGCACAGGCTTTAACAATATGGGCAAATGCACAGGAAGCTAATACTTGAAGCCTACTACTACAAAGGTTAATAATATGAATCTCTATGAGCATAATAAACAGTGGAAAAACCTTCCACATAATGTATCAGAGTCCTGCAACATTAAGGATAAGTCAGTTCTTATCTCCATTTACAAAGTTCAAATTTACAAAGTTCAAATCCAGGTCTAACTGCTCTCTTAACTAAAGGTTAAGTCAGCATTCTGTATTAGTGACTCAATACATATATATTTAGCCTTAATTATTCCTAGTCACTACATGTACATAACCCAATTTAGCCTTACTTATATAGAACCTTGATTTCTAAGAATATTCTACTCCTCTGAAATATTGCACAGATCTTATTTACTAATGGATTTTGGGGGTAAATACTTGCCTTAGGTGGTTTGAAGGGGTAGTCTGTAGGAAAATGAATTGTCAAAAAGAATACACCGCCTTGATATGGGCTGTCATTCTGGTGAAAAGAAAAATTTGCTTAACTCTGATATTTAAGATACTAATGCTAAATAATGCATGTAACATTTCTATTTTCTAAGCATTTCTTTAACACGAAACAAGATTACCTGTTTATGCTGCAAGAGAGAATACAAATCATTCCACAATTCAGTTCACATTACTAAAACACCACAATCAAAATTTCTTACAGAATAATGAACCCTTATTTAGTTAGATCCCATTTTATTTAAGTCACCAAAGAACTGAACAATTAACCAGAAACCAAATGTTCTAGATCCTTATTTTCATAAAGGAAAGGTATACTTAGCAATAAGGTCTACATACAGTATTATATATCAAACCTGAATTTGCACAAAGCTCTTATATTTATTTCTGATAATGACAGCCATATACACATATATGGCTTTGCACCTCAACACACCACTCTGGTCACTTCGGCAAATCAAAATGTTGGCTATTGCAGGTTAACCTGTAACTACCTTCAACAGAAGAAGCAAAACAGAAACAAAATAGTTTTGTTTGTTTTTGTTTATTTATTTGACAGAGACAGACACAGAGAGAGGGGGACCACAAGCATGTGACCTGAGCCGAAGGCGGACGCTTAACGACCAAGCTACCCAGGTGCCCCAAATAGGTTTTTAACAAGTTTAACTCCCATCTGGCTCCTCAAAACCTTCATTTTAAAAAACATTTATTTAAATCATCTCTACACCCAACATGGGGCTCAAACTCATGACCCTGAGATCGAGAGTCACATGTTCTTCCAACTGATTGAGCCAGACATCCCTCAAAATTCTCATTTAAAACCACAATTTTTTTTTTTGAAGTTCTGAGAGAGAGAGAGAGGGTGTGTGTGTGTATGCGCATGCCAGCGCAGGAGGGAGGGGAAGAGTCTTAAGCAGACTGCTGAGCATGAAGCCTGACTTAGGACTTGATCCCAGGACCCTGAGATCACTACCTGAGCTGAAACCAAGAGATGGATGTTCAAGCTATTGTCACCCAGGCGCCCCCAAAACAACGAAGATTTTTTTCAAAACCATACTGAATTCTCCACAACAAATTAATAAACAGGATTACAAATTTGGAAACAATGTGGAACTGTTCTGCCACTTCAACAGAACAGAAATTTTCAAGCTATAGCATCACTCTTCCTCCTTTGTTGTTTTGCTTATTATATAATCTGAGTATGAAGAACTCTCTTAATAAATATTATACAATGTTAGTACATAAGTAACTTGCTAGAATTTTACATTTAATTAAACCAATACCAGGAAAAAGGTAACATTGTATTCCCATTTTACGCTACATACAAATGGGACTTGAATAATTTATAGTGTAAGAACCAAGACTGCAACCCAGGTCTTATGAAGATCACTGGTCAATATGGGATCAGTGAGTGATGACAAAAGACAGTGACCTCATTAAAACCTTTAGGGTAAAACATAGTAACTGCATAACTGCTTCTGGATAGAAGTCACCTGGCAAGGTCTTTAAAAATTTACAGTAATTCAGTTATTACCAACATCCACTCCTCTCCATTACAGACAGTATGTACATAGTGCTAATTATAAGTCTTTTATTATGCCCATTCTGGATGTCAGGAAAGTAAAAACTTTTCCAGATCTGAGACTTTAATACAGCTCATTTAATTCCCAGCCCTCTGTAAAATAGTTAAACAATAACTGAATTAATCTAACTCAGTTCTTAGGACGCCTGGGTGGCTCAGCCTGTTAAGCGTCTTTTTGGCTCAGGTCATGATCCTAGAGTGCTGGGATGGAGCCTCGAGAAACCCGCGTCAGGTTCCCTGCTCATCAGAGAGCCTGCTTCTCCCTCTGCCCCTCACCCTGCTCATGCTTGTTCGTTCTAACAGATAAAGAAAATCTTTAAAAAAAAAACCTTAACTGTTCTACAGATCAGGTATGTATAAGGGACACAGAGAACAATTTCTTACATTGATGGGTAAGTGTTCTGGTGAAAGACATGCAATAAAATGTTGCAAACATTATGAAAAATGAACAGGGCAAACCAGCAACTTGAAGGAAAAATGACAATTTACTGATTAAGAATGAAGTTCAAAGAAACATATAACTAGTATAATCAAAGAACTACAACTTGAGTCCTTCTTACCCCAAAGTCTTTTCATATTGCCTACAAAATTTAAATTAAAAAAACTAAGACTGCAAAAGCAGCATATAAAAAGTATAGAAAAAATAAAGCACAGAATATGATCTGAATTAAATAACATTCCTTTGTTAACAGCTACATTAACTGGGAATAGATGCTTCAAATGGCATAGTTTTACAAAACAGACTAATACGGAAAATGTTTACACAGTACTCCTAAACAGTAAAAGTTTTTATAAAACCAAATTACCAAAGTTCTGAGTTTTCATTCCAAGTTTCATACAATCAGAAGGACCGTATCTGACTGCTTCTGAATAAAGACAATCTGATGGTAAGATTTAGGGAAAGCCAAATTTCATTTCACTTATTAAAAAAAAAAAACAACAAAAAACAAAACTCAGGGATGAAAATATTCAGTGTTACAATTTAACACTACAATTTCATCAACTCAAAGAGGAAAAACTGGTAAAACCACAAGATCCAGAGGTAACCAGACCAAAGTATGCTACCTAAAAAACTGAAGCTCTATTATCGAATCTACTATAAACTGAAAGCAAACAGAAAACAACAAAAGAAAAAGAAGAATACTTTAACCTGTAACCTCACCCAAGTCTTAGAAATCCAGAATTTATACCCGATCTCTTTAGACACCTTCTACTGGTTTTAACTCCTATCAGTCCAAAGTCAGTATTCCTCCCCCAGGGCAATCATAAAGTCTTGGTATTCCCCCAGATCCATCTTTTGCTTGTATCTCCTGACTCATACTTATTTTGGTTAAATCTTGAATTTTTCTCTAGTTATTAATTCTCTAGTTATTATTTTCTCTAGTTACTAATTCCAGGACATACATATATATATACATATATATGCCTATAAATATTTATCCTTAGAGGTCTCCTGTATCCAAAACTCAAACCACAAACCCAGTAACTCATCACTGATCAAAGTAGTTATTAATCTTAAAGATCCTTAAAATCTCTTAAACTAGCTTCCTCTCTTTTATGCCCACTGCCTGCCACTACCTCCCTTCATTCAAGATCTTACAATCTTTTGTTTATATTATAGCAATGGCTTACTTTTGATATTCCTGCCTTCACTCTGTTTTTCTTCTAATTTATCCCTTACCCTAATGCTGAAGTTGTCCTAAAACACAAGTTACATTCCTGCTTGAAATCTAGCACAGCTTTCAAGATAAAAGTGCAAACTTCTAAGCACAAAAGGTGCTTTATGGTCTCCTTCCCACCAATATAGTTGTGGTCTCATCCTTCCACCTCTTCTGAATATGCTCTCCCTACTGGACTTAAAATATTTCACACATCTCCTTTTTCTTCCACTTGAAATATTGTTATCTGTATCCTTATCTTCTTCATCTCTAGGACCATACCTACACTGTACCATCCATCTCAAGTTTAAATATCCTTAAAAAGATAATATCTCTTTATTTAGTTCAATACACTTGTTGCCCTTCTTTTATACCTTTCTCTACAAGTTATTAGTACCCAACATACTTATGTAACTTTTATTTCCTTCTTCCTCTAGACTACAAAGTTCCTTAAAAAGGTACTGAAAGGGGAAGTTTTCACACATCATTAGCCTCTAGAGGAACTGACAAAATACACTTAAAATAAGTTGAAAAATAACCCTTATGGACCAGTAAGACAATACCTATGAACCAATTATTTGACCAGATGGTTTCTGCAAGTGATTCTCCTCAAGCTGGTTACGTTGTATTACCCAAAAATGGTACCTTCTTCCATGGCTGTATCAAAGATTAGGTGGAAGTCAGGGTGGTTCTCCAAGTAACTTTAAATTATCTTTCTGCCAGTTCCATTTCCAATTAAAGAAACATCAAGTGTATAAACTATCAGATAAGGAGTTAATTTCTCCCAACTGCATCAACTGATAGTGGGAACTGCCCTTAATACAAAAAACCAAAAACTTAAAAACCACCAGTTTAAAAAGCCCACAGACAGCAGTGCTCTGTCAATTCTTTCGAAGATTTAATTTTTATTAGTATCTGTGCTTCCAAAGTACCCTACCTTTGGAAAGAATAAGCCAGTTCAAACAGTTATTAGAAAGAAGCATTCTGCCTCATAAATTTAATGATCAAGAACATTTCGAGACTACAAAATGCTAAAATCCAATAGCTGACTCTGTACAAAACTTAAATTAGATGTTCCAGTCCTTAGTCAGGAACCTTTACTTATGTGGCACTGCCAATCACTTTTACTGACCTAAGAAGTACTCCAAAGCAAAAGTACTTTTGTCACCATTTATTCTTTCAGCAAATCTGCAAATATATGGATTGTTATATGACCAATGGCCCTATGTTTTAGCTCATGTCACATACTAACAAAATAAAGCAATTAGTGATGTAATCAAACTGTAATGTTTTATCACAAAATGCAATCAAAAGCCAAACTAAGAATGACTTATTTCACTGATGACTCTACAAGGATAACTATTAACTACTTGCAAATTGGCATCTAAACGTGCTTACTTAAATATAGTTTTTGCTTTTGTTAATCAGGGAATATTTATTTTTTATAAGATTTGTATTTATTTACATCTCAAACAGAGCACACATTAGCAGGGGGAACAGCAGGCAGAGGGAGAAGCAGGCTCCCTGAGGAACAAGGAGCTAATGTGGGACTCATTCCCAGGACCCTGGGATCAAGACCTGAACCAAAAGCAGACAGACACTTTAGTGCTTTATTAATACTTACAACTAATTTTAATAATGAGGTCATTTTAAAGCACCATCTGGATCAAAGATGAGCTTTTATTTGGTGCAAATTTTAGGATATTTTATTACATATGCTTTGAAAATGGATTATCTATAATGAGAAAATTCTAGAAATTACAAATGCAAGTGACTAAAAGGTAGGCAAAATGAGTGGATAGAAATAGTGTGAGACACAAGCTCCGTATAAAAAAGGGGGGTAGCTGCTACTCCATCCCAAGCCATTACTGCTGTGAAATGAAGGTCTAGTCTGGCTTTTTATGTGAAGTTAGCAAACTTTTAAAATGTTCTGAGGACCAAATTGGTTAAAAGTCACACTGAATTAACTATGTGTATTTAAAATAAATCACAATTTTGTTACCAAATAAAAGGAAGCATTTTAAAGCAAAATAAGATTTACAACAGTAAAAACAGGCCTTGAAACAACTGGAAATGAACAATTCTGACTTTGAATAGTTTCTTAAATTAGAATATAGGCAGATTTCAAATTAAGAATCTAAATATCCCCCACTACCACTACACCAAGGTTAACTATGGTTAAGGTAACAATCTCCTTACCTTTAAGTCCTAACATCATAATTAACTCTAACTCAATCATTTCTGCTATGGATTTCCCATAAAATTTCTCCCACTAATCACTGCATTTATGTATCACTTACTTTCCACATTATCATACCTGTTTTAACTGTCTGTTTCTCCCAGTAGGTAAGTTCCTTAAAGCATGAGAGGGACCATATCTATCCTTCATTGTGATCCTCCAGCGAAGGATCACAATGAAGATTACAGTTATCAAATTCAGAACTACGGAATAAAAACTTACTAACTTTTCCAAGAACATTTCTCCTTTAAGAATGACAGACATCTATCTATAGACCACTAACTCACTAAGTACATTATTGACATTTACGCTGAGATTAAACCACCAAAGGGAGGGGTGCAGATTAAGACATACATATACCTTAGAATAGAAATCCTAAAGTGCCTTCCAAGTCAAAAAAATATTAAGTATTGTGCAAGATACAGTCTTACCCCAGGTTGTTTTACTGCGCTCTAATTCTGTGAAATTCTTAGATGGTATCCATAATTCTGAATATTCAATTATCCAGCATATACAGTTTCTTATCTACCCAGGATAGAAAGGAATTTTGCTGTATTCAAAATACCACTTTCTACCTAAAAATATTCAAATTTTGTAAAAAACTAAGGAAGAATCAAGTATCAAAATAATACAATAAAAACTTAAATTTTCAGCAGCATCAGGAATAAGATCTTTGAGTAACACCATGGTAGAGCCAGTTAAATTAATTGACTCTATAAGAAAACTCTATGACAATACTTTACATTCCTATGAAAGAAAACTAGAATAAGTGAAAAAATATCTGATAGGCCAGAGATGCTATATTCTAGAACCTGAGTATACAGACAGACACATAGCACATGTAACAAATTACTATTCATTGAATTGTTATGCCCTTCAAAAACAGTACAACTATGGCAATTCCAAAAAAGTACTACAGTGTAATAAAATAAACGTAAGACTAAGTTAAATACAACTCGGTCAATGCTGAACCTTTAATTAAAAGCAAGTGTTTTAATTCTTAATACTTACAGGTCCCATAATTGTGGCTTGCCAATGAAACACTAGGGAAATACAAAACAAAACTGTTGTTATCTAAACACATACAAGTTTTTTTAAAATTAGCCATTAAAATCAACTTGAGAGTTACTTACTATCATCCCCAACTGGACCTGCAGAACATTGTGCTGGAGGGTCACGGGCCAAATCACTAAGTTCCTACACCAAAACAGAAAATGATGGGTCATGTAACCATAATAAAAAACATAAGCAAGCAAAGAAAGTCAACTATTTATTTTCACCCCATTCTTTAAGGAACATACAATCAGTTCACATTAATACATTCTAGTAAAAGAGAGAAAGCATTAAGTAGCCAGTCCAGATCCTGGGACATAGCAGGTATAAATATGAAAATTTTTGTTACACCAACAAAAGCTGTGCAAACCAAAAAAGTTCTATCAGATACTTTCATGGCTTAAGAACTTAAGACAAAGCAGTTCTTAATATTCTTAATACTCATGTTGTCTAATGAACTTCCTTGACATCTCAGAGTTTCTACCATCTCAAATCCTGCTATTTCCAAACCACACTACCACAGACCTCATTTTCCACTTGAAAAATCTCTCATGGGGCTAGGTAGGTATTCTTTTTTGTTTGATCTTATTCCTGCAACTCAACCATGTCTTTTAGACAATGTTGCGTAAAATTACAACTCTGAAAGAACCTGGAATTTGCTCATAGTAAAAACATGCAGTTTCCAAAAGTCCACCCCACCTTATATTTACAAATATATACTGAGCTCTTCCACGACTTGTATGTAACACATATGGATAATGCAGTTAAGAAAATAGTTGTTTCTTCACTGTTTTTTTTTTAATTTAAGATGATGTAACTTTATCTATATAAATATAAACCTATATATATATATCTCTTTATAGGGATTTACAGACAGACCCATGAGGTAATAGTGGGCTTCTTTAAAAAAAAAAAAAAAAGGAATACACAATGCTGCAGGAAGATAACTAGAGCAAATATCTGCCTCTGTTATCCGGTCAAAATGCACTTTAGGAAATGGCCAATTGTTCGGGAGTGATCAATCTAGATTCACTCCATTAAAAAAAAAAAAAAAAATCAATGAAAAATCAATGCAGAAGAATTGTTCTTGTGGTAATCATTTCACAAAATATCAGAACATTATGTTGTGTATCTAAAACTAAAAACATTACAAGTCAAATTATATTTCAATAAAACTGGGGTGGGGGGTTGCTCTGATATACTCTATCTTGCTTCTGAAAACTCATACCACATTTGCTTTTAAGATTATTCAACAGCCAGATATCCCAAGATTCACAATTTCAGGATAATGGAAGATCAGATAATTTGTTTGCCTTTTAAATATATCTTCATGTGTTCAGCATACGTAAAAATGGGAGAAAATTCATTTTGACCACTTTTGATCCTGATAATAGGAATTACAGAAACTCCTGACTAGAAATTAAACAAATGGTTAAAAGAAACTATGTATGGTTTTGGCTTAAAAATAAAAACACCCTTACAAAGTATCAAATGATTCTGAACCACATTAAGGTTTTGAAAACTATTCCTTTTTTGAATAAAAATAGAAATGTAGGCACGCCTGGGTGGTTCAGTGGGTTAAAGCCTCTGCCTTCGGCTCAGGTCATGATCCCAGGGTCTTGGGATCGAGCCTCACATCAGGGTCTCTGCTCAGTGGGGAGCCTGCTTCCCTTCCTCTCTCTCTCTGCCTGCCTCTCTGCCTACTTGTGATCTCTGTCAAATAAATAAGTAAAATTAAAAAAAAAAAAAGAAAAAAGAAAAGAAATGTACTTACAACTTGAATTGACTATCCATTATGAAGCAAATTACTTTTTCATAGGCCAGATAAGTTTTCATATGGTATTTACTTACATCCCATAATCAGCCACTTTCATTATAATGGGAATCTAACACCATCTCAAAGCATAAAAATTTTACTGTACATAAGAATTAAATAGTCTAGGCACCTGGGTGGCTCAGTGGGTTAAAGCCTCTGCCTTTAGCTCCAGTCATGATCCCAGAGCCCTGGGAATCTCTGCTCAGCGGGGAGCCTGCTTCCTCCTCTCTCTGCCTGCCTCTCTGCCTACTTGTGATCTCTGTCTGTCAAATAAACAAAATCTTAAAAAAAAAAAATTAAATAGTCTAGTTTAACTGATGTGAACAGACAATGCTCCCATGTTCCAGAGCTTATATAACAAATTCTTTTGTTTAACTGGCCCATCAAAAAATAGATACCAAAAGTTAATTTATGGACTCAAATTCCCTCTTTCCTTCAGAACATAAGGGTTCAAAACAAACAAAAAATCCCTCCAAAAAACCCCCACAACTTACCTGTTCCAAGCTACCCCCCCCTTTTCCACAAAGATTTACCTCCTAGTTTCTTACAGTGATCTATCCCAAATTATGTACTTGTTTAAACCTGAAAAGAAATCTGTTATTTTAAAATAAAAACCAATCTAATGTTGGTTGATCTAACAAAATACTCAAGAGACCTTGAAACAACTTCATTCTAAATACAACTGCAGGAATCTATAAAGTTGATCTAGAATACATCAACATTGATTTGAAAATTACATTTTAATTTTGAAGAATTTAAGAAAATATTTCTTATAGAAGAAACAAGTTTTTAGGCACAGTATTTATAAATCATTAAGCCTTTATATGCTGGCATTATTACTTTACAGTGAAGGTCTAATTTCAGCTTTTCCCTCCCATAGTTTCAGAATCTTATTCTCAAATAATTTCGAAGTACCTTATTTTTCAAGTTATCCATGACCAAGACACCTTTGAAGTAATAACCAGAGATCTAAAATTAGGCCAATTACTTTATGTACTATAAAATCTACTTTAAAGGCAACACTGAAAAAATGACCTAACTTATTTTAAGGATCAAAACAGGTCTTTTAGGGGCACCTGGGTGGCTGAGTGGGTTAAGCCTCTGCTCAGGTCATCTCAGAGTCTTGGGATCAAGCCCTGCATTGCAGAGAGCCCGATTCTCCCTCTCTCTCTCTGCCTGCCTCTCTGCCTACTTGTGATTTCTTTCTCTGTCAAATAAATAAAATCTTAAAAAAAACAAACAGGCCTTTTAAATCATGTACCAGCCCTCATCTCTAAGATAACAAGTAATTCTCATAACATTATTATGCCTATAGCATAAGCAAATGAGATTACAGAGTAGTACCTTAGCAAGGAAAAAATCTGAGAGAAAGCATAGTAACAAGTCATTTTAGACATTCTTCTATATATATATATGTATGAGACATTTTGTCTACTCAATAAGTATCTTACCCCGCTTTCATGAAAATGTTTTTCCCTCCAAACTTGTGATTATAGTGTTCGGTTAATGGTGGCTGACAATCACCTGTTACTCAGACAGGCTAATCACAGAATTTTGTTACTTCGGCCTGTGATAAGCTCAAAGGGTTGCAAAGCAACCCAAGCCAGAACCTGACCTGATCAAGTCCATCCATCTCTGCCTGGTTTTTCAAACTGAAGCTGGGACACTTTTTCCTTCTCTAAATCAGAAGCTGTATGGTTGTGACCTAGAGCTGCTGGCAGCCATGTCCCCTGAAATTACATGGTGAATCCAAAGAAAAAGAGATCACATTGAGCAGTGGCGATAATAAGAGCTGACTTGGCATATACACGTGCAATTTTAGTCCCTGAGGTTGTAGCTTGTTCTGGGTTCCTATAGCTATTTCCTTTGATTGTTAACCACTCCAGTTTTCCTTCTAATAAATCCAAAGGGGAAAAAACCCCAAGAGGGAGGAGACCCATTCTCAGCAGAGAGCTACTGGGACCCACATAGACTTTACCCACTAAAGCACAATGTAATGCTCAAGTCTTGTTTTCTTGAAAAACATGTAAGAAAGAAAACTAAGTGAAGCAGTCTTAAAAAAAGCTAGAGGGAGCAGTCATGTGTCCTGTCTAGCAACTTTTAATCTAATCACAGAACCCAGAGGTTAATTTAAATCTATTTCTAAAAATGAAAAGTGCAATATCTGCTATTAAAATTTCACTATCAAAACATTTATTCGCTTATAGGAAGACTGCATTTTTGGTATCCAGCAGGTTAGGTCTGAATAATACCAAGATAAAACATGAATAACTTTCCCAACAGACTGAGGTAATATAAAATAGGCAAAATGCAAAAACAAAAAACTACATTTCAACAACTCAAGTGCTTAAAATAAAGGCTTTCAAATACCTCGTGAATCTTAAAAAGGTAACCACTAACCTTTCGAGGGTTTACAAACAGTGACAACTGAGCTGGGTCTTGATGGAGAGGGATAAGCATTCCAAACAGAGAAACTCATTCAAAGTTGAGGGTGTGAAAGAACACAAGGCTGTAAAAATTTGCTTATAGTCTTACATACCAGAAACACAACAGGGTATAGATAAGAAAGTAACCCATGTGGCCAGAAAGGTTAACCATGGCTAGGATCTTCTGTGAGTTTGAATATGTCAGACTACCCCAAACGCAATGGGAAATGGATAGTTTTATTTTTGTTTTAAAGATTTACTTGTTTGAGAGAGCAAGCACAGTGGGGGGCCACGCAGAGGGCACCCTACATGGGGCTCAATCTCACCAACTCATGAGATCATGACCCAAGCTGAAACCAAGAGTCAGATACTCAACTGAGCCACCCAGGTGCCCTGAACCATTGATAGTTTTTAAGCAAGAATAAGACAAATCAAATTTGGTTTTTACTATTTTTTTATATGTATGGACAAATACTACATTAGGAGGGATTCTTTGAATTTTTTAACTTACTAGGTCATATCCTGAAAGTACCCATAATCTGTGTACCCAACCTGTTAGTTAAGCCAAGCTTAACAAAGATTTTTACTACTTCTTCCATATTTAAAAAAAGAAAATGTTGCAGATATAATTGACGATCCCTCACATACTCCTCAAATTCCATTTCCTTTCTCCCACAGTAGGTAACAGATTATCCCAAATTTGGCTTCCACTATTTCTCCACATTTTTACACTCTACTAGGTATGTATCTTTTCACACATAGCATTGTTTTGCAGGTTTTCAAATTTTAAGAGATAAAAAACTATAAATACATATAGTTATACAAAGACCTATATCTACATATTTCTATATATGTATACTATTCAGAACATTGGCTCTTAACACTTTATAATAAGGACTTCTAAGACTGATTAACTACAGCCCTTCTATCCCCCCAAATACACACATACTTGCACAAAATTTTAATTAGTGGGGTATCGAAGACCCATCCCCATTTTGTACGAATCCCTAATACAAAGGACAGAGAAGTAGATCACTACATTAGAAAGCTATAGCAGTAATTCAGGTGAGAGAAGAACATGAGAATTAGGTCACTGGTGATGAAAGATCTTAAATAACAAGCATTTTTTTTTTTAATTTATTTGACAGAGATCACAGGTAGACAGAGAGGCAGGCAGAGAGAGGAAGGAAAGCAGGCTCCTTGTTGAGCAGAGAGCCCAATGCGGGGCTCGATCCCAGGACCCTGCGATCATGACCTGAGCCGAAAGCAGAGGCTTTAACCCACTGAGCCACCCAGAGGCCCCAGCATTTTTATTTTTAAAACAATCTTATGGAAACAGGCCTTCTTTCTGCTTTCCATCAGATCCCCTTACTAGGGGGAAGAATGCATTCAAAGTGTAGGACATACTACCTTTTGGTGTCTCTAGTAGACACTTGAAAATTAGAGGTCTAAGGATGGATTTTCAAATGGCTGCTTTTTCAAAAGGGTGTCCTTACATCAGAAATGTAGTTTAAAAATTTGATACGGCATTTGGAAAACTGAAAAAAAAATTTCAACTGTACCAACTCAAGTCTCTATTCTACTCAAGGTATATTTATTGGACTTAAGATAAATTTTCAATGAAGCATCTACTCAAAGATTATTCCAAAGTAATTTTGTCTTTGGTTTTAACTTTACGAAATGACTTTAAACCCTAAATTTTCATAGGCTTTAGGAACAAAAACAGTTTGTAAAATTATATGAAGAACTGAAACCATTAGCTCTTTGCTTCCTAGCAGGGAGGGACAGTGGCAAGGACCAAAGAGAATAGCTTACATACAGCACCTATAAAGGGTTCATACTGTTGACCACCCCTTTCCCCAAGAACAGCATTACTAAGGTTGTCTCTTGGCCAACTATTAAGACCACTAAAATAGCAAAGAGGCTGGCAGGGAGACTAGCACACACTAGGAGTGGCTAACGGCTCTACTCACAGTGAATCGACACTAAAACTGACCAAGGGCATACAAGGACATAAAGAAAAATAAAACCTCACCAAAGTTAGACATCTCTTTGCCATGGTGTTTTCTTCTGGAGGGTATTTTCCTTTTGGATCATCTTCCTATTAACTGCTTTTCCTAAAAACCTTCCTGCACAACACCTGGCTAGCATGAAAATCCAGGCCTCTTCTCACTTAGAAATATGCTTCTCCTTCCCATTTAAAAACCTAAACAGACTCATAAGGAGTCAAGCAAATCTCTATTTAAGGAAACCAAAAGGTACAGCTTAAGCTACTGAGCATTCTCATCTGGAGGTATGTAATTAAACAGTAAAGAGTCTGACCGTTCCTTTTCTGGGACTCATAAGAGAAAGCATACAGTTTATCTTGAGAAAGATCTTTGCTTTGATCATTATAGCACACAGGATCTCTTTGACAGTTGACTGTTAGAAGTAAATCATGAAAAGGCTGAGATACTGGCTTAGAAGTCTGAACATACTGCTAAATATTTGCTTCTTGCTTCTCTCATTACATGTTACTCATTTCAAAGAAGTTAAAGGACGAACATAGACTATGAAGAACAGGAAACCAAGGTATTAAACACAAAGGTATACAGAAGTGATAGAGACATAAAAAATGGTCTCTGCTTTTAAAGAACTTACAAATTGGAAATGTAAGAACTATTTATGAATGATGAAGGTATAGAGTAGCCATCTCAGATCAGTGTCCAGTAAGTTAATACCCCTAGGAATAACTGTTTAAGCATTCTGCTAATCGTTCTTCCAATGATAGCCTCTACTTATGTTATATTAACATAACCAAAGTCAGCATTTATGAAAACAAAGATGATTGCTATGGTAACACCAAGTTCACAGGTTCCATCCTTTAGTAATTAGCACCACCATGTTCACAACCATTTGTTATCCCATACTCCACCATTCATCTTGAACATTATCACACAAAGGTCAGAATGATAGTAGTACCATAAATACAATTCCCATCCACACTTTTGGGAAAACTGAGAAGTTCATGCCATCACCGAAAGGTAATTTCTTGTATTAAAGAGTCCATTTCTTTAAAAACTTCTGACTTAAAGACAAGATGTGTGTAACTATGTGAATCAGTGTCATACAGTCCTTGCCTCTTAAACCTATACTGAGCAACAGAAACTACCACCTTGGGGGCTGGATGAGATGAGGCCATGAGGTGGAAGGCAAGAAGAGAGGCTTTACAAGAAATTCTGAGGTAAGAATCACCCTCAAGGAGCCTTTACAACCTAGCAAAATATAAAGGTACATATTCAGACCAATGTCAGGATGAAATACAGTACAATTAATTGCCTAATTAGGCAGATGAGAACTGCTCTAATTGTTCTTATGAAGATTAGGTTTACCATGAAGTAAAAATCTGTATTAGATTTAATGCTCTGAAATTTTTACATACATGTGTAGACACAAATGGTAAGGAAGGAAACAGCATACATTTCAGAAATGTATCCTTACCATAAGTTATTTAACAAGGAAGCTTAGCACAATATTTTGGGATATGAACAATTTCATGGAGCTATAGACTCAAAATAAGAAGGAACAGTCACTTTAAAATCATTATAGCTTGGAATTTAGAATTTGAGAAATCCTTAAAATTTCTTTTACCTTAAGGATTAACAGGTAGGTAGGTGCTACATACCATGTCTCATTGTATCACTGACACTACATTAATTTCCTGTTTAGTTGTAATTACAGGTTAGACAGTGTGCTAGTTTGCCTGATTAGACAAGATACAAAGAATGGGTTGAATAATACTACAATCTTCTTTCTTAAAATCACCACTTAAGTCACTTAAAATTATTCAAAGCTATTTTTCTGTAAGCACTATCTAAATGAGCAAAAACAGCCAAATTTAGGTTCTCAGCTTTGATATATAAAAGCATACAAGACATTTCATAAACATAAAAAACAAAATTAACAGCAGTCCAGTGGTGGAACACATCCAATTATAAATTAGTTTTGAAATGCTAACAAGGCTAAGATGAATGTGAACAAGTACTCCATTCTAAAAATGAACCAGTAACCAAGTACTGATTCACAACTGAAACCTACAAGGCCAAATATGACAAATCCAGCAATGAAAAGTTGAAGGCCTGAATGAAACAAGTTTACGTTGAAGGTATCATTAGAGATAAAAATCAGATGTTAAGGGAGAGTATAAAACACTTCATTGAATTTTTCCCTTCCCCAAAGGCAGAGGGTAGTTTTGAGACTCTTACATACCAAGGTTAACTTGGCTAATAAGTTATTCAGTAAATTCATCTGTTCTTAATTACACCATTCAATTTTCAAATAAGATCATTGCTATTGTAGCAAAACCAAAAAGAATACAAAATTTTCCAGTTAAAGAATGAAAATCCTTTAACTTTGCTAATTTCAAAATTTTGATACTGAGAATTAACTAGTTAGAAAAACCAGCCTGAGATGACAAAACATAGTATAAGTAAAATATTTAGATAAACTATGTTTAATAATAATGGGTAAATCTGATATATGAATAGCCCTTTCTTTCTTTTTCAACAGGTGTTTCTCATACTTGATTTATGTTCTTAAAAGGTAAGTTGCACAAGGTGACAAACATCTATTCGTGTGTTTATATGCTTGTTTCTTCCACTCAAAGCAAAGACTCTCATGGGTAATGACAAGGCTTCCTCATTTTTCTTTATCTCCTGGGACTAGACTACTGTGCCAAACAGTAAAACCTCAGTAAGTATTGATTAAATGATTATTGCTAAGTCTGTGGATCTTAACCAGAGGAAGGCCTCAGAATCATCTGGGTAATTTCAAAATTATGCCTGATCCCAGAGAAAATGATTCCATAAATATGCTTAGTTCCCATATACCATATTCTTTAAGATCTCTGCTCAATATCCTGATATATAAATGCAACTCGTGTCAAAACCCACAAACCATAACATATTCTATAGAAGGCAAAACCCAATCTAAGACTTGAGATTTCAACCTGAAAACTTTCACATCAGTGGTAGGAACCTAGTATCTTCTTTACTAGAAAGGGATCATTATAGTCCCAATCCTGTACCTTAAGACTAACAAGGGGTACTGAATCCTTGAGTTAAATAACATATAACCTAACAACACATACCTTGTAAGTAGTTTTCCTCTAGAGCTAGTTAAGAGTATTCAACTTTGTATTCGTAGGAGTAACGACAACTAGAATACTGCAGATAAGCAGGATGATCAAAGCAATGTCAAAGTAAGTCACTCTTTTTTTTTTTTTTTAAAGTAAGTCACTCTTAATAAAATTAAACACCAAGGTCACCATCAGCATCCATGAATCAATAACCGTCCCACAAATTTAGCTGGCTACAGAAGCACCTTGGGGATCTTAAAGAAACACCTGCAAAACCATGTATCTGTCTCTTTGGGGACAAGTGTATTTTAAGATACCCCTAACAATTAGCTGGCACATGGTAGTTCCCATAGTCCTTGAAGAGACTAATCAAAAAGGAACTCACTCCTGCTTTCAAAACTTAGGTTAGTGAACAGCTTAGTTCACAAATTAGCTATTACCTGGGTGTAAGAGTAAAGTCAAATCCCAATTATTTAAATGTGGCCTGGGAGAGGAGAACAGCTTATTCCAGGTAGCAAGACCAAATAACATTCACTGGATAAGACAGAAATTGAAATGGTTTGAAATAGCAGAACAGCATGAAGTTTAAGAGCTTAAGCTCCCGGGGCTGACTATCTGATCTGAATCTCAGTCTCTTACTAACTGTGCGACTGGAAAAGGAACTTAACCTCTCTATGCCTTTTCTTTACGTATCACTGAGGGATAAAGTGCCTCTATCTCAAGAGAATTGTGAGGATTAAATGAAGTGATTCTTATAAAGGTTTATGAACAGTGCTGGGTATATAGTAAATGCTAAGTCCTAGCTACTATTAGCAGTACAATAATGCACAAGAAAACCTTTCTGATTACCAAAAACCTAAAGGATGATGTAACAGTTAAGACACATTGTGGAGCCATACTAAGTTCTAATCCCAGTTCTGCCTTTCAGTGCCTCAGGTTTCTAATCTCGAAATGGGAACAACAATTTAATTGTAACTACTTCCTGGAGTTGTTGTAATATTAAATGAGTTAATGCAGGTGTCACAAATAGTTCTAACACATTGCAAACACTCAAAACATTATTCTAGGCTCGGCTCACGTATTTTATGTAGTTCTTTCTAAACGTCCCCAAAACACAAGCACTGTAGTTACTTTAATAGCAGTAGTAAAATTGTCTGTGGTCCTCAACCACTAATCAACTTGGGAGTTCCCATTTTTGATTCTTGTTGTTTAATAAATAGCCCTGTAAAACCATACTACAGCTTATTAAATAAATAATACAGAAGAAAACCAAGTTAAGATTGTATGATAAGGCTGCCTGGTCTAAGAAATACTCAAAATATTGTAATGTAGCTTTAGAAAAAAACAAATTCAAAGGCTGATCAAATAAACTACTAATGGCTAAAAATATCTCAACACTACCATTTCAATAAAGTATCAACAAGGAATACAGATATCTTAATATTTGGAACTTGGGGGCTTCAGACAGTAAATTCAAAACAAACAGGTAGGGGCACCGGGGTGGCTCAGTGGGTTAAGCCTCTGCCTTCGGCTCCAGTCATGATCTCAGGGTCTGCTCGGCGGGGAGCCTGCTTCCCTCCCTCTCTCTGCCTGCCTCTCTGCCTACTTGTGATCTCTTTGTCAAATAAATAAATAAATAAATAAATAAAATCTTAAAAAAAACAAAACAAAACAAAAAAACAAAAACAAAAACCCAAACAGGTACACGACACAAGAAATACCACACTAAATCAATGCCTACTTGACCTTGTATTTCTAGAACACAGGACCCTAAAAGAGCCATCTCCCATTAACTATCTACTCACTGAAATTCTGTTTGGATCTTGGATCTCCCCCCCACCAAGTTTCATCATGTGATTCCGATATTAACAGCTAAGCATCAAGCCATATGCCTTTCAAAATCTTTGTATAGGATGAATGAACCGTCCCACATAAACACTGTTTCTTCCAATTTGTAAAGTATTATGTCCAGTTTCTGTATTACACATACCCTCAAAATATTTCCAACAGAAGTCAATCTGGTACTAATGAAAACAACTAAACCAAGACAGTTCTTTAAAGTCTCTGAAGATTAAAAATAGTGATATAAAATAGCAGTCATAATAATCTGAGTGCCATGTGCCAGGGGCCTGTTCAAAGCCACACGTTAACCTCTTTAATCCTGAAGTAAACAAAATCTAGAGACCTAAACCCGTTTTTGCTCACTGCTGCATCCCTAGTGCCTAGAACATACCAGGCACTCAACTATTGTTCATACATAACAAGTATGTGTTTCATAGAAGCATACAAATAATTTGCCCACTACTAGAACTCTAACTGGAACATTTCAACCCCAAAGTTCACATTCTTAACTACTTATTGCCCCTCTAGAGCTTTTAAATTAAGTGGTGTCACAGCAGCTGGGTATCACCTATAAAAGAAAAAAAAAAAAAAATCAATGAGCCCTTCCTTTGAAGTGTGCTGTTCCACACACATAAAAAGCTATGGATTTGAGATTACTCCACATCTTAGTTTCCTGAACTAATTCTCATATATAAAAGATTTTAATCTGTACTAAATGTTATATTCCTTATATTAACTATGCTGTAAAATAGAACTATGCTTCTCCAATTGTATTGCTGGCCTCAGAAGTGGTCAGATGTTTAATCCTTTTGACTTAAAATCTTAACTCCTAAAAATTTGTACCTCTTTTCCATTCTCTCAAAAACAAAGATTTTTTATATTTCACATAAATGCACAATGACAAAGCAATGATGAACTAAATCAAAATTCAAGATTTCAGCCTCAATATATTGCCTGAAGATCTGCAGTCAAATGCTCTACCCCTGAGCTATACCCCCTATCGCCTGAAGATCTGAAGCATCATCTTTCATAATACCAGTTTGGTCAAATACACTCCAAAGTTACAGGTATTAAATAAAATTAGGCAGCGTCAGGTCTACTTAGTAAAGCCAAGTCTTTGCCATTCCTTCCACGTAGAACCCCTTTTTAAAAAGTAATCCATCCAAGCCGAAGTTTCTAACCCACAACCTCCTCTATCTCCTAGTTTTAGTAAGGCCGAATTTATTCCATGACATTTTTTTCAAGTTAGCTGTAAATACTCCACCCTCCTCGATTGTGCAAGAACCAAACACACCACACATACACAAGTTACAAAAAAGGGAAATACAGTCTCAGAGTCTGAATATAAAGTCTCGAGCATGACGTCTTAAGAGCGGTATACAATCTGATGTCAAAGTTAACATTTAACAAAGAACTTTATTTCATATTATTACGAAAGGAGATCCCGGAAAAAGCCTGAACCAGTTAAAGCAGCCGCCATCTTAAAATGCGGGATAGAAGTTAGAGCAAGAAAATGAGACTTAACCACCGGAGGTGGAGGTTCCGCTCACCCCCCTCCTACTTCGAGCCTCGAAAAATCCCATTTTTTCAACTTCTATCGATAGTTCAGTATCAAAGCACGTTTTAAGTAGCGAAACAATCTTCTCCGAGAGTGTTATTAAATGAGGCAAAAATAGGTACACTGAACCTTCCCTTACTGCCATCACACCCCTAGTCCTCCCTCCCCCCAAAAGAAGGGAGCTTCCAGAAGCCTTTTACATCAGTTCCCAGTGTCCCTCTGATAAATACGTTCGGGTGAGAAGTCTCAACTACAAAACACAGGAAGTGGTAACATAGTGTCAGCTCATCTCCTCCCAACCCCACTTTTTCTTGTGTAACCTGCCCAAAGTCGATGAAGTTTGACTAGGCTCACTGACTACTCTTCAGCCGCCAAGAGACTTCTACACCGACCCCCAATTAAGTTCGGGACCCGACAAATTTCAATGATCTTCTCCCCTGTGAGTTTGCCATGGTTCTTCCCCCTAGAAAACTCAAGAGCCTTGCTCTTACAACTCAAGTTTTTAAGCATCGAGAATAGGGAGCGCCATGACATTTGCTGGAGCGTTCTCAACAAATTCGACCCTCAAACAAGACTAAATCTTCTTTCAGAAGCAGAACCAAACCGCCTGAAATCACTCTCTCCCACCCCTAATTTGAACCGATTCCAGTGAAACACACTCAAGAGAGCATCTCACTTGCCACAAGTGTTCTGTTGCTAGCTTTAAGCATCATTTCTTTAAAGTACATCTGCGTTTCCCATCCCCCAACAGAAGTGACCCAAGGAGAGACGTTTTCATAATTGTACTTCCTCCCCACCCCCACGCTTTCCTCCGAAACTGAGCCTTGCATTCCTTCCACGACCCCATTCCCTTCAGCCCCACGGGTTACCTTATTAATCCGTTTCAGCGCCATAGTCTGTGCTTTTCGTCTGGCTCCTCACTCTCTCGGTGTGTGCTCAAAGGTCCGGCCAAAACTCTTGATTATCCGGACGGCAGGGAAGGATTGTCTCTTCGTCTCACACCGGCTCTGCCAGACACAGGCGCCTTTTGCAAAAACGGAGCAGATCAGCACTCGCACGGGCCCCGGAGAGACCCTGATGAATCCAGGTCCCTTAAAACGGTCGCGATCCGGGGTGGGTAGGGTGGCGTGGCAAAGCCACCAACAGCCTCTATGCCGTGCTTCGGCCCGAAGAGGAGGCGAGGGTGACGGGAAGAGCGGAGGGGCGGCTACAAGTTTGACTTCCCGGCCTCTCGAAAGGAAGAGACCCGGGTGGGAGAGGAAGAGGCGTAGGAGAAAGGGGTGGGTGCGGGGCAGGGTCCGGAGCCCAGCAGAGGAGGAGCCGGGGCCTAGTCGGCGCTATGCCGGCGTCACTAGGGCAAAGAAAGGCTGGGGGGGGGAGGGGGAAACAGGAGACTCCGGACTAACGCCGGGCTTCTTTCGGTTTCTGCTCAAAGGTGCGGCCAGTAAGGGGAAGGAAATAATAGAGAAGAGACTTGATGTATGTTGCTGTCCCCGCAACTAGAGCTATTCTGTGTCGGTCCCTGACGCCACCGTACACTCCGCCTTCCAGCGCGCTCCCGCACGCGCCCTCCCAGCCACCGCCACCACGCGCCCGTGCTGCCCCTGAGGCTCCGGCTTAGGCGCGAGGACGCGCCCATTCCCCCACCCCCTCAAACAGGAGAGGCCCTGGCTTCCCCAGCCTTCCCACCCCACCCCACCCAACAGGCTGGTCACTCAAGCCACCCCAGGCCTGTATTTCCCCTCTTACCCGGCCGGCCAGTGGGCCGGCCCCCTTCCCTTCCCCTAGCCGTCCACACCCACGCGTACAGAGGGGCCGGGGCCTCCCTCAAGCTGCGGCCTCGGCCTCCTCCCCGCGCGGCAGCTGGTGCCTCCCCGGCCCTACGGGGCTCACGCGCACGACACAGCCACAAGATGTCCGCTCTGACGGAACTACTGCCAGCTGCCACGCTCCGCCCCTCCCCCCTCCTCCTGCCTCTTCACCGCCGCGTATCAGTCCGCCAACGCCGCCGTCGCGAGCACAGGACGAATCTAAGGGTGAAGGGGGACGGTTTACTTCCTACGTCCAGGGCCGAGGTTATCCGTGCTACCCCCTTTTCCTCCTTTTCGGAACAGCACCTTCTTACTAAACTGATCGGAGATTGGACTGGGAGGGCGGGGGCCGGAGGCGGGTCATGGGCTTGGGGGGGAAGGGTGGACGAGCGGCGGAAACCCTCAGCCTCAGAGAAGCATCGAGAACCGGAAGGAGACCATGGGAGGAAGGTAATGGAAGCGGCAGCTGCGCGGTCGAGACCCACGCCCCTCCCAGCAGAGTCCCCCAATTTCCTCACTTGGTATTGAGGCGGCGGATCTCGCGAGAACCTCGTGGCTGGCTAACAGAAGCTATAACTCCGCAATGACTTAAGGGCAGTTTTGTGCCCTCTTCCGGATGGGGTCCGCCCCCAAACCCACAAATTCTCGCGAGATGCAGTAGGAACCGGCTCGAGTTGGGGCGGGCCGTGTCCTGGAAGCACCGCCCCTGAATGGTCATGCTGGTAGGAGGGAGAGGAAATGGAATTCCCCCGACTGGTTAGAGCGCGCGCCGACACATCGGTCTTTCACGCGCCCAATCAGGAATGTGCGGTGGGAGGTGCCACGGTCTAATTACTAGATACCTTTAGTCCTGCTTGATCCGGGCTTTTGAAGTTTTCGGTGAAGCAGGTGAGCGGTATTTACTCGCTTGCCCGTGTGGGCTGGTTAACCAGTAGGAGGAGGCACCTTTCGAAATGGTAACAGTCATTTTAAGTAGAACCTGGTGGACCGCTGATCAGCGCTCTCACGTGCCAAAATGTAGCGCGTTTCTGACCTAGAAGGTCAGTACTGAAAGGAGTGGGCCCATGTAGCCCTTCCCAGAATTACAGCAGGCTGGAAATCAAATGCAACTATGAATTAACATAAAGGACGGGGAGATAGGGGCGGGGTATTTATTTGCCTCTCACGGTCCGCCAAGATTGAGGTACGGGAATAGACTAAATATATTTTTCTTCTTTTTGCTCTGTTTCATTTTCTGGATCCACAAAATTGGCAAAATTTAAGAGATCAGAGTTTGGGGTCTCAACTGAAATAAGGGGGGGCAGAAATAGAAAGATAGAATTGGCCTGTTTTAATCTTCCCGGTGTAAGATACGGAGATGGTGGTTTTGCTCTCTAGTGTATCCTTCAGGCAGAGGGTAGTACGACATTCAGGAATAAAGAACGGCAATAAATAGATGAATAAATGGGGTAAAGGTAAGTGCTGACTTGTTTAAAGTTTTCTAACATTCCTTTCTAACTTAACGAAGTGGATATTTAAAAGAATTAAATAGAAATATAAGCTTGTTTTTAAAATATACATTAAAAGAAAAGCAGCAAGTTCTTTCTTGTTAAAGTATCATCTAATAACTGAAATAGGCCTGTGATGAATGGGCTAATGTATACTGTTTAAGTGACCAGAATGAGTGTCAGAGAGCAATTAGTGAAACAGTGCTGCTCAGACTAGTGTGTATGTGAATCACCTAAGGATTTTGTTCAGAATGCAGATTGTGATTTAGTAAGCCTTGATGGAGCACGAGATTCTACAGTTTTAACAAACTCCCAAGTTCTGCATATTATTCTGGTCAGAAGACAATCCTGTGAGTAGCAGAGCGCTAAAGTGCTCATCACATAGCCTATTTCCCATCTTCCAAAATAATCTTTTTTTCTCTGTTTTAACCAGTCTAATATAGTAGAAACACAGAATTAGGCAGTTGGGGTGGAGAGTGAAATCCAGGTTTGAGTTCTTGATCTATTCCCATTTGTGTGATACTGTGTGGTTACTTACTATCCTAGTTTCTTCCAACAGTTGAATTATACATAATAATAGCTGTCGTTTTTCACAGGGTTATGGTATGGTTCAGATGTCATAAAATAATTGAAAGCGTGCTGTAGACTACAGTGGTGTATAAACCTAAGTTATTAACATAATCAGTCAGACATTAACTGGCCATAATATGATACCTGTGTAAGAATAATCATAAATATAGGTAATGTTTATGCAACACCTGTCATTTGTCAGGTACTGTGCTTATTAATCTCCTTTTACAAATAAAGAAACTGATGCATAGGGAGATTGTTACTAATCCCAGGATCACATAGCTAATAAGTGGCAGAACTAGAATTTGAACCCATGCAGTTAACTTCAGGGTATTTATCGAGTGGAGTTTCATATTGTCTTTTAATTTAGAAAGTAGGAGAGTAGGATGTTTTATATTTCTACTTACAGTGTCCTCTGAATCTAGTTTTGTTTGACTTATTTCTCCCTCTGTTTTGTTATTTCAGAACCCAAGGTTACAAGAGTGTTAGGAAACATTCCTACCTACCCAAAGGCAACTCACAATATCCAGGAGTTCCATAAAGAAAAATCCCAGATAAGCCAATTTGTATTACCCTAATCTAAACAATCTTCAGTATGAAAGTATAATGGAACATGTTAATGCTTTTAATTAACAAAGCACATTAGACTGGGACAAATTTGAGGTCAGAGTTCTTAACTTTTGTGCGACAGACCACACTGGCAGTCTGGTGAAGCCATGGACTCTTCTAAGAATAATGTTTCTAAATGTATAAAGTAAAATTCATAGCAATGGTAATAATATGATATAAAGTATCTCATTCCTAGTGGTGATACAGACATAGGTATAGCTGTTTGTCGCTTACATTCAAAATTGAAGGAAATGCTAAATTTCAGTTAGAGATTAGTAAAAATAAAGATGTATTTTTTCTCCCCCATCAAAGTTCACATACTCCCTGGATTCTGTCCATGAACTTCATGATAAAAAATTTTTGGTAAAGTCTAGTGGGCTTACTCTTCTTGGTAAGTCTTGAAGGGATTGTGAAATTTTAACATGCAGTTATAATTTATATTCATAACAGTAGTGATTAATTTAAAAAAGTTTAATTACTACCAATATACTCATTAAGAATGCATGGAAGTACATACTAGTTTTAGGAAATAGTTTTATTTCATTTGTTGATTTTTTTTTTTTTAAACTATACCTATAAATATATCCTATAGAAGACTTTCCTGTCCAGATGACTTATTCCCCAAGCATTCTGGTAACTTAGGTTTTACTATGTCATTCTTACTTATCACATACCTTTGCAAATACGATGTGGTAGAAGAAGTAAAATGAAAATAATAGCCAAAGATGAAATTAAAATACTGTATAAATTTCTTAATGAGTGTTAATCATTATTTTTTGAAGTACTGTGAGTGGGGTCTTTTAATTCATTATCTTATCAAATCTCTTTTATATAGATGAAACACTCAGGGTCTTAAAATTATTAACTAATTGTCAGGATTTAAACCTAGGCAGTTCGACCTCAAATCTCACACTCAACTAGTAAGCTGTTTGATTATTTTTTAGTCCTTTGATTATTAGCCAATATTAATTTGCCCAATAGTGCAACAAGTACATATTTGCTGTCACAACTTCTTATGCATTTCTTAGTATTCCAAGTAAAATTCCACCGAGTGACTGAAAGGAATTTTCTAAACTTTTCCTTTGCAGCAGTATTGGTTATGGTATCCAACACCACCTTTAAATAAGTGGGTGACCGTTTGGGGCTGGACAATTGTTATGCGGAGGTTCTTGTTGCAATAGAGTGTTTTGTTTTGTTTTTTTTTTAAAGATTTTATTTATTTATTTGACAGAGAGAAATCACAAGTAGACAGAGAGGCAGGCAGAGAGAGAGCGGGAAGCAGGCTCCCCACTGAGCAGAGAGCCTGATGCGGGACAAGATTCTAGGACCCTGAGATCATGACCCGAGCCAAAGGCAGTGGCTTAATCCACTGAGCCACCCAGACGCCCCGCAAGAGTTTTGCTTAGAAAAATCCACTTGTGCCTTTGCCTGCCCTACAGACATACTTTCTCATCTGAAATCAAACGTTTGTTTTATAATGGTGTCACTATATTTTTATGTTGGCCACTGTCAAGATTGTATACAAGAAATAATGACATACAAATAAATGTTAATATATGAAAGTCTAGAATATATATGCCTGGAGACAAGTGGTTGTGTAATCCCCAATTTTTATTTGGCAATGAAGTGAATTTATTGGTTGATTAGATTTCCTGTTTATTTTTTTTTCTTGTAGTTACATTAGTAAACTTAACAATGTTACTCAATTTTGTTAGGGGTAAAAATAAAAGGAACATACATGGCTTAGAAGCATTTTGATGCTTTAGAGCAGCCTAGGATTAGCTGAAAATTTAAAACACTATTTACAAATCTAGTGTTAGAACTCCTTTTACAATTGCAAATAAAGTTAAAAGTGACTTTCATTCATTTGACTTTGAATTACAGTGGTTGAAAGGTCTGTATCTGATAAAAAGGAAAGATTTTTTTATGTTACAGTCTTATAAAGGGTTAAAAAGGTTTTATATATGGAAGAAACATTGACATTCAAAAATTAATATAGATACAAAAATGTTGAAAAGGTGAGCTTTAAAAAATCCTTAGTGAATATTGAAGTCTCAAAAACTTTCTAATTGTGGTAGATCAGATCTTTCGTGAATTGACATAAAACGCAAGAAAAATATAAAAGTTCAAGAAAATTAGTATAAAAGTGGCAGTGAAGTAAGTAATAACTAATGAAAGTTGTCAAAGTCCTAATGTTATATGAACATATCAGCAAAGCCACATAATTATAAAAACCTGAGTACCAGGGTTAATTAAAATGTACTTTTGAATAAATACAGTTAACATAGATTGATACGTATACTTAGGTTTATTGAGTCTGTATTTTCAGATCTTTGTAACTTTGTCATGGAATTTTATAACTTGCTAAGGATACTGGCTCTAATACACTGTATGCCATTTTATTAGTTTAATTAAATTGTAAATGCTGTGGTCCAGATTTTTTTTTTTAAGATTTTATTTATTTATTTGACAGAGATCACAAGTAGGCAGAGAGAGGAGGAAGCAGGCTCCCCGCTGAGCAGAGAGCTCGATGCGGGGCTCGATGCGGGGCTCGATCCCAGGACCCTGGGATCATGACCTGAGCAGAAGGCAGAGGCTTAACCCACTGAGCCACCCAGGCGCCCCTGTGGTCCAGATTTTATATTCGAATCTGTGTTTACATATGCTGCTTGGAATAGGTAATTTAGAACCCAAGTCAACCAGATGTTATTTCATATTTGCATAAAAATTAAATTATCCCTTCTCTGTACTTCACCAGTTCAGAGTCTCATTTTATGATCAAGACAAGTTAATGTGGTTTAGGGAACTACTTTATTTTTGCTTCGAACATCATTTGACCTTAAATTAAGGTGGTTTTTGGTACATAATGAGGTAGGCACAAATGTTGGGCTAAAAATAAATTTGAGCATTTTCACATAAAAACTTGGAAACATAACTGTAAGAGTAACATTAATCATAATAGCTAAGATGTGGAAAGAACTAAATGTCCATCAGCTGATAAATGGATAAATAAAATGTGGTATACCTGTATGATGGAATAATATTTCTTAGAAAGAATAAAATACCAATACATGTATCTTGTAGCTTGAAAATATTCTGCTAAGTGAAAAAACCCACACACAAAGGCCACATGTTTTATTCCATTTACAGGAAATGGCTAGAATAGGCAAATCCATTGAGACAGAAAGGAGATGACTGGCTGCCAGGGACTAGCTAGCAGCGGGGAGAATGGGAGTGATTGCTAAAGGAGTATGGGGTCTTTTTGGGGGAGATGATGAAATGTGCTAAAATTAGGTAATGGTGATGGTTGCAGAGCTCTACAGATACAGTAAAACCCCATTTTGTGGTATGTGAAATATCTCAGAGTCTTAAAAAAAAAAAGTTAATTAGAACCAAATGTGAAATCAACCTGAAGCTTATTACTGAATATTTTCAATATCTCAACATTCTCAGATTACTGATGATAAATGAGATACGATATCCTTGTAAAATGAAAAATTAACATCCAGCAGTAGGTTTTTCCTTCATTACAAACAGTATAATCCAGGTTAGATTTTAATACGATAATAACCTTTGCTATCAATTAGTTTTTAATTTGGGATATTTTCACCAATCTTATTGAATAAAACTGATTAAAATTAATTTTAAGTAGCATTGTATTTCCTTGAAAATAGAAGTTCATGGGGCGCCTGGGTGGCTCAGTGGTTTAAAGCCTCTGCCTTCAGCTCAGGTCATGATCTCAGGTTCCTGGGATCGAGTTCCGCATCGGGCTCTCTGCTCGGCAGTGAGCCTGCTTCCTCCTCTCTCCCTCTCTGCCTACTTGTGATCTCTGTCTGTCAAATAAATAAATAAAATCTTTAAAAAAAAAAAAAAAAAAAAGAAAATAGAAGTTCATAATTATGGCCGGAAATAGGAGAATATATCCAATTACAAATTGTCTAAATAGATTAAAAAAAAACTTTTCTTTTAAAATTTCAGATGAAATCAAGTTAGGTTGAAAATCATGGATAAATCATCTAGATATAAGGATTTTGAGGATTAGGTAGTGTCAAATGAGAAAACCAATTTAGTAACGAGTTCAATGTCCTTTATTGGGGCAGGTGAGGGGGATGAGCCTGGTGGTTGGTATTGTGGAGGGCAGGTATTGCATGGAGCAGTGGATGTGGTGCACAAACAATGGATTTTGAAACTGAAAAAAATAAAATTAAATTAAAAAAAAAAAGTTTGATGTCCTTTATTGAATGGAAACAATCTGTGGATTGGGGGAGCAGACTATCTAACAAATAGCAGAACACTCAGCGGATTTTGGAAAGGAGCCAGTTGTACAGAGCATAAGAAGCGGTAAGATGGTAGCAGCACGATTGGCTAGGAGGCCGGGGATTTCCTTGTAAGGCTAACAGTTCCTGTTTTCTAGGGTAAGGTATGCTAGCTAAAGCGGAGTTGAAGGACTGTGGTTGGTGTGTGCTGTTTCCCTGGCAGGTGTTTTCTGTAAGCTCCAGCAAATACTCATTTAGATTTGTGACCATGTGGGCCAGGCCATTGAGGTGGCCTCCGTTTTGTGGATCTCAATATACAAATTAACTTTATCAGTACTTAAGTAAAAAATAAGTACTTTGAATTAGTATTACTTCCCAACAATAAATATAATCTATTGCTACAATAATAATATAGAAAAATCCAAAGGAAACAGGTACTGTGATTTAGGCCAGAAATGGATCATTGTTTTACATAGTGGATTTGATTATTTAAATATATCTATATGAAAATTCTTTAGTAAGTTAATAAATTCTTTTATTTGTTAAAGAATTGTAAGGAGTGATGGGAATGCTGTACATAGTGGTTCTGAAGGATCTGATCTATATGGTATCTAAGTAACATAATAGAGGCATTATGTGAGACTTAGTTTTTCTTAAGTATTTATTAGAGCATGCATGCATGCAGCGGGGAGGGGCATAGGGGGAAAGTTTTAAGCAGACTCCATAGTGATTGCAGAGACCATGTGGGGCTTGACCTCAGGACCTTGAAATCATGATCTGAGCCAAAACCAAGAGTCAGATGCCTAACTCACTGCGCCAATTTTTAATACACACTATTTTGTACCTGTTGACTTTTTTCATTGCACAAAAGTAGCGATTTTAACACATGGCACTAAAAGAATGAAACAAACGTTTCACTGCGTCTAAAAAACCTTATTAAAAAAAATAATAAAAAAATTAAAAAAAAAAACCTTAACAAATTTGGCTTATTTGGTATTGAAGAATGTGACAGTTTCAGAGATACCCCATCATCAAAGCATATTAAATTCCAAAAGTAATGATTGGTCTTTACCATATATATATTTGGTAAGAACAGTATGATACAGGTTCTCCATCTTACAAAAAGACCCAGACAAAAATGGAGAGTCTTGGGTGTTATAATACTTGAAATTCAACTCCCAGAGAATACTTTCCACAAAACCCCCTGAGATTTAAGATATAATTAGATAGTTACAGATTTTTGTGAATTTAGCTTTTCCTTATTTTCCTTCTTTCTATTCTGCAGTAATGGAGAGAAGGGGATTACTCTGGAGCATTTTAGGGATAAAGCTAAATGCCTGCTCCTGGCTTGGATAGGGCTATAATGAGGGACAAAAGGTAAGGACATTGGAGACTACAAGGAGAGGTGTGCAGAAAGAAGTGGGAAGAAAAATGTCAAAGGCAAAACTATTCTCAAGGAAATGAGGAATGAAGAGGATTTTTTTCCCCCTCTTTGCTCAAGCACCAGATCTACCCTCGAGCATAGTATTTGGGCTACCACAATTATGGTGGTTCAGTTTTACACAACGAGGTTACCATTTCTGTACTTGTTAACTTGAAATTTAGTCACTATAACAACATTGTTCACATAGGATAGTGCATTCTGCCTTCCGAAAACCTCCTTATTTATGGCTTTTAAAAACATCTATTCACAATATAGGGCTGCTTTTGATGTAGGTTGAGGCAAAACCAAGAGACTCATACAGTTGGTCAGTCAGCGATATTTGGGTCTAACTAGACCAACTGGAAGTTTCTCCCTAAGTGAAGGTTTAGGCTGAAGAATGTTAATATAATAGAAACCTATTGATATAATTATTCCCATCTTCCTAAAAAACATAATGAATGCCCGTTATATGCAAGGCATTGAGCTAGATGCTGAAGATACATAGATGAAAGACTCAGATGTCACCTTTAAGAAAGTCTTTTAATTGAGGAGACCATTAAGGATCAGACAATCACCATAATATGATGACATAGATACATGCATAGAGTAATATTTTTTTAAAGGTTTTTATTTATTTATTTGACAAAGATCCTAAGTAAGCAGAGAGGCAGACAGGTTGGGGGGGTGGGCGGCAGAGCAGGCTCTTAAGGCAGAGACTTTTTCTTTTTCTTTTTTTTTTAAGATTTTATTTATTTATTTGAAAGAGAGAGAGCACAAGTAGGTAGAGAGGCAGGCAGAGAGAGATGAGATGGGGGAGAAGCAGGCTCCCGCCGAGCAGGGAGCCCGATGTGGGACTCTATCCCAGGATCCAGGGATCATGACCTGAGCCGGAGGGCGAGGCTTAACCCATTGAGCCACCCAGGTGCCCCTGCATAGAGTAATATTAAGTACTTAATTTAACTGGGGGTGCCCAGGGCAAGTTTCTATATGGAAGAGAGTTGTCTTTAAAGAAATGAAAGAAAGGCATAGCTGGCCTTGGGGGGGGGGGGGGGGGAGGGCCAGGGGAGAAGAAGGAAGCTTCCTAGGCAGAGGGAACAACACGAAGAAGTCTCAGAGAACTTGACCTAGTAGGTTTTGGAGACTACAGGTTTGGCAAGTACTTTGGCTGGAAGCAGTCGGGGAGTGGGGGAGGGCAAGGAAAGAATGAACAAGAAGAGACAAAACAGTTGAAAGTCAAAGCTAGAAATATTGAGGACCTTAACATGCCATGGTAATGGGTTCAGATTTTCTTCTGAAGGGTGTGGGATGGGTGAATTACAATCTCACAGAATACAAAAGAAGAATACAATTCTTTTTTTCCTTATACTTTTGTTCCTAAAGCAAGTATGTACCTGTTAAGTTTTCATTAGGGTTTTAATTTCTGATAGTAGGATGTTAGTATTTATATCTGATTATAAGCAAGCTGCTGATCGTCTGAAGGTCAGCAAGAGAATAGTTGCTGTGATATAGTTAATGGAACTCTCATTTGATCCTGGTTTCCTTCTTATTTCCAAGCCTCCACTCAACAGATTAGACTCAATAGGAAAAAAAAAAAAATCACAAGATTCAACTATACTTTAAAGGAAAATTAGAAATGGCTATTTTAATACTGTTGATGTAACAAATTAGTATAAATTCAATGGCTTAAAACAACAGTTATCTTAGATAACTAAGATGTCTGGAGGTTGGATAACTAAGATATTGGAGGTTGGAAGTCTGAAATGGGTTCTACTTGTCTAAAAATCAAGGTATAAGATTTGTTCCTTTCTGGTGGTTCAATCTCTTTTCTTGCCCTTTCCAGTTTTTAGAGGCTGCTAACACCATGGCTCATGATCCCCTTCCATCTTCAAAGCCAGAAATGTCCAGTTGAGTCTTTCTTCCATCACGTCACTCTGACACACTTGCCTGCCTCCTTTCCTATAAGGATCTTTGTGATAATCCAGGAAAATCTACCCATGTGAAGGCCAGATGATTAGCTGCCTTAATTCCATCCACAACCTTAATTCCCCCTTGCTATGTAACAACATATTCACAGGTTCCAGGAACTGGGATGTAGACATCTTCTGTGGGAGTTGAAGATCAGGGGGAGACATTATTCTGAGTACTACAGCTATTTATTATTCCTTGGGTACTCTTGAGTTTGAGAGCAAGTTTTTCCCTTCCCCTCATCAATTCTCATTTATTCATTCAAAATATATTTGACTACCTATTCAAAATATCAAGTATGAAATGGTATAGAAAGTTAAATATACTAAAGATTAGAAACTTGTCAATTAAATTTTGTCCCTGATGACTCAGAATTTTATTGAGGCAGTGTCAACAGAATTAAAAAAATTTTTTTAAAGATTTTATTTATTTATTTGTCAGAGAGAGAGAGCACAAGTAGACAGTGTGGCAGGCAGAGGCAGAGAGAGAAGCAGGCTCCCCGCCGAAGGAGCCCAATGCAGGACTCGATCCCAGGACTCTGGGACCATGACCCAAGCCAAAGGCAGTGACCCAACCAACTGAGCCACCCAGGCATCCCGACAGAATTTAAATTTAAGCATGTTAGGGAGTGAATGGAAAGTGAAAAAATGCAGAGCTTGATCATGATAGCAAGTTAGAAGATAGGGAATTATCTTAGAGTAAGCGGGGTCAAAGATTTTTTTTTTTTAAAGATTTTATTTGACAGAGATCACAAGTAGGCAGAGAGGCAGGCAGAGGGGGAAACAGACCCCCTGCTAAGCAGGGAGCCCGATTCGGGGCTTGATCCCAGGAACCTGAGATGATGACCTGAGCTGAAGGCAGAGGCTTAACCCACTGAGCCACCTAGGCGCCCCTCCTAGGTAATTCTTTTTTGATGCGGTTGTCAATGGAATTGTTTTCTTAATTTCTCTTTCTTGTACTTTGTTCTTAGTGTATAGAAACGAAACAGATTTCTGTGTATTGGTTCTGTATTTAGCAAATTTACTGAATCCATTCATTAGTTCTAATAGGTTTTTGGTGTAGTCTTTAGAGTTTCCCATATATGGTATCATGTCATCTGCAAATAGTGAAAGTTTTACTTCTTCCTTACCACTTGGGATGGCTGTTCTTTTTCTTGTCTGATGGCTGTGGCTAAGACTTCTACTATTGTGTTGAATAAATGTGGCAAGAGTAGTCATCCCTGTCTTGTTCCTGATTTTAGAGGAATGCTTTAAGCTTTTCACTACTGAGTATGATGTTAGCTATGGATTTGTCCTATAGGGCCTTTATTATGTTGGAGTACATTCTTTCTAAACCCACTTTGCAGAGAGGTTTTATAAGGAACAGATGTTGAGTTTTGTCCAGGGCTTTTTCTGCACTTTTGGAGGTGATCTTAAGATTTTTATCCTTCATTTTGTTAATGTGGTATATCATATTGGTTTATTTGAAGGTGTTGAATGATCCTTTTAACATATTGTTAAATTTGGTTTGCTGAATTTTGTTGAGGATTTTTGCATCTATGTTCATCAAGGATATTGATCTGTAACTTTTTCTTTGTAGTATCTTTGGTTTTGATATCAGGATAATCCTTCCTGGCTTCACAGAATAAATTTGGAAGCATCCCTACCCCATTTTTTGTTTGGAATAGTTTGAGAAGGATAGGTATCAGCTCTTTAAACGTTTGGTAGAATTCACCTATGAAGGTGTCTGGTCCTGTACTTTTTGTTTGTTGGGAGTTTTTTGATTACAGATTCCATTTTGTTACTAGTAATCCATCTGTTCAGATCTAATTCTTCCTGATTCAGTCTCCAGAGATTGTATGTTTCTAGGAATTTATCTGTTTCTTCTAGGTTGTCCAGTTTGTTGGCATGTAATATTTCACAGTAGTCTCATAATCCTCTGTATTTCTCTGGTGTCACTTGTAACATCTCCTCCTTTGTCTCTGATATTATTTTTTTAGAGGAAAAGGGAGAGAGAGAATCTTAAGCAGGCTTCACACCCAGCACAGAGCCTGATGTGGAGCTCCATCTCACAACACTGAGATTGTGACCTGGGCCAAAATCAAGAGTTGGACACTTAACCAACTGAGTCATTCAAGCTCAGTTCTTTTGTCTTTTTTTCTTGATGAGTCTGGGCTAAAGGTTTATCAATTTTATTTTTTCAAATAACCAGCTCTTTCTTTATAAGTAATTGATCTACTACCATTACTATGTGTTTGGTTTTACAAGTGGAATTTTTTCCTTTATAGCTTTCTTCTAGTTATGGCCTTTCCATTTTTGCTTATGGAATTCCCTTTAATATTTCTTGTAAGGCTAGTTTAGTGGTGCTGAACTTTAACTTTTGTCTATCTGGGAAACTAACTCGCCTTCAATTCTGAATGATAACCTTGTCCAGTATTCTTGGTTATTTTCCTTTGAGCACTTATGCATATATCATGTCACTCCCTTCTGGCTTGTAAACATTTTGCTGACAAATTTAGGTGATAGCCTTATGGGGTTTCCCTTGTATGTAACTATTGGCTTTTTTGCCGCCTTTTTTCTTTTTTTAAAAGATTTTATTTATTTATTTGACAGACAGTGATCACAAGTAGGCAGAGAGGCAGGCAGAAAGAGGGAAGCAGGCTCCCTGCAGAGCAGAGAGCCTGATGCAGGGCTCAGTCCCAGGACTCTGGGATCATGACCTGAGCCGAAGGCAGAGGCTTTAACCCACTGAGCCACCCAGGTGCCCCTCTCTTGCAGCTTTAAAGATTCTATCTTTATCCTTAATTTTGGACATTTCAATTATTATATATCTTGGTGTGGACTGCCTTGGGCTCCCTTATTTGGGGTTCTCTGTGTAGCCTAGACCAGGATGTCTGTTTTCATCCTCTTAAACTTAGGGAGGTTTTCAGCTATTTTCCCAAATAAGTTTTCTGCCCTTTTCTCTTCTCCTTCTGGGACTCCTATACTATGAATGTTAGTATGCTTGATGTTGTCCCAGAAGTCCCTTGACCTATCTTTATTAATTTTTTAAAATTTGTTTTTATGTATGGCTTGGCTGCTTTCCATTACTCTGTCTTCCAGATCACTGCTCCATTCTTCTGCATTCTCTAATCTGCTGTTGATTTTCTCTAGTGTATTTTTCATTTCATGTATTGTACTTTTTTTTTTTTTAAGATTTTATTTATTTGACAGAGAGGGACACAGTGAGGGACAGAACACAAGTAGGGGGAGTGGGAGAGGAAGAAGCAGGCTTCCTGCGGAGCAGGGAGCCTGATGTGGGGCTCGATCCCAGGACCCCGTAATCAAGACCCCAGCCAAAGGCAGGAGCTTAACCACTGAGCCTCCCAGGCATCCCTCAGCTATTTTATTCTGCAGCTCTGATTCTTATATTTTCTGTCTCTTTAAATTCTCACTGAGCTTGTATGCTTCTCTCAAATCTGATTAACATCTTAATGACTGTTACCTTGTACTCTTTATCAGATAGATTCCTTCTCTTTCATAGTTTTCTTTCTGAGGTTTTGTCTTATTCTTTTGTTTGGAATATATTCTTCTGTCTCCTGACTCTGTGTTGTTTCTCTATATTAAGTAGGTCAGCTATGTCTCCTGATGTTGAAAGTAATGGCCTTATGTAGAAGGTGTCCCTTGGGGCCAAGTGGCACAGTCCTCTGTGTCACCAGAACCAAGTACTCCCAATGATATCCCCTGCCTGCATGTACCTTCCTGTTATGGCCTCCAGCATAGCTGGTTGCAGTGATTAGCCATGATTACTGTGGACATACTGGTGGGCAGGGCTGGAACCCTGTGCAGCTAGCTAAGAGACCTGGCTGTCGTGGGTGTACTGGTGGATGGGGTTAGCTCCCAGCGTAGCTGGCTAAGAGTTTTAGCCACAACTGCTATGGGCATGCTGATGGGTAGGCTAGCACACCCACTTCCTGGGGCAAGAGTTGCTCTGGAGGTGTACTGGCCTAGGCTGGGGCTGCTCACCATGTGTCGTGGGATGAAAGTTGCTTTGGGGAAACACTGTTCAAAACTGAGGCTGCTGGGGTGTGTGGCTGGCTCAGTCAGTGGAGCATGTGAGTCTTGATCTAGAGTGTAGAGATTACCCCAATAAAATCTTCAGAACAAAACAGTGTTTGCCAGGTGTGGTGCCGATTGGGACGAGCAGGTCTGCAGGGGAACTCTGGCATAGCGTAAGTGGTATTATCAGGACAGATGGAGAGTGTCAGAACTGGCTCCCACAAGCATCTGGCCAGCTAAGCTAAAAGAAGGCAGGAAAAATGGTGCCCACCAGCGTTTCCCTGATCATTTAGCATACACCCTAAAATCAGTAAATTTCCTTCACATATAAACCCATGTATAACCTTTTGCTTTTCAAATGGCCTGTCTCTATGTTGGATCTCAGACCAAGTGGTATAGTGCTCTGACCCTCTGAGTAGAGTCTTGGTTTCTTATAGCCTTCTCGCTCTCTTGGCGTTAAGATAAGCCCTACTAATTTTCAGAGGCAGATTTTATGGGGGTTTATTTTCTTTGTGCAGGTCCCCAGATCCAGAGGTACCGATGTGGGGCTTGATTCCCCTCCCTCCTTGGAGAGGACCTCCATTCTTGTGATATCCATCCTGCTTGTGGGTTGCTGGGCCAGGGTTTTGATTCCTGAGTCTCTGCCCCTTCTACCCTTCTGAATGTGGCTTTTTCTTTATATCTCTAGCTGTGGAAAAGCTGTTCTGCTAGTCTTCAGGTTGTTTTCAGAGTGATTTGCATTAAAAGTAGTTGCAGCCTTGGTGTACCCCTTGGGGGAGGTGAGCTCAGGATCCTTCTACTCTTCGTCTTCCTTGCAATTGTTATCTTTTGTAGTATAAAATCAACAGCTCTTCTCAAAAATTAATACTCCCATCTCAAGAAACTCAAATGGCAGAATAGAAGTTTATGTGACACGTGAAGAGTACAGATAGAAGTAAAAGTGGAATTTTAAATTTAATCAAAATCCATTCAGATATTTATTGAGCAACTACTATGTATTAGCCTCTGAGTGTGGCTTGTGGAAAACTTAGATGATTTTCACACTTCTTTCCCAAGAGTCCTTAAGTCTACAAAACAAGCTGCCTGAGTTGGAGGCTGAAGCCTTGCCCATTCAGAATCTTTATCACTTTCCCTCTATCTCCAATCCCATACCCACTCAGGATACCTTAGATGGTTCTGTGAGTATCCCTAGTGTTCACTGAACAGAGTCTGAAAAACCAGTGGTCGAATATTAATACCAAAGCCTCACTATAATAGTCACGTGAGGAATAAATAACATGAAATATATTATGCACATGCACTCTTTCTCAAATAAATCTTTATTTGACAGAGAGAGACACAGTGAGAGAGGGAACAGAAGCAGGGGGAGTGGGGGAGGGAGAAGCAGGCTTTCCACCGAGCAGGGAGCTGGATGTGGGACTCGATCCTAGGACCCTGGGATCATGACCTGGGCCGAAGGCAGATGCTTAACAACTGAGCCACCCAGGCGCCCTGAGACCAGTTTTAAATTTTTCATAGCATTATTATAGTACAATTGACATACATGGCATTTACTTAAAGTGTACAGTTTGGTAATCTGACATATGTATATACCCATCAAAACAATCATCATTATGATAAACATATGCATCACTACAAGTATCTGAGTACTCCTTTGTAAACCCTGTTGTTCTGCTAACCCCTCTCTCCTATATTCACAGGAAGACATTGATCCATTTTCTGGCCTAGTTTGCATTCTCTACAATTTTAAATAAATAAAACAGTATGCCCTCTGTGACTTTTTTTACTCAGCATAATTATTTTGAGATTTACCTATGTTGTGCAACTCAATAGTTCATTAATTTTTTTTTTTTTATTGTTGAGTAGTATTCTTTGTATGGGTATGCCACAATTTCCATATCCATTTACCCATCAGTGGACATTCTGGTTGTTTCCAGTTTTTGTCTCTAACAAATACTATTTTTTTTTAAAAGGCCCTATTTATTTATTTGAAAGACAGTGAGAGAGCACAAGTACAGGGAATGGCAGAGGGAGAAGGAGAAGCACGCTTCCTGCTGAGCAGAAAGCCTGACTCGGGGCTCAATCCCAGGACCCTGGGATCATTACCTGAGCCGAAGGTAGATGCCCAACTGATTGAACCACCTGAGCACTCCTCTAACAAATATTCTTCTACAAGTGTTTGTATGGACATAGGTTTTTATTTCTTTTAGGTAAATAGCTAGGAGTGGAATAGCTGGCATTTGATAGGTATATGTTTAATATTTCAAGAAACTGCCAAGCTGTTTTCCAAGTGGTTGTACCATTTTACATTCTCCCCAGCTGTGTATGAGAATTTCAGTTCCTCCGGACTTGTTATGACTAGTATCTTCAATCAGCCATTCTAATAGGTATGTAGTGGTATATCTCATTGTCATTTTAATTTGCATTTACCTTGTGACTAAAGATGTTCAACATGTTTTTATGTACTGCTTTGCCATCTATATATCTTCCTTGAAGAAAGGTCTCTATATTTTTCCCACTGTTTATCGAATTCCTTTTGTTTGTATTTATTTACAGATGACACAAATGGAACATTTACAGTAGCCTTAGAGGATTTTTAAAAAGTAAAGTCATAACAAGGAAAACATGGAGGAATATGAAAAAGGCATGAAGGATTCAATTCATATTGGCTAGTGCCTAAGTCACTTACAAAACTAAGTGTGCAGGCAGTAGTTCGCTAGAGCTGGCTTATGTTATGAGTACCAGTTTGAAAATTTTAAAAAAATTTTACAGGCTATTAAACACAGCCATTATTAAAAATTAATTATATAACCTGACAATTATATTAACATCCAATATATAAGATTTAGTAATACTCAAAATTCACTTTATTTTTACTATTTTCCATGTTTTTGTGGTTATCATATCCATATTGTAGAAATAACATAGTTTTATAATTATACATCTCCTTCCAATTCTGTGTTCTATGATGTCCTGTGGTAGCTTGAAATGAGCCAAAGTGGGATTATTTACCCCCTGAAATTTGCACATGATCACCCCCGCCCCCGCCCCCCCCAGCCGTGAGCTAGTTGTCAAACATTTACCAGATCACCAGTAATGGCAAGGACCTTCAAACTGCACTGACATACTGTCCATGATGAATAACTGAAGCTTTAGTCACATGGAGAACTCACTTTTGTGAAACACTTAATTCCTCAAGAACAGATCAATATTTTTGTTGCAGAATAAAGCTTACAAAACCTATTTTCCCTGCTTTTTTTTTCTTACTTCCAAGTACCCTGAGGTTGAGAATGCCAAAGTCTACTGGGTAAGGGAGAATGCCAGTACATTATTTCTGTGGTCCCATGTAAAAAATACAGAATATTTTATTTTAAGTAGAACTAGAAGGGCTGTTAAATATTGAAAATTGTAATGGGAAAAAAAAAATAAAAGGCAGGCAAAGAGCTCTGTATAACCAAATTTCTATTCATGTTACGAGTAGGGGAAACTGGGTGCCTGGGTGGCTCAGTGGGTTAAAAGCCTCTGCCTTCGGCTCAGGTCATGACCCCAGGGTCCTGGGATTGAGCGCCCTATCAGGCTTTCTGCTCCGAGGGGAGCCTGCTTCCTCCTCTCTCTCTGCCTGCCTCTCTTCCTACTTGTGATCTCTGTCAAATAAATAAATAAAATCTTAAAAAAAAAAAAAAAAGAGTAGGGGAAACTAGACTAAAATGAGAGGGAGCAAATGATACAAGAGGAATGTTTGGTCTTAAACACCCAATCAGCTTTCTAAAGGTAGATAAAGCTTTTTTTTTTTTTTTTTTTTTAAAGTCTAAACCTAACTGAAGATGCTGGATGTTACTAGAAATGTAAAGTTACAGATGTCGTAATATACAGCAGTCCAGAGATAAACTATGGGGGATGAGTTCTTAGTGCAAAACATAGAGCTACTGCTATGGTTGGGTGTCCATACAGTTTTAAGTTTAAAAACAACTAGGAGAAACTAAGCATTTCAAAAGGAAAAGAAAACATCTTAAAGTTCATGGTCTAAATTAAAGGCATATACATTTAAAATATAAAACAAATATACCATGCACATGACTTTCTTTTTCCATTTTTTCTAAGATTTATTTGAGCATGTGAGCATGTGTGGTGGGGGTGGGGGTGGGGCAGAAGGAGAGGGTCAAAGAGGAAATCCCAAGTAGACCCCACCCCCCCGCCACCCCCGGCCAGCACAGAGTCTGAAGTGAGCTGAAACCAAGAGTTGGACGCCTAACTGAGCTACCAGGTGCCTTGATCATGCATGTAACTTTCAATAAGATATTTATTATATCTCACACGAAATTCAAATAGAAATTAAAATGTTCGCCTGATTTTTAGTAGGGTACTAGTAATCTAAAATACTAATTGTGGTAACTTATAGAGTAATGCATATTGAAGAATATCAGTTTGGTATTAAATTAGAGGAACAAATAATCCTTAAACCAGGAAGTGCCCATACCATATAATCACTTTACTAATAAACTGGACAAAATAGATGGAACTTTTTATTAAATCAGCAGGTACAGGCTTTAATTTTTTTTAAATTAAAAATGAGGAGGAAACACATATTCTCAAGGAGATAACTTCTATCAAAACTTTTAATTTTATAAAGGAGATTGAATCATCTCACATAAAAATATCTAAGAATATATAAAACTAATAGATGTAATAGAACTGCCAGCTGAACATTTCCACAATTTTTTTTAAAGATTTTATTTATTTATTTATTTGACAGAGATCACAAGTAGGCAGAGAGGCAGGCAGAGAGAGAAGAGGAAGCAGCCTCCATGCTGAGCAGAGAGCCTGATGTGGGGCTCGATCCCAGGACCCTGGGATTATAACCCGAGCCGAAGGCAGAGGCTTTAACCCACTAAGCCACCCAGGAGCCCCCATTTCCACAATTAAAATGAAATAAATCACTGTTTTTTCCCTAAACTTTGTCCTGATCTCCCAAATCTGTTCCTCTACTGACTGACTGTTTTAAGTGACTCTATTTTCTAGTCACCAGGATTCATTTTTTTCTTTCACCCTCTCATTCCTTACCAGTCTCCATTTTTCTTCTTTGGATCTTCAACTGCATATTACAGCTTAAATTTTATAATATACATTTAAAAAGATTCTTATCATTATATTTGTATAACCACTCTGTGAGTTAAGCAAAAGTTATTAGCATTTCATCATTCCTGTTAAAGGCCTCCAAGGTGATGGGCATGTAAATAAGCAGAATCAGACAGATTAAATGACTTGCCCAAGTTGACAGGACCAGTAATTACAAGTCCTATGATTCTAGTGTCAACATTCTTTTCATTACACTAGGACGCCTCTCATCAACAACTCATATTTGGTCCATTACTATAGATTCCCAATGGTTTTCTCTGCCTCTATTCCTACTTCTTCAGTCTATTTTGCATGTCACTATCAGAGTAAACACAGCTTTTATTAAAAGATAACCACAATGAGGAAATATCTAATGGCTTCTTATTATATAGAGAATACAAATCAGAACTTGATCTCTGCTTTTGTATATGAAATCTCTAATCAAGCTGGGCTCCTCATGTTCCTTCAAATACACCTGGCTGGCTCAATCAGTTAAATGTCTGCCCTTAGCTCAGGTATTATTTCTAGGTCCTGGGGTCAAGCCTGTTGGGCTTCCCGCTCAACGGGGAGCCTGCTTCTCCCTTCCCCACTGCCCCCTTCCACCAGCTCGTGTGCTCTCTCTAATAAGTAAATTTTAAAACTATCTTTCAAATATATTGTAACTTTCCTGAGACTATGCCTTTGCTTCCAGTAGTGTTTCCCTTCCTTGAGTTACAAATCCCTGAGTAACAGTTATTGCAGAGAACCTGGACATAAATAAATAACACACTATTATGTTTATTACATATTTATTTCTAGTTTATATGTGAAACATGTGCAATTACTACTTTGTGTGTTTTGATAAGAGAGGGGACAGGGGCATCCAATAAAAAAATTTTTTTTAAAGATTTTATTTATTTATTTATTTATTTTTTAAGATTTTATTTATTTATTTGACAGATATAGATCACAAGTAGGCAGAGAGGCAGGCAGAGAGAGAGGAGGAAGCAGGCTCCCTGCCGAGCAGAGAGCCCGATGCGGGGCTCGATCCCAGAACCCTGAGATCATGACCTGAGCCGAAGGCAGAGGCTTAACCCACTGAGCCACCCAGGTGCCCCTATTTATTTATTTGACAGAGATCACAAGTAGGCAGAGAGAGAGAGAGAGAGAGGAGGAAGCAGGCTCGCCGCCAAGCAGAGAGCCCGATGTGGGGTTCGATCCCAGGACTCTGGGATCACGACCCGAGCCGAAGGCAGAGGCTTTAACCCACTGAGCCACCCAGGCGCCCCGAATAAAAATTTTTGACATTAAAAATGAGTCTTCGGGGTGCATGGCTGGCTCAGTTGGTGGAGCATATAACTCTTGGTCTTGGGGTTGTGAGTTCAAGCCCCATATTTGGTATAGAGATTACTTAAAAAATATATTAAAAAAAAAAGTACTCTGCAGTTACACTTCTGGTAATGAAGAACTAGGTGGGTTTTGATCATGCTTTAGCTGACAACAACTAGAAAAGTGGACCAAGAAAAAGAAAACTGTATTTCTTTAAAGGCACTGAAAAGCTGTCAAATTGGTGAAGATTGCAGGGCCAAGATCTAGGAGAGGGAGATATGTTGGAGAGATGCTTGAATATCTGGGGTCCCCCCATTCTGCTGAGGCATCGGTCTCTTCCAAAAGCAACTGAGAAAGTAAACAGATTTTTGTAAGCTCACAGGCCTAGGAAAGGGGTCAGGGAGGTTGAAAAACTGGAGTTTAGGGCTCACCAAAGAAAAGATAAACACCTCACCCAGCCTTTCAGTTGAGATCCTGAAGGGATGTACCCTAGCAGTCAAAGTGAACTGAAAATAGGTCAGAAATGGCAGGGACTGAATCATCTCTGGCCCTAACTGGACTATAGTGATCTGAAGTCTGCTAACAGCTCCAGTTGAGTTGCCTAATGGAAGTAAAATAAATCCTCTCTAGAGGAAAGCAATGCTATCCAGAGCTTCAAAATACTTCTGCAATATTTTATATATAATACCTAGCACACACACAAAATAATCAGGTATGTGAGAAGGTATGACAAAACCAGAGAAGCAACAGATCATAGAAACAAAACCCACAGGGATTATGAAACAAAGACTTTGAAATGCTGTTTAAAATGCTCAGGAACTTAAAATATAAGAATAAGAATATGTACAGAGAATGAACACACAAACAAATAGAAATTCTATTGTTGAAAGACTGTAACAAATTAAAAACCCAGTGGATGGACTTAATAGCCAATAAGTGCTGAAGACAAAATTAGGGAACTGGACAGAATTCAGAAGAAAATATTCAGATTTAGAGACAAAGGATGAAAATAATGGCAAAAAATTTTTAAACAGTGGAAGAGACTTCCAGTACAAAATTTTAAAAAAATTTTTAATATAGTTATAATTAAGGCCCATAAGGAGAGGAATGAGAGACTATATAACAAAGCCATACCTGAAGAGATGTCTAAACTAAGTAAAAGGCATCATGCCTTGGATTCAAGAAGCATTATAAACATTAAGCAAGAAAAAGGCAAAGAAAAACACACCTAAGCACATCATAGTAAAACTGCTGAAAACCAAAGAGAGAAATTTTAAGCATCCAAAGGAAAAAAATAAATTACTTTATCAGATGAATGACAGTAAGGCCAATGGCTGCAACCAAAATGATGCTATCTTTAGAGTACCAAAGGAAAATATCATCAACTCAGAATTTATGTTCAAACAATATAACTTTCAAATATTGAGGCAAAATAAAGACATTTTCAAACAAACAGAAACAATTTGTACCAGCATTTCGCCTTACAAGAAAGAGTGGACCTTGGGCAGAGAGAAATGATCTCAGATGGATGCTCTCAGATTATGGAAGAGATGAAGAGCAATGAAAAGGAAAAATATATAGGTAAATCTCAATAAATAGTAACTTTACAAAACAATGCTAATATTTTGTGATGTTAAAAACTTACAGATTTAAAAACTCAACAATACAGTAATTGAGAAGAGAAGGTAAACAAACTTAAAGTGGTCCAAGCTGGTCCCATTGTCCAGGAAGTGGATAAAGTACTAATATATCTTAGGCTTTTAAAAGTCAAGGATGTACATCCTAATTTCTAGAGGAATTAAGAATATTAAAAGAACATAAAACCAAAAAGCTAATCAAAAGAAAACAATTAAAAAAAAAAAAACTTGAACAATCCCCAAGAAAGTAGAGAAAAAAGGAATGAAGAACAGGTGAGATAAAAACATCAGGATGGCAGCTTTAAAGCCAATATATCAGTAATTACATTAAATGGAAACTGATTATCCCAATGCAAAGACAAAGACTGTCTTGGATTTATAAAGGTACACCTTTAATCTGTTTCAAGAGACAAATCTTAAGTAATAGAATGTAGAAAAACTTAAAGTAAAAAGATATATCATAAAAAAATTAACAAAGATGGTGTGATTATGCTAAATCCAAGTAGATTTCAAGCAAGAAGCAATATAAGAGATAAGAAGTTCACGGATGCCTGGCTGACTTAGTTGGTAGAGCACGGGACTTTGATCTCAGGGTCAGGAGTTCAAGCCCCATGCTGGGCACTGAAAACAAAACAAAAAAACTGTTCCTGTGTCCAAGAATCCTAACAGGAAACAAATGATACACTTAGGATAATTTAAAGATTTACCTACAAAGCGACTAATTACAAATGTGTGTGTGTAGGATATAACAGAATTACAAGGGGGGCTCTAAGAGACAGAAGAGGAAAAAATTAATCAGAACCAGGAAAGAGAGAATTGTGAAGAGTTCACTTTGAGAGAGGCAATGACCTAAGGTCAAGGTATACATCCAGTTCCAGGTAGCCTCTACTGGAGGGAGCCAGAGGGAATAAATATGCTTACCTCACTCTTTTCCACTATGCAATTTCCTCCCATCAGCTACAAAATCATCATGGGGTGGTGTCATTCAGTCCTGAAACCATAAACATTAGCCACTCCAGAAATCTTCATATATAGTACAGGAGAAAACAAGTTCCAAAATAGTCTTATAAAACTTGCTTTTTAAGCTGGTTATGAGGCGTAGATTCATAAACATAGTTGTTCTCTTTCACCATTCATTCTTGGTTTCTCTCACTTTTTGCTTGTACCTCACCTGAATGGAATTCGATTTTTTTTTAATTTTATTTATTTGAGAGAGAGAAAAAAAAAGGGAAGAGGAGCAAAGAGAGAGAGAGAGATTGAGAGTAGGGAGAGGAGTAGAGGGAGAAGGAGGTAAGAGTATCCTAAGCCAACTCCATGCTGAGCATAGAGCCTGAGGCAGGACTCAATCTCACAACCCTGATATTGTGACCTGAGCTGAAACGATGAGTCAGACGCTTAACAGACTGAGCCACCCAGATGCACCCTGAACAGGATTCTTTACAAGGTCGGGTGCTCCAACATTCATTCTTACGAGTCCTAGTGGAGGTCCTTTTTGGGCTACCCTAGTTTTTTATTGGACTATTGGCTAAGAGAATACAAGTAAGCATTTCAGAGAATACTCTTACATTCCATATATAGTCATATTTATTCCATCATATAGCAGCAATGCAATTTCCTCATTAAAAGGGATTCCATGGGGCGCCTGGGTGGCTCAGTGGGTTAAGCCTCTGCCTTCGGCTCGGGTCATGATCTCAGGGACCTGGGATTGAGCCCCGCGCTGGGCTCTCTGGTCAGTGGGGAGCCTGCTTTCCCCCTTCTCTCTGCCTACTTGTGATCTGTCAAATAAATAAATAAAATCTTAAAAAAAAATAAATAAAAGGGATCCCATGGCACCTGGTTGATGCAGTCAGTTAAGCATCCGACTCTTGGTTTTGGCTCAGTTTGTGATCTCAGGATTGTGGGATCACTCTCAATTTGGGCTCCATGCTAAGTGTGGAGTTTGCTTAGGCTTCCCTCTCTCCCTTTCCCTCTACTCCTGCTCTAATAAATAAATCTTAAAAAAAAAAAAGATAAAAGGGATCCCTCACCTTGCCAGAAGAGTGATCCCTTTGTTGGTTTGTGACAGAAAATCCCATACCTGCCACTGAGCAGTGTCCACTTATAATTCACTGAAACCACTTTCCTAGGAAGACTTCCTAGGAAACCTTCCTCTCTTCAGTATTAAGACCTCCAAAACCACTAAGTCCAAAGTTTCAGGGACCAAAAATTCTTCAAGTGGGTTATTAGGTATAATAGAAAACCCAACAAAAATGCATACATGTGTACACCAGAAGATGTACACAAGAATGTTCATAGTAGCAGTCCTTATAATAGCTCCAAATTGAAATACCTCCCTTGGCTGTCAACAGCAGAATGGATAAATGTGGTAGATTCATTAAATGTGGTATATTAAATATGGGGTAATCAGTGTTGAAGCTAATGAAGTGGGTGCTGATTACATAGTTATCTTCACTTTGTGGAAGTCATGCTAAATAATTATATTTGTGCACTTTTCTATTCATGCGTTATGCTTCAATTAAAAAACTTTAAAATAAATGCAATAATAGCCTTCTTGTGTGTAATGTGTACTTGTACTGAATGCTTTTAAGATGTTTTTCTTTTTCTTAGTTTTATTAGTTTGACTATAACATGCATTGGTGTGATTTTCATTGTAATTTTCCTACTTGTGGTTCACTTAGTTTTGTGGATCTGTAATTTCGTGTAGAAAACATAATGCCAGTTTTTTTTTTTTTAATTAGACATGTATAAAATAGAGGAGCCACTCTCGTCTCCACTATGTGTACTTTCTTGTTAAGACAGCACTATATATTGATTATTGGGGTTAAGCATATACTTCATTCCATTGGTCAGCATCCTTAATTTGCAGGTTATTGTCTCTTGGCTAGCCCCATAAACTGAATCAGTTTTCCAGTTTGTTCTAAGCTCTTGTCCAGCTCTTCAACTCATAAGCCATTAAAAACGAACCAGTGTATACCCTTACCTCAGGCCATTGTCTCCTAAAGTTCTTCTCAATGAAAGGATTTCTTTTTACTGTTGTGTTTCAGGGCTACTAATGAGTGATGTTGTATAGTGACCACACACACCCAGGTATTGCAAGCTCACTGCAGGCCCTTTTTTGAATTAATAAGACCAAGGGGTGCCTGGGTGGCTCAGTGGGTTAAATGGCTGCCTTCAGTTCAGGTCATGATCCCAGGGTCCGGGGATTGAGCCCTGCACTGGGCTCTCTACTCCGTGGGGAGCCTGCTTCTCCCTCTGCCTCTCTCCCTCTCCTTCTCTGATGAATAAATAAATAAAAATCTTTAAAAAAAAAACACAAACAAATGTTTCTCTCTTCCATTAATTGGTTAGAGGAACTCTTTTGAAGCCAGTTTATATGGATTGGGGGAGAAGTGCTAAAGGAATAGGGGCAGGTACTACTCATAGTCTGAGTCACCTGCTTGTTCAGTTTAGTTGTGACGGTGTTCCCAGTCTTGTAGGGCGTGGACTGCTGTTGTGCTCATCCAGTTGTATGGTCTGGTGAATCAGATAACACCAGGTCATAATGGTTGGTTTGATTATTCACACAGTCACTTGATGTCGCATGGTCAAGTGTTCCATCTCTACCAGGTACCAGCAGCAAATCAGGAGCTACTTTTCAACAAAACAAAACAAAACAAAACAAAACAAAACACTGGTTGAGGAAGATAGATCTTTACTCAAAAACCAAGGAATCTGTGTTGTAATTCTCCTATTGGCACTTATCAGAAGCTTCATATAACATTTCTACCACATGAATTTCCAATACCACTGGATCTGCCCAATCACAAGGTCTAACTGGCAAGACAGTTTGCCCTGGGCTCCACTGAAAACTAGTTACCCAGAAAATAGGTTAGAGGAGGCCACCCAAATGTTCTATTTTGTTGTCTTCACAACCCAAGAAGGTCTGCCATGTTTTGCCTTTTTCTTTATTGCTGTGATGAAAAACACAACACACGGTCACTTACTTGAATGGATAACCTAACATGTCTCAGGACATTGGACCCCTAGAAATTTGTGACAGGTCCTTGAAGTTTTACAGGGTTTTTCTTGGACCTTCTTGCATGCATAGGTCTTACCAAAACATGTGGAGTGCTTATTACTACTTCCTGCTTATTGGGTTCATTTAACATTCATTTTTATAATAGACTACTGTAAACATTCTATGATATAGCAAGATGATCAACGTCCCTTCACACCACAGAACAGAAAGCTGACACAGCCCTGAGACAAGACAGTAAGGGCTCACTACTGTCCCTGGCAGTTAAATGTGATCTATTTCTGACTTCCCTTACTAACTGGAATGGAGTGGAAGGGGCACTTCCAGACCAAAATCTATATATCATGTCAAACTCTGTATTAATTTCCTCCAGTGAAGATCCCACACCGAGAACAGCAACTACAACTGCCATCTCCGCCTGACCAAACTCTGCAGTAATCCAGTCATTCTTTACTACCCGTCTGGTTTTTACACTGTCATTCCCTATGACTCATCTGGTGACCACAAAAGGAATTTAAGTGGGAATGTGGTATGAATCACTATTCCAGCATGAGTTCCCCAGGATGTGGTACTTTCTGTATACAGTCTTAGTGTGAGAGTGGTAGCAAGCAGTTATGAGCATCTACATAGCCCTTCCTACTGTAACAGCAGTCACTCCATTGGTCAGGAAAACAAAATGAAGACTGCTTTGGTTATTAAAATGTATTTACTCTTACTACACTTCTAGGACTGGAGAAATAGCCACAATATGGGTCTTCCTGGACTCACTGTTACCCAGACTCAGGCCAAGACTATATCCATCACTTGACTTTCTATTTCAACCAGTTGTCCAGGATGGTGTTTGGGGTCTCTAGGTATCAACAGATATTAAGAGGCAGTATCTAATAAGCCTCAGGAGGTCTGGTATTTTCCTTTTTTCAATAAGTGGCCACTAGAGAAGGATTAGGGCAGTGATCCCCTAAGTTCTCACAGGATTTACCAGGGGAGCTTTAAAAAGTATCAGTGCCTGGATCTCACTCCCTGAAATTATGATTTAATTGGTTTGGAGTATGTTCTTTAGAATTCTCAGGTGTTCTAAAGTACAGACAAGTCTGGAAACCACTGGATTAGGGGAAGGTTCATGGTTATACAACTGTGGCTGCACTGCTGGGTACTTCTTCACAGGGACCCAGTCTCCTTCCATCATCAAGGAGTTCCAGGTCTGTGAATTGGATGGGAGTCTTCAAATTTCACTATGACAACACAAGTTTGTTCAGAATTTTCCCACCTATATATGTCAAGCAGCACCTTATGGACTACTTAAGCCATTTCATTTCTAAGGACTTTGTTATCATTTGGTCATTATCCCCCTGACAATCTGACAATCAGATTGTCAAAACAATCTGACTAACTTTTCTTTTTTGATTTATTATGGTAATCGTGCCCACCGTGTCTCTGGTGGTTATATGCCATCATGTGGGCTTTGCCACTTTGGGATGGCATTATTTTCTTTGAGATTAGGAAACAATCCTACCACAGCATTCATCACCATCATTTTGAGAGGACAGCCCCTTCAGAGCTCTTTGGGAATGCTGATGCTCCTATCACCAAAGCGTTTAATGACTTGGTGAAAAGAGAATGTCTAAGGAAACTTTGTACTCCCTCCTCATGGTATGCTAGGACCCTGGGATCATGACCCAAGCCCAAGGCAGAGGCTTTAACCCACTGAGCCACCCAGGTGCCCCTTTTTTAATTTTTTTAAAGATTTTGTTTATTTGACAGAGACAAAGAGAGGGTGAACATAAGCAAGGGGAGTGGGAGAGGGAGAAGCAGGCTTCCCGCCGAGCATGGAGTCCGACTCAGGGCTTGATTCCAGAAACCCGGGATCACGAACTGAGCCAAAGGCAGACGCTTAATGACTGAGCCACCCAGGTGCCCCTGTTTTGTTTTGTTTTTTTAATATTTTATTTATTTGACATAGAGAGAGCGAGAGAGCACAGGCAGGCAGAGGGAGAACCAGGGCTGGATCTCAGGACCCTGGGATCGTGACCTGAGCCGAAGGCAGTTGCCCAACCAACTGAGCCACCCAGGCACCCCTAGCCTTTGAGTTTTAAGGTAAATCCTCACTAGAGAACTAGTCAACAGTAGCAACAGAAATAAAGCACTATAGCTCCTCTGTGGTACATGGAGCTCTCTGATCTCCAGTCTTTAAACTTGTAGGAAGGGATAAAAACTAGGGTCTGCTCTTTTTCTCTTCCTCCATATCCATTATCAGAAACCGTAGCAGAGGGGCACCCGGGTAGCTCAGTTAAGAGTCTGCCTTTGGCTCAGGTCATGATCTCAGGGCCCTGGGATGGAGTCCCACATCAGGCTCCCTGTTTCTTTCTCTCCCTCTGCTCTTCCACCTACCTTCACCCCCAGCCCTGCTCATGCTCTCTCTAGGATGTGCTCTCAAGTAAATGAAATCTTTAAAAAAAAAAAAGGTAGTAGAGAATATAAGCTAGTGAACCAAATAGCTAGACACCTGAGGAGTATGATGATTATGTCACACAACAAATTACATAACATATACCAACTGAAGCAGAACTTTAGGCATATAGGTATTTTAAAACATGTTTTAAGTTTAAGAATTAAAGAACAATTCAATTAATCATTCAACAAATTTTTACTGAGCGCCTGCTAGTGTCAGGCACTGAGGATTCATCAGTGAATAAGATAGACAAAAACCTTTATTCTTGTGTGTTTTATTTTCTAGTGGTAGGAAATGGCATGAGGGACAGAGACAAAAACATCAAACACTTACTATCTAAGGAATAAAACATTTTAGAAAGTAGTATTTGCTATAAAATAAAGTAGGATAAAGCCGATTGGGAATGCTGAAAAGGGTCACCATTTTAAAAAGAAACAGCCTAGGGGCTCCTGGGTGGCTCAGTGGTTTAAAGCCTCTGCCTTCAGCTCAGGTCATGATCCCAGGATCCTGGGATCATTACCTGAATCAGGCTCTCTGCTCAGCAGGGAGCCTGTTTTCCCCTCTCTGCCTGCCTGCCTCTCTGCCTACTTGTGATCTCTGTCAAATAAATAAAATCTTTAAAAAAAACAAAAAAAAAAAAACAAAAAAAACAACTAAGCCTAAAATAGGAATCAATAGGATGCTGAGTGGGAGGTTGGTAATATATAAAGAAGGAACAAGAAATCATTAAAAAGCCATGGGAGACTCTTAGGTATGGAAATATGAGTTTAAAGAACAACATAGATAAATTAAAATGCAATAAAAATTTTTTTAAAATATTTTATTTATTTATTTGACAGAGATTACAAGTAGGCAGAGAGGCAGGCAGAGAGAGGAGGAAGCAGGCTCCCTGCTGAGCAGAGAGCCCGGATTCGGGGCTCGATCCCAGGACCCTGGAATCACGACCTAAGCCGAAGGCAGAGGCTTTAACCCACTGAGCCACCCGGGCACCCCTGAAATAAAATTTTTTAAAAAGTATATCATTGATGGATAAATAGGAGGGATGATCAGATTTTATGATGCTTTTGAGGTACAGAATATCTTTATGTAGCTACACTCTCTAGATTTTTCCCCTTGTGGTACCTAGGGCTTTCACGTTTGAAAAACGTATCATTTAAAATATTTTCAATTACAAAATAATATTTGTACATGGTATGACAATCAAAACAGAAGTAAAACAGAAAGTAAAAGACCTCATCAAAACCCCCCATTATCCTTTACATAGAAATAGTTATTTTTCTATGTATCCTTCCAGAAATTTTCTATGTATAATCAAACCATATGCATGGTTTAAAAAATTTATAAATAGAATACATGTTTTCTGCAGCCTGCTTTTTCTTTTCCCACATTTGGATCTACTCCAGAGATTGAGGTTTTAAATTATGGTAAGAATTTATTTTAGGAGGCAGAATTATAGAGATAATAAAAAGATCAGTGGTTAAAAAAAAAGAGATTGTTGGTTGCCAGGGGTTGGTGGAGAGTGGGGATGAACAATGGAGGAACATAGGGCATTTTTAGGTGAGTGAAACTATTCTGTATGATCCTGTAATGCTGGGTCCATAATATTATGCATTTATCAAAACCTACAGAACTGTACAAAAGAGAGTGAACCCTACTGTAAACTATGGACTTTAGTTAATACTAATATATCAATATTGGCTTATCAAAGGTAACAAATATACCACTAATACACACCAATACAAGATATTAGTAATAGGAGAATGTGTATGTGTGATGTAGGAACCTCTCTATTTTCTGCCCAATTTTTTTTGTAAACATAGAATTGCTCCAAAAAAAAAAAAAAACTATTAAAAAAATTTCATTTAGAAAAACTATTTTGTAAACTATTTTTGTAAAGCTCTGTATAGGATATTTTAGAGTTGGAGGCTATAGGTCAAATATTAGGCAGGTTGTAGCTATGGTCCAAACATAAATCGATTAGTTCTGAAATAGCAAATTAAATTAGTTTGAAAAGATTAGCTAATACTGCACCTTGGAAATCTTAAGTGGAATCTGTGTTCTTTTGTTTTAGTAGGCTTCATTTAGTAGGCTTCATAGAGCCCAACCTGGGGCCTGAATTCATGACCCTCAGATCAAATCCTGAGCTGAGATCAAGAGTTAGATGCTTAACTGACTGAGCCACCCAAGTGCCCCAGAAGCCTTAAGTGAAACTTAAAATTTGTGATTTAAAGAAGTAATCTGTTAAAAATATCACGTTAATCAAGGGTAGCACACACACAAAAAATGTTTTTCTTTTTAAAGATTTTAAAAAAGAGAGAGAGAGAGAACACAGGGCACAGGCGTGGGAGGAGGAAGGAGCAGAGGGAGAGGGAGAAGAAGGGTCTCCGCTGAGCAGGGAGCTCTATATGGGGCTTGTTCCCAGGACCCTGGATTCATGACCTGAGCCAAAGGCAGATGCTTAACCGATTGAGCCACCCAGGCATTCCCTCCACACCCACTAAAAAAACCCCAGTATGCTTAAGAATTATGAGAACAAAAAGGAAGTATAGCTGCAAAGATGTAAATAGTCATAACTGACATGTTGAATATTTTGTAAGTTAACAGGACATGGAGGAATCAGGAAATCATTAATCTACTACACTTGGTGTTGCTTATATTCTTAAACCATTTATTTATAGGTTTTTTTTACCTAGGTATGTCCTTAACAAATCGATCATCAACAAGATATTAATGGGTGCTTTTAATCTAAATAGCACGATTCCAGGGGCACCTGGGTGGCTCAGTGGGTTAAAGCCTCTGCCTTCGGCTCAGGTCATGATCCCAGGGTCCTGGGATGGAGCCCCACATTGGGCTCTCTGCTCAGCAAGGAGCCTGCTTCCCTCTCTCTCTCTGCCTGCCTCTCTGCCTACTTGTGATCTTTGTCTGTCAAATAAATAAATAAAATCTTAAAAATAAATAAATAAGTAAATAGCACGATTCCATACAAAATTCAGCTATCTCAAATTTATGCTATGCACAACAGTATTATCACAAAGCATTTGTTTCCTGTTTTCTTTACTGCCCAATTGATCACACTTGGAGTAGGCTAGTTCCATAAACTTCTGAGGTAAGAATCTGTTCTATTATTTTAATGATTACATATGAAGATTACAGTATATATGGAATTTCTATGGGAAAAAAAGGTGGCTTCCAAAAAAGAAAAAGAAACTTCAGAAGTCTACAGAATTAAGCTTTTTATTATATATGTATGCATATATCTATGTTTATATTTACTTATTTGTAATCTTTTTCTCGTCAATGACTGCAAAAGTGGCATGTCAATACAGTCCCTTAACATTGTTTGACTCACAATTTTTCAACTTTATAATAATGCAAAAACAAGGTGTATTCAGCAGAAACCGTACTTCAAATTTTGAATTACGATTTTCATCTGGGCTAGTGATAGGGACAACGATATGCTCTAGTGATCCTGGGCAGTGGCAGCAGCCACAGCTCCCAGACAGCCACGAAATCACCAGCAACAACCAATACATGTACAGATATTCTGCACCAATACAACTACTCTGTTTTTCATCTTCAATACAGTATCCAATAAATTAGGTGAGATATTTGGTATAAACTAGGCTTTGTGTTAGATAATCCTGCCTAACTATAGGTTAATGTAAATGTGCTAAGCATGTTTAAGGTAAGCTAGACTAAGCTATGATGTTCATTAGGTTAGGTGTATTAAATGCATTTGCAAATTACAATATTTTCAATTTACGATGGGTTTGTTGTGGCACAAATCCATCATAAATTGAGGAAGAACTCTATACACTTACAGAATTATAGGGGCACCTGGGTGGCTCAGTGGGTTAAAGCCTCTGTCTGGCTCGGGTCATGGTCCTGGGGTCCTGGGATAGAGCCCCACATCGGGCTGTCTGCTCAGCAGGGAGCCTGTTTCCTCCTCTCTCTCTGCCTACTTGTGATCTCTGTCTGTCAAATAAATAATAAATAAAATCTTTAAAAAAAAAAAGAATTATAGAGTAGAAAGGTTTTTTTCAAAGCTCACTCTAGTCTACCACATGTCTCTAGGAATTTCTAGGAATTTCCCATTAGGCAATTCTGCTTGTTTTTAGTACTAGGAAGTACTATGGAAGATGGTTTTAAAAGTTTTACCATATGTTATTAATTTACCAACACCAGTTTTGTTTCTCTAATTTTGCCTTTATTTCCAATTTGTTGCATTTCCTCTTAGAACTGTGGGTAAAGCAAAGCAGTTAAAATGTGGTTCCTCAAGAAGAAAGGGGAAGTATAATGTGACACCAAATGCCAAAATCAAAACACTCTTTTTAATAAATTTTGTTCATCCCTTTAAAAATGTTTGAATAAATAAATTGATAATTTTAAGAAAAAATCTTTTTAAGAATTTGCTTAGTTTCTAAATCATTCATTTAACCCCAAACTGCAACCCAAGAGGGAAAGCCTGCAAATAATCTGTTCAGACATACAGGCAAATCTAAGCAATATAGTGGGTTCAGTTCCAAACCACCATAATAAGGCAAGTATCTCAATAAAGTGAGTCAAATAATTTTTTTGGTTTCCCATTGAATATAAAAGTTAGGTTTACACTGTACGAAAATCTACTAAACATGCAATAGCATTACATCAAACAATGTACATACCTTAATTAAAAATCCTTTATTATTAAAAATGCTAACCATCATCTGAGCTTCCAGCGAGTCATAATCACTGATCACAGATCACCAAGACAAATAATAATGAAGTTTGAAATATTGTGAGAATTACCAAAATGTGACAGAAACATAAAGTGAGCAAATGCTGCTGGAAAAATGGTGCTGACAGACTTTGCTCTGTGCAGGGCTGCCACAAACCTTCAGTTTATAAAAAATACAGTATCTGTGAAGCACAATAAAGTGAAGCACGGTAAAAAGCTATGCTTGTGTTAGGTGTTCCATTGATTTCATCTTACTGTTCCAATCCATCAAATGTAATTCCCTTACCTCTCTTATTTTGGATTTCATATTTCCTTAAACACATGCCCTGCTTTTTCCTGATTTAATCCCCATTTAGGTGGTACACATTCTCCATTAGCTTTTTGAGAGAGGATATATGGAGTGTGAGACCTTTTAGGTTTGAACATAACTTTATTCTAGTCTCATAACTGATAAGTAGGTTGGTTTATATAGAATTCTAGACTAGAATTAATTTTCCCTTAGAATTCTGAAGCACTGCTCTATTACCCTTTTGTTTCCAGAGTTGCTACTGAGAAGTCCAACACATTTACCTTTGTGTGCCTCATATGAAACCTGTTTTTTCTCTATAAACTTGTACAATCTACTCTTTGTCTCTCTACTTGCTATCTTTATATTATAGAAATGTGCATGTGGTCCCCTTGAAGCATTTTAAGCAATCTTAATAAGATCCCCAACAGCCACATGTGATTAGCACTGACACATGCACTATCATCACACTGACCACACAGACGTACAGCAACCATGGTAAAAAACCAAGTGTAGCTATAATAAACAAGATGTGCTAACAGTGATGTAAGAGAGAAGATAACGCAACTGTGCATGTGTATGTGCCAAGTGGGTTTAGTTGCTTTGTATGTATTAATCCACTAAATTAGTATATACAATACAGCCTTAAGAGGTAGGTATTATCTGTATTTTTATAGGTCACATAATTTATTTTGGCAGAGCCAAAATTCTAAACAGTCTAGCTCCAAAGTCTATGGTCTTACTGTTATGTTACCTTCTAGTAGTAGTAGGTGGTAGTGGTTTTTTGTTATATTGCTTTTAAATATCTTTTCTTGACAAAATAAAAAGTTGGCAAACCTATGTTGATTATCTCAATTAAAAAAATTATTGGTGAAATCTTTTTTTTTTTTTAAGATTTATTTATTTATTTATTTGACAGAGAGAGAGAGAGATTACAAGTAGGCAGAGAGGCAGGCAGAGAGAGAGGGGGAAGCAGGCTCCCTGCTTAGCGGAGAGCCCGATGTGGGGCTCGATCCCAGGACCCCGGGATCATGACCTGAGCTGAAAGCAGAGGCTTTAACCCACTGAGCCACCCAGGCGCCCCTTATTGGTGAAATCTAAAAGCCTGGAGATCACCAGTTTGTGGGGCCAGTAGGGAAAGAAAAATGAAAATTTGAGATGGTAACTGATGAAGCACGGTCTTGGAGGATGAGCTCTAGAACACAGGGTGCACAAGACTTGGAGAGCAGGGCAGATGCTAATTATAGGAGGAATTACAGCCACATCTAGAGATGCTGGTGAGAAGAGCTTATCTGTTAACTAAAATTCAGGGTCATCAAAGCTTAAAATAAGCATGATAGTAACAATTAGAAAGCTTAATAAATAAGTAATGTAAAATAGTGAAGATCTGAAGGAATGAAAAAAGTAAATAAATCCAGGAATGGACTGACAGACTAGAAAAAGAGACAGTTTCAACACTAAATAACTTGATAAAGTCAAAGAATAAGTTTAGTAGGAATAAGGGAGTGGAAGATGTATAAAGAGCTATAGTAGGTTGTGGTCAGAAGGTAGTATTTTTCAATTTAAGATCTCAAAGCCAGAGTAAAGGCTCATTCACTGATGATGATGTTGATGAATCAAATGACAGCAACTATTCATTAAGCACATGAAAATGATTAATTTTATCTAGTCATAACAACCATGAATATAGGCATATTAGGGGAGAAACTGAGGTTCTAACAATTTTTCAATAAAACTCTTACGTTTTTTCAATAGATCTTAACAAAACTCTAAAATTTATATAGAGTTATCTATAACTGGCATTTCCAAGATAATTTTGAAAAAATATGTGGATTATTAACTGCTGTTAATATCCTCCCAGGTATTAACACTTACTATAAATCTGTACCAATTATAATAGTGTGGTAATGTCACAGAAGTCATATAAATTGACCGATGGAAAACTACCCACATATGTGTGGAAACCTGTTCTGAGATGAGTGACATAAAATAAAAGTTAAATTATTCAATAAATGCTTCTAGAACAATTGTACATATATAAAACAAAATAAAATTAGATATCTACCTCATGCACAAAAATAGTTGATTAAAAACGTAAATATGAAGAATAAGAGTTTTAAACTTTTAGTAAAAAGATAGATAAAAATCTTTGTTATTTTGAAGTAGGAAAGGATTTCTTAAACAAGATCTCCAAAACGCAAAATATAATGGAAAAGATAAATCTGACTACATTAAAACTAAATTTCAGTATAAGAAAAGACACCACAAAGGTCAGAGAAAAGTCTTAAACTGGAAGAAGACAGGTAACCAATATAACCAACAAGGTATTATTTTCCAGAAAACATAAATCAATGAAAAAGATAAGCAAAGCATTAGCAAAATGAGTAAAGATGCACAGAGATATCCAGGAGGCATTTGGGATTGCTGTACAAGAGAAATCTGGGCTGGGATTAGAGATCTGGGCTATGTCAACATATTGATCACATTTGAATTCATGGGACTAGATGAGCTTACAGAAGGAAACTTGTAAAGAAATTAGAGACTTGGGTCTAGCTAGGACACAAAGTAGGCAGAGGATTTACCGATCTTCATTCAAATTCTTAACACTAAATAATAATTCCTTTAGCTTTATTCACATATTATTTTGTCTCTTCTTTTCTAACCATAAAATATCTTTATGGCTTTTAAAAATGGCATCTAAATCTAAGATACAAATACTAATAAAACCAGATTTTGTGGGACACCATGTCAGAAAGTGGTTAGACATGGTTAGAAAGTGGTTAGATAATCTCTGTAGGATATTATTTTCAGCCCCTCTGTTTCACATACTGCCAAGAAGGCAGGGTTGTGGAAATGAAATGCAAATTAAAAGATATGAATGAAACAAGATTTATATTTGAAAGTAAAAAGGAATTTAAAAAAATATTCCCTAAAATACACAGTAAGAATTTTATTGGTGGGGTTAGGAAACTATCACCTTTTATACATTAATGTAGTTTGTGTAATGCATCTCCTCTGAATTATATATTTATATGTGTATATAACCTATATTGCTCTGGTTCATGAACCTGTATCTAAACATTTTCATTGAAAGTCCACTGTAATTGTATTTTGAACAGGGTGATAGAAAATTGGTTAATCTAGATTTCAACTAACTCTCTTACTGACGGTTATTTATTTTTTAGCTAAAAACCACCACATATTAAAGATTCCAGAAAACAAAAAGTTACTTTAAAAAAATGTCTTCTCGGGGCACCTGGGTGGCTCAGTGGGTTAAGCCTCTGCCTTCGGCTCAGGTCATGATCTCAGGGTCCTGGGATCGAGCCCCGCATCGGGTTCTCTGCTCGGCAGTGAGCCTGCTTCCCCCTCTCTCTGCCTGCCTCTCTGTCTACTTGTGCTCTCTCTCTCTCTCTGTCAAATAAATAAATAAATAAAATCTTAAAAAAAAAAAAATGTCTTCTCTTTCTCACTTTACAATGAAAATACCAAGGGAAAAATAAAGAAGAAAACGTATTTATTACAACTGGCTGTTATATTAAGTCACACAAAATGAAATATTGCACCGTGGGCAGTTCGTTGGTATTACATACCACTATTGGTCAGGTGGGATTCAGAACGGTAAGGAGGCATAAGAGCACACCACACATACAACATGCAACCAGCAAGTGCATTACTTCGGATATTTCACTTCAGTAAAAATAGGAAACAAAGTCATGCCAAGAAAAGCGCTGCAAGGAAGTGTAGCTTTCTTCAATTTAAAAAAATATATATTAATAAGCAATTAAAATTAAAGAACTTCACAGATACTTTAGCTTGTAGCAGAAATCGTACAACATAAAAGTCACTTGAAAGGTTTATATTCTTTTACCACTTTCCTAGTTTTAGTTAACTGAAAAAAGATCGGCAGAAGGAACTTAAAGTATCTAAAGCAGGACTACCGCGGGTCAAATATAAGGAGCAGGGGCGCCTGGGTGGCTCAGTGGGTTGGGCCTCTGCCTTCGGCTCAGGTCAGGATCCCAGGGTGCTGGGATCGAGCCCCCATCGGGCTCCCTGCTCAGCGGAGAGCCTGCTCTGCCTACTTGTGATCTCTGTGTGTCAAATAAATAAGTAAAATGTTTAAAAACAAACAAAACAACAAATCTAAGGAGCAGAAAAACCCCTCAGGGTTACACAAAATTGCCTAATGGCTAGCTTTAAACAGTTCGTCGTTTGAGTATGTTAACCTTTTCTTTAAACCTGGCTTATTGGGGTGAGGGAACGGAGTCAGGCACCGCAGGGTGGCGGGGAGGGTGCTAGTGGTGAGCTTGCAATCCTAGGTCCCAGGCACCCGACCGGTTCCGGGAAGAAAGGGGCCGGGACGAGAGGCCAAAGTAAAAACCGACGCCAGGAGCAACTCACTTTTGAAAGGCACTTTCCGGTTACAAAGCACCGTCACATGCTTTATCTCATCGGACACAGTATCCTTTCTGCGGGCCTCGAGCGTGTACAGATGCGAAGGGCCCAACGTGAACGCGCGCCCTCTTCAAAACCGAGATTCCACGGAGGGCCTCGTTACTCATCCCTTGCCGCGACTCCACACCTCGCGGCCGCGCGCTCCCCCTTGGCGTCCGCGGCGCGCGCACGTCACTCGTCCGCTGCCAATCGGCGCCCAGCCGGTCAACCTTTCCTCTGGGGGCCCTCAGCGCCGCCCCCTCCTGCCTGCCGCAGGACCCAGGCCGCGGCGCCCGCCGGCTGCTTCCGCTCTCCGCGCAGGCGCGACAGCTCGGCCGGAGAAAGGCGCGGGCCGGGAGGGGAGTGGACGCTGCTGGCGAGGATGGTGTTGGAGAGCGTGGCCCGCATCGTGAAGGTGCAGCTCCCGGCGTATCTAAAGCGGCTTCCTGTCCCCGAGAGCCTTACCGGGTTCGCCCGGCTCACAGGTAATCCCCGCCTTCCTCCAGTCCCCATCCTTGCACGTCTCCCAACGTGGGAGTGGGGGGTGGTCTAAACCTCCCCGGGCCAAGGGGCGGGGCTTGGCGAGTGGCGCGTTACTCCGTGACCCTGTGCGCAGACGGCGGGGCGGGCGCCGGCGCAGCCGCCTTGGAGCGCGAATGATTCCACCTCTCGTCCTCGTCCTAGTGCCTTTTCCGAGTCCTTTCGTGGTGGGAGAGCAGGTTTTTGCAGGGAAAGTGCCGAGTTGGTAGCGAGCCCATATCGTTCATCTCTCTATGTATCTCTCACTGCCGTGTACTTGTGTTAGAGTAGGATAAGTCATCGTTATCTAAGGCGCTGTGCAATCAGGCAGTCCCAGCTCTAGCGGGGTTTTACCCACAGCGTGTGTGGGGGTTGGGGCGGGGGGAGAGAAACAGAGCCATACACGCAATATGTGTATGACTGTTTTATTCGGTAACAAAATCCGAGAATAACCTCCATTCCCACAGGGAAGACTTGAAGTACCCCGAGGGCATTTGAGGTCAACTCCATTACCTTGGGCCTGGATGTAGTTAAGGTAACTTGAGTTCAGTAAAGAAAAGTTAGCCAAAAGGTGTTCAAAGGCTAGTACGATAGACCAAATGTTAGATAATGAAATTTAATGAATATATATGTAACATCGTGTTTTTAAGATCTGTTCTTTACAAAACAAAAACCCCACAACTCAGGATTTCACATCTAAAAGACGAAAATTCCCACAATGCAGCCAACACTTGGAAGATTTTGTTGGGTTTGGGGTGTTAACAGTCTAAGAGGGGTATTTGCAAACCAGACTGAGACTGATTGGGATGGTGAGGGGAGAAAAAACCATTTTGATTTGGCAAAATTTGAACTCATAGATCCTGAATGGGAGTAAAACATGCATTAAGATAATTTTAAGATCAATAGGGCTCCTTAGCCTGGAGCAGTCTGGAGTTCTGTGGTAGCTGACATGAAACATAGTGTTTGGAAGGCTTATTGGTTGGAAGGAGAATAACATATTCTTTGTAGACCAAAAGACAGAACTAGCACCAAATTAGTGAAAATTATTTGGAGATGGATTTCAGCCCCAATACACAGAAGGCTTCTGTCTGGTTGTTTTTTGTTTTTTAAGAGAATACGGTCCCTAAAAAAGGATAATATTTTTTTTTAAAAAAGGCAGAGTCAGTAGATTTAGAGGAGGTAAACTAGAGGACATTCTAAATCTAGAGATTCTTTGAATTATGGCATGGTAGGAAGCTTGTAATTGAATAGAAAGCATGGTAACTGAATAATATTGAAAGAAGCATCAAACCTCAAAATCAGGGTAAAAGTAACATAAAATGAAAAAATGTTTCAAGTATTTATAAACATCAAAATCTTTTGATCCTGTAATTCTGATAGATTTTCTGCAGTTATATAAAATTTTGACTTTTTTCCCTTTATCATTGCTTTTACTTTAGTACTTTACATATTTTAATATATTCCTCTTTTTCTAACAACTGTATAATCCTGTTTTAGACTAACGTCATGGTAGGCCTAACCATTCCCCTGCAGTTGGAAATTTGGAATGTTTGTGCATATATATCTTTTATTCATAATGTTCTGGTAAGTAGCCCTATACCAGTTGTTAGGGTTTTTTTCCTCCTTTGAATTATACCCTTGAATGTATTCACAAAAATGGTAATACCAGGTCAGAAGAATATAATTGTTTTGTGTCATTATTTCCCAGTTGCCAACTTATATTAATAATTTGCCCAGGGGCGCCTGGGTGGCTCAGTAGGTTAAGCCTCTGCCTTCAGCTCAGATCATGATCTCAGGGTCCTGGGATCGACTCCCACATTGGGCTCTCTGCTCAGCGGGGAGCCTGCTTCCCTCTCTCTCTCTCTCTGCCTGCCTCTCTGTCTACTTGTGATCTCTCTCTGTCAAATAAATAAATAAAATCTTTAAAAAAAAAATTGCCCAAATTAACTGCCAAGTTTTTAGCAGGAGAGAAAGAAGTCCCCTTACTCTCACCCCAGTCCAGTGTAAAGTGAATTATGTGTGCTGATTCCAGTGGTGGCTGGTTTTACATTATCAATTTTCTGTAAATGCAGTGTAGTTGTAACAGTACAAAGTATGTAATTTGATTGAATGGCTGGATTTTAGAAGCTTTTTTTTTTTTCCCGCTTCAAAATCTCCACTGTCAACAAATATTTAATTCCTATTAAAGACATTAAGGAAACTTAGCCTAAAGTTTTTCTCCCTTAAATCAATAATATATAGTAACTTCCTCTTCAAAGCTGTTGAATATTTAAAGTGGGGACTGATTCTCAGGAAGAGTGACAACATTGATAAATATCTTAAAAACATGTATTTAAGTTCCATTATAATGTGTCTATTTTAGTTCTTATTGTATTGCTTGTTAGGAAACATGTTTGTAATAACTGCTTTATGAAAAAATGAGGTAGTCTATTTCATACTAGACAACAAGATAACAGTTGCAGAATTTGTTTTGGAGCACTATGGAAGAAAATTCCCACTGATCAATTTCTACTCTGAGTCTTCCCTTCAGAGTAGATTGTAATAGCTAATTACATTTATCTGTCTTGATTGAGCTACTTACAGAATCCATACTTAGACTTTTGTTGAAATAACCTGGAGGATCACTTTTCAGCAAATGTTTAAAATGTCTAAGACACCAAAAGTGTTTTCATTTTCTATCTGAAAATTAGAAGGAAGTAATGGCTTACATGTTTATTGCTTTTTTTTCCTTCCCTATTTACATCTAGTGGTTTTTTTTAAAAGCACTTGGCTCTCTCATGATGACTCTGCATTCTTAGTAAACACTTGGAGATCCTTAATCACCGTACAGTATTTACAGACAGTCCTTATCTATTAGAAACAACTTACCTATTTTTGTTTAGGTCATATGTTTTAACAGTGAGTCTTTTAAGATAAATTTGTATGATTCTGCCCTTTGGAAGTGTAGTCTGTTCTAATACTCTGACCTTAAAAAAGCTTTCCCCATTGTATAAACTTTTAAAATAGAACAACAACAAAATCTTCCTATGCAGAAGTCAGAAGAAGTTTACTTCTAGATTTAAAAGCTTGCTGTGAAACTGAATGTAGTAGCTCTTCCTTCCTTGACCCTGTTTGCTTCTTTGAAACATAACAGTTTTGCTCCTAAAGATAATGCAGTGAATCCCAAGATAATCAGTATGTTTTCTGGAGTAACACAAGCATGTCAGAGCTGACAGCTTTAAAGGCATTAGCTCTATTTACCTAGAAAGGGCCAATTTTGAATGAAGAATTTAGAAGTGGAAAAGGGTTGAAAACTTATATGGGTAAGAAGACTTCTACAGGCATGTTTATAGCAACCTTATTTATAATAGCCCCAACTGGAAGCACCCAAAATACCTACCAACAGGAGAGTGGATAAACAAAGTGTAGTATACTCAGAGTGGAATATTGGTTAGCCGGAAAAGGAAATGAATTACTGATCCACTGGATGAATCTCAAAAAAAACTTAATGTTGAGTGAAAAATCTTTGTTTGTAGACATCAGTGGTGGGAGGATAGACTGGAAAGGGACAGAAGAATACTTTCTTGGGTGGTAGAGTATTTTGCATGTTTTTATGTTTTCAGTGGTGGCTGCTGGGGTATATTTAATTGTACTGCTCAGAGCTAAACACCTAAGATCTGTTTATTGTATGTAAAATTTGCCACAATATTTTTTACAGAAATAGAATAAAAGGTAAGTTTTCTCAATAGGGATATGTAAGAAACTATTAAGTTCAAACTAGAAAGCTGTATTTATTACTATGTAAATACTAGAGGTTATTTCTAAAAGATCAACGAATTTTATCTTAAAAAATGTTTTTGAGAATTTGGGAAAAGAGTTTCATAGTTCCTAGAAGTTTTAAAAGTTTTTTCCCTCTTCCTAGTTAGACCAACTGTGTTTAAGTCAGTGTAATTAAAGAATTAAAGATTATACTAGCCTTTGTGGAGAACAATTTCAGTCTCATTAACACATTTTGTTCCATCTAACTACTTTGCGGTATAAAATTTTTCAAGTCATCAGATGTTTATTGAGTACTTAGTCCAGGAAATGTTCTAGACACCAAAAACTGTTCATAAGAATGAATGGAAAAAAGGTTTTTAAATTGATCATTAATTTTATTTTATTGGCCTTTGGTCCTGAACAGTTCGTATTAGATTTTAAGTGGCAATAGTAAAACCATCCCTTGAAAATATTTTACTTTCTTTTTTTTAAAATTCAGAAATAGAAATATTTCTATCTTATCTAAAAAGAAAGCATGTTATTAAACTATCAGCAACCATGTTCCTAACATTATTTTAATAGTTTCATTATACGCCACCTTTTGAGACGGCAAAAGTCTGTCCTAGATTCTTAGACTATAATTCCTCATAGAGATCCATGTGTGTCTATGTGTGCTTCTACAAATGTTTTTATCATTGTATTTGTTTATATATCTTGGTCAGGAAGAGGGTGTGATAGGTAGCCTATCTTTATAAAAGTTTGAATCTGCCCTGTCCTAATCTGAATTCTGTTTCTCTGAGGAGATACTTGCTTTGAACAGTATCTAAACTTCCAAAAAAATATGTGAAAATTGCTTGTTATGCAGGTTGCTTTGAAATGTTCTTTTTGGTGTAGATTTTGTTACTCTGATGGTATGAGTTGTTTCAATGTACCTTCTGAGGCTGTTGCTTATCTTAATAGTGGGAAGTAGAATATTACAAAACACATTTAGAACTCTGCTTGGTATTTTAGAATTAGTGTGGTCTGATTTTTTTTTTTTAACTTAGAAACAGGTATTTTTAAAAAAATTGGAAACAGGAAAACTTCACTGGAGAGGAGGAAGATCTTTCTGAAGTGAAAAATTTGAAAAAGGAAAAAATTTGAGGAAATTTAAGCCTTTTACGTTCAAATGAGTAAGCAGAATGTTGCCTAACTGGGTCCCTTTTTAGTAGATTGAATGTTGAGGTCACACTAAGGTCCATGTACTTGACTTAATTATAGCCCAAAACACCCAAACCCCACACTCTCCCACCCTTGATCTCTCACACTGTTATCTTCTACTCCTGGCTTGTCTACTTCATAATTTTTCATAGATGCACCTCCTTGCCCTAAATGAAACAGAGCTCTCCCTGAGGAAGTCACTTCCCCTGCCTGTAGCTCTCTCAGTGGTATCTTTTCTTTCTCTATCTTTCCTTGTCTTCTCTGGGATGAGGGGGCAGAGAAAGTGGGCATCTTTTAGGCTCTGCAGAGCAGCTTCCACACTGGACTACTTCAGTGTTTCAAAGAAAACTGTGACTTGTGCCATCCATCAGTATCCCTAATTTTTTGCTGCTAACTTTTGACCTTTTAGTCTCTCTCTAATATTTTATTTTATTTATTTATTTGACAGAGAAAGAGAAATCACAAGTAGGCAGAGAGGCAGACAGAGAGAGAGGGGGAAGCAGGGTCCCTGCTGAGCAGAGAGCCTGATGTGGGGCTCAATCCCAGGACCCTTAGATCATGACCTAAGCTGGAGGCAGAGGCTTAACCCACTGAGCCACCCAGGCACCCCTCTCTTTTATATTCTTTAAAGATGTCAACACCTCATATTTTCCCCTTTCTTCTACAACACTACACTCGTCTTTTCCTGATTAAAATTGCTCTTCTTATGTTCTGTTTTGTTTTTAAATTAGAGACCAGAATCTCCATCCATCCAGATAATGAAACCATAAATCTGGGAATCATAAAAAGCCTCACTTCCTCCATATTTGATCACTCACCCAATCCTATTGATTTTATTGAGTTAGTGGTTCTTATGCTTCAAGGCAAGTGAAGATTGATCACAGACCTACTCAGTGTTCCCAATGAAAGCATCATACTATTCTCAGAAAGTGCACGCACACATACGCTGTTAAGGCAGTTTCAGGGGATCCATTTGTCCTTTTTACTTTAATGGCCATTGCCTCAGTTTAAGTTTGCATGATTTTTTTCGGGATTATTTCCGTGGATTTCTAGCAGATTGTCTTGCATCTTGTCCTCCCACTACCAGCCCTGTCTGTTCATACCTGTTTCTCCACCAGTCCATCTTCCATCTGATACCATAATTCCATCTGATTTCATAAAGAATAGCTTTCCATTTATGTTAATATTTAGATATCAATGGTTCCCTTTTATGTACAGAGTAGATTATTACCTACCTGGTTTTTTGTGGGTTTTTTTTTTTTGGTTTTTTTTTTTTTAAGATTTCATTTCTTCATTTGACACAGAATGAAAGAGTACGAGCAGGGGGAGCTGCAGGCAGAGCTGCAAGCAGGAGCCCCAAGGAGCAGGGAACCTGACATGAGGCTCCATCCCAGAACCTGGGATTATGACCTGAGTGGAAGGCAGACGCTTAACTGACTGAGTCACCCAGGTGCCCCTCCTGTTGATTTTTATCATTTGGCACCTAGTCACCTGTATAGTTTCATGTTTCATGATATTCCAGCAGTATTGTTACTTTTCATGCATCTTGGTATCTCTGCCTTTGCCTATGCTGTTTCTTCTATATGAAATACAGCCCTTCCTCCCATAAGCCTGTGGACTCCAATACTTTTACTCATCTTTCAGAAACCTAGTTAGGTGCCATATCCTCTCTGTAAAGTCTGCTCATCCCTGCAGAGTTAATCATGTCGTCTTCTGTATTGCTTATTTATAATTATACATATATACAGTAGTGTATTCCTTTTTTATAGATCTGTATTCCATTCTAGATGAAGTTTCTTTGGGTTAGGGATTATGTCTTTTAATTTTTGTATCTTCACCTGTCATATCACCTAATCTGTTTGTGAGGTCTTATACTTCTTGAGGGCGCTTAAAATTTTTTTCTTAAATGTCTTAAACAGAATTTTTATCTGTTAACTTACACTGATATCATTCATAAGCCTTGAACAAAGGCAAACAAGTGCATACTAATGGGAGTTATCTTAAATACCAGCTTAATGGAGTACAGACTCAATTCAGTTAAAATTAATTGAAGTCTTGGTTTACCTAAGTCTGTTAGAGGATAGTGAGTGGGTGAGGAGACCAGTATTTTAGTTTCAGGGTGGAATGCATTAGTAGCTTTTTTTTGCGTAGTGCTCAAAAGTTTCTAGAGTGGTTTCCAACTTCATTCATTCATCCCTCCCAACAGTTCTATGAAGTTGGAAGTTTCTTTACATGTACTCTTTGTTCTGCCTTGAAAGTTCTTTACTCAAGTCTTTGAGCTCCCTGCTTTTCCTTTAGGTCTTGGCATAAAGATCTTTTTTCCTGGGATGCATGGGTGGCTCAGTTGGTTAAGCAGCTGCCTTTGGCTCAGGTCATGATCCCAGCGTCCTGGGATTGAGTCCCACATCGGGCTCCTTGCTTGTCAGGGAGCCTGCTTCTCCCTCTGCCACTCTGCCTGCCATTCTGTCTGCCTGTGCTCACTCGCTCTCCCTCTTTCTCTCTGACAGATAAATAAATAAAATCCTTAAAAAAAAAAAAAAGATCTTTTTTCCTTCCTGTGTCCCTTACCTTAAGTTGCAGTCAGCCTACTGCTTTGCCTCTAGGATAGTCTCTTTCTTATATCATCCTATTTGGTTCCTTCATAGCTCTTACTATAGTCTAAAATTATCTTGCTTATTTATTTGTTTACCTCTTTGTGGTTATCTCCTCATCTAAAATGTATACTGTATGAGTATACAGGGACCTTGTACATCTGCCTGAATCCCCAGCACCTAATGTAATATTTGTGATGTGGTGGGTACTTGTATTGTTGAACAAATGAATGAATTATGTAGTTCTGTTTTATAGACCAAAGAAACCTAATTCCGAGTATATGAAAATCTGGATTTATTCCACAGATAAACTGTGAATTCATTATGTATTGAAATCCTACTTTTGTGCCAGGCACTGTACTGAGCACTGGGTACATAGAAACAGATAAGAAAGCTGCTACACTTGAATTAGCACATTGTCTCCACATCATGGGTACTTACTGTGTAGTCAAAAACTAAATTGGAATTGTTTAAGAATAGCAAAGAGATCAGATTTCTTAATTCATTAAAATCTATTAAGTACTGAAATTGGCGAGGGAACTCAGAGGGGTTTGATTGTACAAGAGCAAACTTTTTCAGGTGAGGGAAATACCCCGAATTTTGCTTCAGGTGGTGTTTATAGGTCTAGGTAGGTGTAAAGACTCATCCAATATAACACTTAACTCAAAGCTCAACAGGCTATACTATAAATTAGGACTCAATATAAAATAAAATAAATTGAAGCAAGCATTATTTAGGCACGGAGGATATAGTGGTGACCTGGACAAATAAAGTGTCTGCTTTTGTAGATCTTACATCCTGACTGGGGGACATGATAGATGGATGTAGCTGTTAAAATTCATGTTTCCAGATGATGCTAAGAAACTGGGAAATGTTCCTGATATAAAGTGAAAAATGTAAGATATGGACTATATATACAACATGGTCTCAGTTTTGGTTTTTACATATTTAAAACATATTTACAGAGCAAAAAAAAAAGTAAAATGTTATCAACTCTTTTTTTTTAACCTGTTAGAATGGCTATTATTTTTTTTAATCATTTTTTAAAATTTGAATGTTATTAACTCTTGACTGATAGTATTATAAGTTATTTTTATACTTTCCTAAATTTTGTAAAATAAGTGCTGTTTTTGATAATCCTAAACAATAAAAATAAAGAATACACTGTACAAAATATACATTATACCTGACAATTAGGAGGTAATAGTTTTCCCCTCAAAGTATCTAAAATTTCTGTAATAGCTCAATATGTATCAAGTAGGTTCATTGGAAATAGCTATTTTAAAATTTTTTAAAATTTGTTTGATTTTTCTGTATTTCATATTTGTTTGCTAAAAATCAACCTTAATAAATACATTTAAAGTTATTAAGCTTCAAAGGCTTTATTATTTTTCTTTATAAACCTTTTCTGTAGTTAAATTGAAGATTATCACCTTCAGAAAGTAGATTGTACTCAGGCTCTTGTTTCAGTTACGTTGTAGGAGATAATAGTACTTTTTATTCCCATACTATCACAGAGTAATGCTTTACTGAGGAATCAAGTACTTCAAAGGAACATTTTCTGAAGTAGATTTTTAAAAGTATTAACACCATTTTTTCCCTGAGATTTGTGGGCTAGGACAGGAAATGCCAAATTTAAGAATCTAAGTTAAGGTTTTCATCTTTAAATTCCTATTTACTTTTTGAGTTTGAGTCATTTAACCTCATGACTTTTTAATTTTGTAATATACAGAATAATACTTAAAGTTACTCTACATTTAATAAACATTTACTGGATACCTACTACTTTAAATTTTACTGGGTATTGGGGTCAATAGATATTCATTGCCGGATCTACAAGATAAGTGCAAATAAGTAATTACAGTACTATGTGGTGAGTGAGAAAGGGACTGACATTTATGCTCTGCATTCATTCATTAAGTCGTTCATAAAACACCTCTGAGGTATCTACTTTGTGTCAGGGAGAGTGGTAGGGACAAATGAGTCAGTTTTATAAGCAGATGACAATGGTGTGATAAAAGAAACAGGAAAAGGGCTTGGAAGTACAAGAGGAAGTGATAGATTTTGCTTTGTGAAATCAAGGAAGACTTCTGTAGAAGGCAATATATGACATTAATCCTAAAGGGTCTACACAAATCAGTCCAATAACTAGAGGCAGAAAGAAGGAATTCCTTATGCAAAGAACACAGGAAGGCAGCTACTAGGTAGTAGCTTTGGGTGGTTTCAGGTAGGTAAGAGATGGGTGCCGAAGCTGTCAAAGCAGCCTTGCCATGCTATAGAGATGTTACTTTATTGAAACAATGGTCTGTAGCAGTGCCATCCAGAAAACATGATGGAAGTGTTCTCTGGTTGTCAGATAGAGTAGCCACTAGTACCATGTCACTATTGAACTGGTGATCTGTAACTAGTTTGTCTTAGAAACTGAATTTTAAATTTTACTTAATTTTAATTTATTTAAAGTTTATAGCTTTATGTGTGTTTTAATCATGTTTTTAAATTTTTCTATATTTTATGATGCTTTGACATCATGAGGGCCAAGAGGAACCTGCACCTTCCCAGCTAATTCCTAAAGATAGTAAACAACCTGCCCTATGAACACACTTTTCATATGCAAACCAATCACCTCCTTTAAATCACTCTCACATAGCACACCAGTATTTCTCCTGCCCTAATCACCCAGGGCTAGGTACCAGACAACTAGGGACTACCCCTATGGCCTAGAGCTTATGGAAATTGTTCCTTCACCTTTTCCATGGAAAACACAAGGTTTGTATGGGTGTTTTCCTTTTGCCTTCCTCCTGACCAGACCTGGTACTTCCCTGTGTGGCTCTGTGTCACAAGGTGTACCTGCTCTTGGGACTTACAAACAGTAAACTTTTCTTTCAAGGCAGTTGTCTCCTTGTGTGTCATCTTACCATACCTGGTTAAAATAAAATCACAGGTACAAATCAAAGCAGTGTGGCTTGTGGCTACTATATTCGACAACAACTGATCTATAGATAGACCCCTTCTCCCCAAGAAACAGTTCTTTTCATTTCCAGAACTTCATTCAGAGAATCTATATGGGGTGTCTCCACTTTGGTTATGAGAATAAAATGGTGAACATGATAGGTAAGGTCCTTGTCCTTACAGAGCTTCATTCTGGCGACTAAAAGAGTATATCCCCAAAGATTTCAACTATAATCTGTTATCAAGTTGAGTTGGCAATATTTTTTCAAAGGAGTGGCTACCAATTTCTATAACCTACTAATAAAAATTATTTATTATATATCTTCTCTGCTAGGCACTGTTACAGTTTCCATTCGTAGAGTATATAAATACATGTTTCATTTAGAACCCATAACAAACCTTTGGCATGGTGGTGTATCAAAAATAGTTTCATTTTGGAAGACTTCATACTAAGCCAGTTTTTTCTTTTAATACTTGAATAGTAAGAACGATTATCTCTGGGGTAGTTTTACCAAGAGAAGAACAGATAAAATTTTAAATCTGTTGGATTCGATTAAATCAAAACAGGTTAGGATTTATTGTCCTGCCCTAAACCTGCTTATTAAGCTGTAGTTTACCCACATGAATAATGGATAAAATAATGGTACCTACCAAGTATAGCTGTTTAACACAGCTTAACAGAATTAAATAAAGTAATGCAGTTGTACTCTTAGCATAGTGTGTTAACATTCATTAGCATGCCTTGGCACATGATCTTTAGTTCTTCTTTTTTCTTGACTAAGCTATTTCTACATAGTGCTTAGCAAGATAGCAGGTAAGCACTCAGTGAAGATTGTCGAAGGATAACATTTTAAGAACAGAAAGGTTTCTCTTACAGAGGCATGGCACTAGCCAACATTTGATGAACGCATGCTGAAATGTTGAAATCTTGGTTTCCTTATGTGTTTGTCTTCACAGACATAGGGACCATTTTATTTAGTTACTTATATTCCTTAACCCCCTCAAGACAGTACTTTGTACTCCCGAAGGCATTTAATGAACGCTTAGGGAAAAAGATGTATCTAATAATGAGAACATTCAGTGTACGAAAATTTCAATTAGTTCTTTAAAATAGTAGGTTCTAGAAACATTTCTTTTTTTTTTTTTTTTAAGATTTTTATTTATTTGACAGAGATCACAAGTAGGCAGAGAGGCAGGCGGAGAGAGAGGGGAAGAAGCAGGCTCCCCGTGGAGCAGAGAGCCCAATGTGGGGCTTGATCCCAGGACCCTGGGATCCTGACCTGAGCCGAAGGCAGAGACTTTAACCCACTGAGCCACCCAGGTGCCCCTCTAGAAATATTTCTTAAGGAATCACTATGTCTTACAAAAAATGTAAATTAAAGCACTGAAGACATCTTCTTTCTGAAAACAAATTAAACACAAATATACTTTGTGTGAGGATAATGAAATAAGATGTTTGACATAGGATAGGATCTGTTTCTCCAAGTTTTGTGTTTCAAGTCTTAAGTTAGCCCACAGATAAAACGACGTGGTCTCAGGTGTAGGTGGCTTGATTGTGTTTATTTATACATTGTGTTATACATAAGTTAGTTTTGAGATTAACATGAGAAGTAAAGAATAGGTAAAGAGTAAGCTCAAGGACAACACGTGCTGTTTGAGCTCTGTTATGAGAGGGCCGCACGCTTAAATCTGTACGTGTTCAGTTGCAGAATGGCTTCGGTTACTGCCTTTCCTCGGTGTACTTGCACTACTTGGCTACCTTTCAATCCGTCCATTCCTCCCGAAGAAAAAACAACAGAAGGATAGCTTGATTAATATTAAAATACAAAAGGAAAATCCCAAAGTGGTGAATGAAATAAACATTGAAGATCTGTGTCTCACCAAAGCAGCTTACTGTAGGTGTTGGCGTTCTAAGACGGTAAGATGTGCGCTCACACGTACTCTAACACCACACAGTTAAAGTTCTCCTTGTTAAATCATCACTTTTGAGGTTCTGGGAGATGAACGATTTTTCCACAGGGTTCTGAAATTCTATATTCCTAAGTTAAAGTTTGCATTTTATGATGGATACGTACCTATTTTAGAAAAGTTACAGCAGCAAGGAAGGATAGAAATCTGATGCTTCCGAGCTCATGTCGCCACTGATAGTGTGACTCTGGTTGGGCAGGTTACTTAATCCTAAATCTCTGATGTTCAGGGTTGTGTTTTTTTTTTTTTCCAATAATATGTCAACATCATAGATATTTTTTAGGATTTAGTGAGATGCTGTATGTACAGTGCCTTATATATAGATGAGCTAATAAATGGCACCTATAATTATGGATGACTTTTAATGTGGAAATAATAAAGAATATGGAGTGATGAGTATTACAAGTGGCTGGTGATATGTGTTTTCTTCTAGTACTATGATCATAGGTTATTTGAAGTTTTAAGTACGGGAGTGTTCATCACAACATTTTTTTGTGATAGCAAAGTTCTGGAAATAATCTAGATATGTAACTGATAATGGGAATGATTAAAGTATAGCATAATACAAATTGAGGGATATTAGGAAGCTATTACAAATCATGTTTTTAAAGACTATTTTAATGACACGAGAACATGATGTAATTAATAAGAAATGCACAGTACATTCAGTGTGATCCCAATTTTGTTTTTTAAAAAAGGAATACAGTAAATGCAGAGGAAAAATAGATCAAAATCTTGATTATTGTTACTTATGAGTGAATTTTTAAATGTATTTTTTAAGTTTTTTTCAAAAATGTTATATGTGAGTTTTATAGTAAGAAAACATGAAGTAATGTTTTTTGAATTTAAATTGCAATTGACCCTTGAACAGCATGGAGGTTGGGGCAGCCACCCCCTGCACAGTCAAATCTGGGTATAATTTTTGGCTTCCCCAAAACTTAATGGCCTACTGTTGACCAGAAGCCTTACTGATGACATAAACAGACAATTAACACATACCTTGTATGTGAGATGTATTACTTACTTTATTCTTACCATGAAGTAAGCTAGAGAAAAAAAATACGAAATTTTCTCTTCCTATGGTAAAAAAAAAAAAAAGAGAGATTTATTGAAAAAAAAAATCCACAGTTACGTGGACCCACACAGTTCACACCTGTGTTGTTTAAGGGTCAACTGTACATTCTTTTCAAATTTAAATAAACGAAGAGGTAAGCTCTAATTTGGAGTTCCACAGAGAACAAGGGCTTATTTTGGTCCCCCTTTAAACCTGTTTAATTGACTCTTGAAATAATTCAAAGCTTTTTATTGAAAATCTGTATCAAATAATACATTATTTTAAATTGTTAGATTTGCTTTGATATTGGAATGAGTTAAGTTAGATATAGAATACACATTACTCAGGAAAGCTATCTGATGATTTTTTTCAAAGTTATGTAATTTCTTTATAAGAACATTTCATGAATATTCCTACTTATTAAATCATTTTTAAAATAACACTTGTAATACATTATATGTTAATAAAAATTAAAAATTATAATAAAGAAACAAAAAAATAAATAAAATAACACTTGTAATTCTTTTTCCTTTCTAGTTTCCTGCCTGTGATGGTTCACATAATAAACATAATGAATTGACAGGAGATAACGTGGGTCCACTAATACTGAAGAAGAAAGAAGTGTAATAGTAATGAATTAGGATTGAATTCAGTTGTGTGCTGTAAAATCTTATAACAATATTTTTTCATTCTTTGTATAGAGGGTCTTTAAAATGGTGGTCTTAATGATTGCTACTGGTTGAGTAATTATTTCTGCCAATTTATTTTCTTGCTACACTACTGTTCATATTTGATATTTTGTATATTCAGTCGTTTATATAGAGGTTAAATTGTACAACCCTTTCATTCTTAATGTATCTTCCTGAATAAAACCAACAGTCTTGGTTTTAACTAACTGAGAAAAATGTGTTTTTAAAGCTATTCCTCTGAATTTCAATATTTTCTACAGAATCTACAAGTTAAGTTTTTCTCCCTACGTACACTGTTAAATATATTATTTTTCGTCCCCTTCTGTTTTGATCATTTGAAGTGACTTTTCCTCTTGGCCTTCCATTCTCCGTTCTTTTCAGATCAATAAGAAAATTACTTCTTTCAAGAATTACTTGAGTTTTTAAAGAGATAAATGCTTTGCTTTATAAAGACTGTGTCTAATAAGTGTGAATATCCCAATTTCCGAAAAGACATGAACTGGATATAGAAAGTTCCAAAAAGGAACTGTTATATGCATTATAAAAAATTTGTTTAATTTATAAAAGGCTTGTTTGTGTTTGTTTAGGTGTGTGTTTTGTAAAAGTATCTTGAACTGACTCAGTGACAGGGTGGGATGGGGTGGCAAGAATACTTAAACTCCCAAGCTGCTGCAATTTGAAGGTTAATTAGAAATAAACATAAAAAACATCTGAATTCATATTAAAATGATAAATCAGTGTTCAAAATCCTTTACATTTTTCTCTTTATAACAGTGTAAGCCAATAAAACATAAAATACAAAAAGGTTGCAAAATAAAGTTATTGGAGAATCTTAAAACTTTTGTAATTTTTTAGCCTTAGTCTATTTGGTTTTATTGTATATTATAGTTCTTACATTAATAGCTATCCTTAAGTCTGTCTATTAAAGGTACAATCCTGTCAGTTTACTGTGTCTTTTTTACATACAAAGAAGGTACAGGAGGCTGACATATTTAATTCTCCCAATAATAATCAAAGTTAATAGCATGTATATATATGAGACGCTGCACTAAGTCTGGTATGTAGATTTGTAATTTATTACATGTAATGTCAGTAGGTTCTATTGTGTGATCTTTGATCTTGACTCTTGTGACCAACAGCGGGAATTTTACTTTTATTTATTTGTTTATTTATTTATTTATTTTTAAGATTTTATCTATTTGACAGAGAGATCACAAGCAGGCAGAGAAGCGGTGGGGCGGGGCGACGGAGGCAGACTCCCTGCTGAGCAGAGAGCCAGTGCGGGGCTCAATCCTAGGATCCTGAGTTCTGACCCGAGCCCAAGGCAGAGGCTCTAACCCACTGAGCCACCCAGGTGCCCCAACAGCGGGAATTTTAAAGTTAGAGTTAGAAAGGCAGTTGCGATTTTGAGAAGTTTTACAAGGCATATGTACAAAATAGTTACTCTTTCCTCATGTATGAAGAGGGAGCAATCTACCCCTGTTGTCACTGGCTCTGGGTATTCTGTCCTACAGCCTTCTCTTCGACACTCTTTTTTTTTTTTAATTTTATTTTTTATAAACATATAATATATTTTTATCCCCAGGGGTACAGGTCTGTGAATCACCAGGTTTACACACTTCACAGCACTCACCATAGCACATACCCTCCCCAATGTCCATAACCCCACCCGCCTCTCCCAACCCCCCTCCCCCCAGCAACCCTCAGTTTGTTTTGTGAGATTAAGAGTCACTTATGGTTTGTCTCCCTCCCAATCCCATCTTGCTTCATTTACTCTTAAGGAGCTTTCACTGTCAGATGACGCAAATATTTTTCCATAGCTGATCATAAGACTTTGGGAAAAATCTTCTGTACCAAAAGTTTGAATATCCCTGGTCTGTGGTCATAAAATGCTTTTCTTTAAAATTATTTACTGCAGCACAACGTGTATATTCTAATGGTTCCCATACTTAGATTTCACAGGAGAAGGTAAAATTTCCTAAAAATGTGGAGACTAAAATGAAATTATCAACTTTAAATTTTGTCAACTAAACATATATAATGAATTGGAAAACTAATTATCTCATAAAAGGTAACTTTAACACCCCAGAAGTATCAGGGCTATATGCTCAGGATAGTTTTGCTCCCACATTTTCAACTTTTAAAATATGTTAAAGAGCTGTGTCCAAATATCTTCCTACCTGTGCAAATTTTTCAGAAGCCTGGGGCTGGTAGCAAGCTGTTATTTTAATGACTCCCTTTACATAAGCATTATTATCAGTTGCTGTCACTTCCTCTTGTAAATTCACAGAATTCTTTCTGCTTTAAAAAAAATGGATATCTAGTAACTGCTTCTGCATTGTTATAACAGACAATAACAGCTCTTGAAATACCTATCTTGGGTTTCTAGAACCTTTAAGAAACAACGCTGTCACTGTCACGTGATTGTTTTGAGGCCTGTTTCTCCTTACCCAGGGAATTGCTCATTGCCTTACTCAGCAGATGAGCACCACCATTACATAAATATCAGGTATCCAAAACTGTTGAGCAGGCTTGAGGTATTAATGACTCATTCATATGGGTAATTAAGGAAGTTGTATTGTGAAAGCACCTTACAATTCAGCTTTGAGTTCAATGCCTCATGTGATGATTCATTGAACTGCTTTTGTATTTTGTAACCTAATTTGTTAATAAGTTTATGGGAAGCTACTTAAGCCAGTTGCTGATCCATAGAGTTCTACCTTCCTTATTGCGATTCCTATAGTTTCCCAGGAGAAGCATGCTGTCAGACTCTCCCTCTGCAAAGAGATTTTTAAAACTCTACTGTTCATGAGGGTTCTTAAATTATGGTGGATATCTTATTAACTAACTACCAGAAACATCTAAAAATTGAGTGCCTCGGGTCCCCATCTTCAGAGTCTGCTTATTCTTACTTCACGACTAATTCTGATAAATTTGGTTATCTGATTTCTGCTCCTTAAAAAAACAAGAACAAAAAACAAAGAATAGACAGGGTCTTGCTAGTGGCAGGTAAACAATAAAATGTAACAGCTGATAGCAGGGGAGGGATCCAAACAATAAATTTAATGTGGGGCACCTGGGTGGCTCAGTGGGTTAAAGCCTCTGCCTTCGGCTCAGGTCATGATCTCAGGATCCTGGGATCGAGCCCCGAATAGGGCTCTCTGCTCGGCGGGGAGCCTGCTTCCCTTCCTCTCTCTCTGCCTGCCTCTCTGCCTACTTGTGATCTCTGTCTGTCAAATAAATAAATAAAATCTTAAAAAAAAAATTTAATGTGGACATTAAAAACATGGCAGCTTGAGAATTCAACATAGGACCCTGCACACCACAGTACCTGAGAGCATCTGTGTGATCAAATTATACAAATGATGTTTCATGACGAATTTGAATCAAGATAGGGTAGCATATGGTATTTAAGAAGGCAGGATATGTGTTGCATTTGGTAATACCAGTTTCCACTTCAAATAGTGAAAAGTTTAGTTCTTAAGTGATATATATCCAGGAGGAAAATTTATGCAGGAAATACCTTGACTCATTCTTGGATATGTGGAGGATTATCATAGGAAATTCTTCCATTCAATTAGAAACATTTTTCAAGTTTGAGGGTGGTAATTCACTACACAATTTAATTTGTTAAAGTATGAGGAAAACTAGAGGAACAGTGATTTAAACCACACAATCACGTTAGAGGACTTCTACCTTTGGGATGATAAAATATGCTTGTTTGGAAACCGCACAGCAGCAGTTCTGTGACTGACTGTCTTGCTGGCCAAGGGGTCCCTTTGGACTGAGAGGACTCCATAGCTGTTTTGTTTCGTTTTTGCTATGCCACATTATCTGAAGCTGTGTTGTAGTTTATCACGATAGTCCTTTCCTGGAAGCTCACTTTAACATGTTCAGATAGTGAATACTTTTATCTTTTGCAGAGATCCAGTTCAGTGGAGTCATGTCATAGCAAGCATTATTTTATTTTATTTTATTTTATTAAGATTTTATTTATCTATTTGACAGAGATCACAAGTAGGCAGAGAGGCAGGCAGAGAGAGAGAGGAGGAAGCAGGCTCCCTGCTGAGCAGAGAGCCCGATGTGGGGCTCCATCCCAGGACCTTGGGATCATGACCTGAGCCGAAGGCAGAGGCTTAACCCACTGAGCCACCCAGGTGCCCCACAAGCATTATTTTAATATAAGAAGGAGACAGTCTATATTATTAGCAATTGTATTATGCCATTTTATATTCGTTATGGTCTTGAAGGATACTGAAAATCTGTTCAGAGAGGCATACTTAAGTTGTTACTCAGAGATGACATCACCCTCTAATTGTCCTTTGGTTTAAGTATTTGATTCTTTGCTTATAGAAAGAGTATATCTGTGACTCTATTCTCTGTTGTCAAGTTCAATATTTACGGTTATCAAAGAGATTAGCCAGTGTTAACAAATTCCTGATCTCTCCTATAAGACTGGAATTTTCCATTATGTAGAAAAGGGGAAAAGGGTAGTAAATTGCATAATTACAGAGGTGAACCCTGTACTCATGGGAAAATAAAAAATGTCAAGAAATAATTCACTAAATTTTTCAAATTTTCTGTAATTTTCCATTAGTATTCATCATACATTCCTCTGCCTTATCACACTGAAGATAGGAATCCATAACACCCATTCAACAAATTTAAGACACGCAAAACTTAGTACAGTCTTCAAGTATGTTGAATGCTGCCGAGAAGTGAAATACGATGAAGATAGAATGATGTTCATTTTAAAATGCTGCATACGACTGTATAAGTAACACGTTGAAAAACTTAGAGGAAATGGATAATTTCCTAGAAAAACATAGTAACCAAAAGTAACCCAACATGGAATTTAAAATGTAAGTAGATTATCAAATAAGAACATAAAAGTGAGGTTTTTAAAGTGATTTTTTAAATCCATAATTTAAAAAGTACTTGGGGCACCTGAATGGCAGTCTATTAAGTGTCCTACTTTTGGTTTCAGCTCAGGTCCTGATCTCAGGTTCATCAGATTGAGCCCCAGTTGTGTTTCTATGCTCAGTGCAAAATCTGCTTGTGATTCTCTCTCCCTCACCCTCTGCCCCACTTCCCCAAGCATCCCTTCTCTCTCTCTCTAAAATAAATCCTAAAATAAAAAAATAAAGTAAAAAGTACTAAGATTGCAAGAAAAATAAGTTACTGATTTTTTAAATAGGAAAAAATTACCAACTCATTTCATATAGTTATATAACAATATGAAAAGCTGATAAACACACAAAAACTCAGAGCAATGTCATTTATACATATCAATAAAAATTCTAAAAAATTCAGCATAGTTAAAAGAAAAAGGTTAATACACTCCAGGAATTAAGAGTATTTTGATCAGTAAATCTATCAACATAATCAATTGCATAAATGAATGAAAAAAAGAAAATATATCAATAGATGCTGGAAGAACTATCGCTAAGATTCAATAACATCGGTTGGAGATTGAGGATTCTAATCAAGATTCTTCAATAGAAATTGAGGGAACCATTTAAACAATGAAGGTATTTATGAAAAGACTACAAGTATTTAAAAATCAAACTCATTTAGGGGCGCCTATGTGGCTCAGTGGGTTAAAGCCTCTGCCTTTGGCTTAGGTCATTATTCCAAGGTCCTGGGATTGAGCCCCGCATCGGGCTCTCTGCTCAGTGGGGACCCTGCTTCCTCCTCTCTGCCTGCCGCTCTGCCTTCTTGTGATCTCTGTCTCTGTGTAAAATAAATAAAATCTTTAAAAAAAAAACAAAAATCAAACTCATTTAAAATCATTAACTAGGGCGCCTGGGTGGCTCAGTTGGTTGAGCAACTGCCTTTGGCTCAGGTCATGATCCCGGACTTCGAGGATCAAGTCCCGCATCGGGCTCCCAGCTTCTTGGGGAGTCTGCTTCTCCCTCTGACCTTCTCCTCTCTCATGCTCTCTCTCACTCATTCTCTCTCAAATAAATAAAATCTTAAAAAAATTTTTTTCTTAAAAAAATAAAATCATTAGCAAGAATGAATGCCTATGGTCATTATATAATATTAAAAATTATCTTGGAGGATCCAGTGAATGTGACAAGATTAAAAAGTGAAATTTTAAAAAAAGTGAAATAATCAGTACAAATACAGGAAAAATAGAAAACTCTGTTGATGTAATTATATACCTAGGAAAACAGAGTTTGGTTAAAACAGAGAGCGATTTTGTAAGGTATTTGGAAATACGATGAATCTACAAAATTTAATAGCAATAAGCACCCTGATATGCTAATGGGAAAAATATTTCATTCACAATAGTGAAAAAAATTAATAAGTATCAACTAAAATTTACCAAGAAAGTTAAAAGACCACAGGGAAGAAAAAAAAACCCTATGAAAATATTATTTAAAACAATTGAATGACATTTAAACACATGAAAAAAAAATTTGCTAGTGTAAAAGTATAAATCTTTTAAAATTAATATATATGGGCACCAGGGTAGGTCAGTCAGTTAAGTGTCCCACTGTTGATCTCAGCTCAGCTCTTGATCTCAGGGTCAAAGATAAATAAAAATTAAAAATTAAATCAATATATAAATTTAATAAAATTCAAATTAGAATCCCAAGAGCATTTAAAAATTGGATTAAGTTATCTTAATGTTCATATAGAAGAATAGTCAGAAAATCCTACCCAAAAGAAAAGACCATCGAGAGAAACTTTACTCACCAGATAATCAGCATACCCTATAAACCCATTGGAATCAAGTCAGCTAATATAAGAAAAGCAATTGCATTAAGTAAGAATAAACAAGATTGATAGAATTGTGACACCAGATATATATGCACATTTAATATATGACAAATGTGGTGTTTCAAGTCAAAACAAAATTGGATTCCCAATTTACACTACATGCATTGATGTGACACCTAAAATTTTAAAATCATCTTAGAGGTAGAATGGGAGCCAGGGGGAGAGGGAGAGAAGGTAGACTAATGACAGGGGAAAACTGCAGCAAAAATGAACAATTTTTGTGATAAAAGATAAAGTCTAATAATAATATAAATATGGAGAAAATTGCAATGTAGGTTACAAACAGTTAACACCTGTATTATACTACAAAAACCACTTACACACATAAGCCCTCTTTCTGATGCCTTACTCCTCTAGGAGTTCCCTTGCCGTCTTCCCCTTCTGAATGATGGCCTCTTTGTCTTAAGGCTCTAAATGGTCTGGTGTTGGGGCCTTACCCAGTAAGCAAACCTTCAAAGTAGCACCCAAATAAAGCTTGTGTATGCTACTGCCACCTTATGGCCATATTTTCCCCCTGTGATCAGCCTTGAAATGCTCAAACTCACTCCCTTTCACTAGATAATAATAAAAGTAAAAATTCATGAGGAAGATATACCAGTTCTAAAGTCGTAGACACCTAATCATATATTTTCAAAATAAATAAGACCAAAATTAATAGAATCATATGGAATAATTGATAAATACACAAATACACAGAAATTTTAACACATCATTTTTAATAATTGACTAAATGGATTTAAACTTAGTAAGGCTAGGGGCACCTGGGTGTCTCAATCGTTAAGCGCCTGCCTTTGGCTCAGGTCATGATCCTGGGGTCCTGGGATGGAGCCCTGCAGGGAGCCCCACATTGGGCTTCCTGCTCTGTGGGAAGCCTGCTTCTCCCTCTCCCACTTCCCCTGCTTGCGTTCCCTCTCTCCGTGTCAGATAAATAAAATCTTAAAAAAAAAAACAAACTTAGTAAGGCTATAGAGATGATATAAAACTATAATCAACAAATAATCTCCATTCTTTTTAAGTAAACTTGAAATCTTTACAAAAATTGACCAGATATTGGGCCTAAAGGTATCACATTTTAAAATTCATATATAGACAACAAAGCACTAGTATTAGAAATAAATAACAAAAGCTTATCCAGGGGTGCCTGGGTGGCTCCACTGGTTAAATGTCTGCCTTCGGCTCAGGTCATGATCCCCAGGGTCCTGGGATGGAACCCCGCATCAGGCTATCTGCTCAGCAGGGAGTCTGCTTTTCCCTCTCCCCCTCCTCTCTGTCTTATAAATTTAAAAATAAATAGGTAAATAAGTGATCTGAAAGAGATACATAAATTTTAGAAATTAAAAGCACAAATCTAAATAATTTATGGAACTAAGTAATTGTACTAAAATTAGAACACATTTTAAATTGGATAAAGATGAAAAGATTATAGACCAACAGGTGTACAATATTCCTGAAGCAGTACTTTAAGGGACATTTACTAGAAGCAATTCACATTCATGAAAGGACAATATATGTTTACAGCCTTGTCCAAAGTCTATGTTAGCTTTTCTACTCTCTGTCATAATACAGTCCAAAGAGACCCGGACTTCTGGATATTCTGTAGAATGTCACATTTGTTCATTATACGGACCAGTTAAAACAGACTGGGTGAAAAAGAAGTTGCAAGTATGTTGGACATGTGGTCCAGGCACATCCCTCAGAGTATGAGAAAACCCTTTGAGGATTAAGGGACCTACCACATTAGAGATTTTAAGGGTCCAGGGGTCCAGTGCTCTGTGGTAGGTTTAAAATAAAGTATAAACTATTGCATCTTGTATTCCCACCATGTCTCATAGGCGTCTTTGGGTTCCGGCGGTAACATAGTCCACACTTAGGGATACTGCTCTGACACATTTGCTGAGGGACACAGAAGGCTGCCAGCTTTGACAGGAGCTTAGAGTAGGAAAGTGCTCTGAAGCAGGTCCAAGCCACAGTACAAGCAGCCCTACCACTTGGCCGTACAATCCAGCAGACTCTGGCATTAGCGATACATGCAGTGGCAAAGACACCATATGGAGTATACAGCAAACTGCAATAGGAGGAATCACGACATAGTTCTCTGGGGTTCTCTAGCAAGGCCATGCTATCTGCTGAAAATTATATGTCATATTGTATAGTATAATTCTACACCTTAATAATACTGGGTTCACCTGGCAATGGGTATTGAGTGACCTTGCGACTAGAACTTCTCATCATGAGCTTGGTTTTGATTTTTTTTTTTTAAAGATTTTATTTATTTGTCAGAGAGAGAGGACAAGCAGAAGGAGCAGCAGGCAGAGCAGGCAGAGCAGGCAGAGGGAGGAGCAGGCTCCTTTCTGAGCAGGGAGCCTGATGTGGGACTCGATCCCAGGATCCTGGGATCACGACCCGAGCCGAAGGCAGCCACCCAGCCAACTGAGCCACCCAGGTGTCCCATGAGCTTGGTTTTGTTAGGCCTACTGAGTCATAAGGTCTCGTAGTAACCCATCATAGGATGGAAGTAGCACATCAAGGATCGGGCATGAGAAATAGTACAGGGCACAAGTAAACAGTGTGAGCAGGTGGTGCATCAAAAATTCTTTCACTAGCTTCTCTCCCTCAGCTCGCAACTATAGTTGTGTAGGTATTCCCATATTGCTTAGAGAGGAAAAAGGTTAAACTTGGTTTATCGAAAGTTTAGCTCAGGATATGGATGAAAGCCAAAATTGTATGGCTGCCTACTTTAGCTCTGGAAAGAGCAAAAATTAACATCTTCCCAGTAGTCAAACTTTGGACTTTGTACCTTGTCATTCATTCTGCATGTATAGAGAGGTGGCCCAAAGTAAGAATATACTCATATATTCATAGCCAAATGGCTTGGCTGATAGGTCAAGGGTTGGAAGGAGAAAGCTTGGAAAATTGAAGATGAAGAAATCTGGGAAAGAGGCATATGGATGAAACTATGGAAATAGACAAGATGTGAAGATCTTTGATCACATATTAACTCTTACAGAGGGTAGCTACCAATAACCAAGGCAACAAAATGATTCAGCCAATTGACGTCAGCCAGCTTCTTCTATTGGCCACCTAAGTACTAGCATAATTGTGCATAAATGTAGTGGCAGGGATGGAAACTATAAAGAAGCCCAAACAGCAGAAGTTCCTTCTGACCAAGGCTGATATAGCTACTGCTGCTGCTGAATGTCCAAACTGCCAGTAACAGAGAACAACACTGAGGGCTCAGTATGCTACCATCCATCAAGAAGACCAAATAGTCACACAGTGGCAAATTGAATACATTGAATCCCTCCCATTTAGGAAAAAGAGCAATTCATCTTGACTGGAACTGAGACTTATTCTGAATTTGGACTTGCTTTCCTACTCCTACGACCTCAAACAGTACCATTATCCAAGGGCTAACAGAGTGTTGATCCACAAACATTGAATCCTGATCATCATTGCATTGGACCAAGGAAGACACTTTATAGCACAGTAGTTGCAGCAATGGACACATGACAATGTGAATCAGTGATCCAGCAAAAATTATGAAATCATTACAACCAGAACCTGCCAAACTGATAGAGCAATAGAAAAGTCCTTTGAAGCTACAAGGATGGGGCACCAGCATACACTCTAGATCAATGACCATTATATGGTCCCATGTCTCTGGCAGAGGATCAAGGGTAGAAGAGAGAGTGGGAGAATTACCATCGTTCACAGTGACCGCTTGGGAAATTTTGCTTATCTCTCTCAGTGTTGTTACAAAATGGAAGGAGAGAGGAATGTTTTTGGCACCTTCCAAGTGATCCACTGGTAATCTTTTGTTCAGTTTTGATGGCGCAATTTAAGTAGACAAGTGCAGTACCATGGCTGAGCATTGCATTCTGCGTTCAGTAGAGGAGGAATGACGACCTAGGCTAAGAGTACTCAGGGATGATGATCTGGGTCACCCTGCCAGAGAAGTGACAGAGACCAGCAGAAGTGTGAGCTGAGGGTAAGAGAAATGTGGAGCAGATAGTATGTGGAGAGGCAGATAGTATGTGGAGAGCAGAGGAGGCAGGTAATCAGTTGAGGGTGTAAGACCAGCTGCAGAGGTAACATTCCATTAATGTTCCTTTCATAAATTTCTCAGCAAAAGAAAAGAATCCTGGAGGAGCTTTTCCTAGATGGGAGTGAAATTTGGATCTATATGGAGCAATAGATCCAAAGATCTAAATGGCACAAAGGGTGGTGATGTGTAGCCAATATCCCTCTTTCAGGACTGAGATACTCATTCCCTTGCCTGCTTTGAGTGTCATCTGTTGAGAGACCACAAGCAAGACCTTCCTTAAGAGTTGCCTTAGACAAAAGGAACTATGTAGCCCAAATTACACTACCTCCATGGGGGCAGTACACATCCAATACTACTTCATTGGAATTGATATGAACTATTGATAACAATATTTTAAGTCATATGTTCATCACCATTAGCCATCAGGGAGATTCAAATAAAAAACCACATTGAGATACCACCTTACAGCTGTTAGAATGACAAAAATTGACAAGGCAGGAAACAACAAATGTTGGAGAGGTTGTGGAGAAAGGGGAGCCCACTTACACTGTTGGTGGGAAGGCAAGTTGGTACATCCACTTTGGAAAACAGTACAGAATTTCCTCAAAAAGTTAAAAATAGAACTACCCTACAACCCAGCAACTGTACTACTAGGTATTTACTCCAAAGATACAGATGTAGTGGAAAGAAGGGCCATCTGTATCCCGATGTTCATAGCAGCAATGTCCACAATAGTCAAACTGTGGAAAGAGCAGAGATGCCCTTCAACAGACGAATGGATAAAGATTGGTTCATATATACAATGGAATATTACTCAGCCATCAGAAAGAATGAATACCCAGCTTTTGAATCAACATGGACAGAACTGGAGGAAATTATGCTAAGTGAAATAAATCAAGCAGAGAAAGTCAATTATTATCTGACTTCAATTATTTGTGGAACATAATGAATAGCATGGAGGATATTAGGAGAAGGAAGGGAAAAATGAAGGGGGGTAAATCAGAGGGGGAGAAAAACCATGAGAAACTGTGGACTCAGAGAAACAAATAGGGTTTTAGAGGGGAGGAGGGATGGGGGGATTAGTGAACCTGGTGATGGGTATTAAGGAGGGCACATATTGCATGGAGCACTAGGTGTTATATGCAAACAATGAATCATGGAGCACTACATCAAAAACTAATGATATACTGTGTGGTGACTAACATAATAAAAAAAATAAGTAATATGATGTCAGTGAAAGAAAAAAAGTTTTTTTTAAAAGATTTCATTTATTTATTTGAGAGGGAGAGAACATGAGTTGGGGGGGAGGGGCAGAGGGTGAGGAGAAGCAGGCTCCCCACTGAGCAGGGAGCCTAATGTGGGACTCGATCCCAGGAACCTGAGCTTAAGACAGACGCTTAACCAACTGAGCCACCCAGGCACGCCACCATGAAGTAATTTTGTGTACATTCCAACAGACAGTAACTCCTATGAACGAGTACAACAAAAATACTGTTTTTATTAAAAAATAATAGAACCTTAAGAATACTCTCATCATGGGAGTATAATGTACCATATGAATTAATGTAGTAGCAAGGATATCAAATACAGCAGTCATTCCTTCCCTTAAACAAATGAAAGTCACTTAAACATAGTCTATTCAGTTCTTTTCTGAAAAGCATTTATGTTTCCTGATCCACACCCTCCTTCTGTGTCTCTCCTTGTGCAGTGAATGTTGGATTGGATACTTTACCACACATTACTGTTCTCAAGATGCAGACAGAGTGATATGCAAGAATTATGTTCTGTATTTATTTATTTATTTATTTATTTATTTTTAATTTTTTTTTTTAAGATTTTATTTATTTATTTGACAGAGAGATCACAAGCAGGCAGAGAGGCAGGCAGAGAGAGAGGAGGAAGCAGGCTCCCCGCCGAGCAGAGAGCCCGATGCGGGGCTCGATCCCAGGACTCCGAGATCATGACCTGAGCCGAAGGCAGCGGCTTAACCCACTGAGCCACCCAGGCGCCCCTATGTTCTGTATTTAAACAGTTCATCTTAAAAGTTCATGAGGAAAATAAATAAGCAAGGAAAGTCCTAGGGGAAAAGGAGCATTGAGGGTAGCTAGCTCTACCAGATATTAAAACATAATATAAAGCTACTAAAAGTAAAATATTCTGGAGCACATGGATGGCTCAGTCGGTTAGGCGTCAGGTCTTGATCTCAGGGTAGAGGGATTGAGCCCCACATCACTGGGCTTCATGCTCAGTGCGGAGTCTGTTTGAAATTCTCTCCCTCTCCCTCTCCCTTTGCTCCTCCTCTACTCTCTCTCTCTCTCAAAGATAAATATTTAAGAAAAATATTTTGGCTTTAGTAGGTGACTAGATATATCAGTGGAATAAAATAAAACTCCAGAAATAGACTCAAGTATATATGGAAATTTAATATACAATACAGAAGACATCTTGAATCACAGAGGGAAAAAGGATAGTTATTTTAATAAATATAGGCTGAATTTATTTATTTATTACATGTTGAATTGTGTTGAAGTCCTAATATGTAGAAGATATGTTGAAGTCCTAATCCTCAAAACATCAGAATTATTTGGAAACAGAGTCATTGCAGATATAATTATTTAAATTAGGGTGAAGCCATACCAGCGTAGGTCGAGCCCTAATCCAATATGACTAACATCCTAAGAAGGGGAAATTTGGGCACAGAAACAGACATTCACAAAGGGAGGGTGATGAAGACACACTGGGAGAAAGCCATGTAAAGACAGAGGCAGAGACTAGAGTGATACATTGCCAAGGCAGAGAACGCCTGGGACTACCACCAGCTGGAAGAGGCAAGGAAATCTCTATCCTCCCGTGGAAGCTTTGGAGGGGACATGGCTCTGCTGACACCATGATTTTGGACTTCCTAGTCTCCAGAACTATGAGAAAATAAATTTCTATTGTTTTAAACCACCAAGTTTGTGGTACTTTGTTTCAGCAACTTTACAAAACTGATCCAGGATCAGATAAAGGATAACCATTTGGCAAAATAGAACACAGAATCCATACTTCACATCAAATAACAGAATAAAATCTAATGCATTAGAGAAGTAACAGTGAGAAATAAAACTATACAAGTGCTAAAGGAAAAATGAATGAATTCCTTTCTAACCATGAATCAGTATCTAGTATCCTAAAGGAAAAGATTCATATATTCAACTATATGAACAGAAAACTCTCTGCTTAACAAAAGAAGCACAACTAGCAACATCAAAAGACTGAAGAAAATATTTGTAATTTATATCACAGACAATTGACTACTCTTTTTTATGTAAAGAGCTTTTTAAAATAGAAAAGAGAAATACCCAAAATCACAAAGGACATGAACAGATAGTTCACAGAAAAAAAGGCAAATGATTTTTAAATCAATGAAAAAGATGCCCACTCACTCATAGTTAAAGAAATGTAAACTTTCACTGCAATACGATCTCTCATTTTTCAGACTGGAAGAATCCCAAAGTTTGAAAATATATATGCTCTTGGTGTGACCTTGAAAAGACTCTGCCCAGGAACACACACATGCACACATACACACTTATATAAACACACACAAAATATAAACACGTGTTCACTCATTGTGGGATTATTTCTAACATCAAAAGACTGGAAAGCATTCCTCGGCAGAGGACTGCTCAAACTAATGGTACATGGCCACAATATAGTAATGTTCAGTGGGAAACAGGAACAAGGACAGTTTCTATGTACTCACATGGGACAGAAAAACACACATAATATGTTCCATTTGTGCAAATAGAAGGGGATAATTTTCAACAATAAAATATCTATTTGCTTATATTTATTTAAATATAAAAAAGAGCAGAAAATAGAAATTAAATAAAAGAAAAAGAAAGTGGGCTAAGGTTATTAAGGGGCAGGAAAAGAAGCAAGAGTTTCCAAATATAGCTTTTCTTATAGTTTTGACTTTTAAACTATATAAATGTTTTATGTATACAAAATTATACATAAATCTTGTTTCAAACCAATTCTTAGAACTGAAAGCAAATAGAAATAAATAAATCTAACTGTACATCCAGGTATATATATTATATACTATATATATGTAGTTATATATATAATTTCAAGGAGCTTTAGAATTTAGTACTTTTGGTGGACATCTTTGGTGAGATATAGTCTTAAGGACGAAAAAACTTCAACATATCTTAAACTTAATTCAGTAATTATTAGTAATAATATTGGTATTGCTATTTTGAAATTTTTGAATATTATAAAGTAAAGCTAATTAATAAATACTACACTAATAATATTAAGAACCAAGATATTCAGTGAAAGAGAAAAAAGATAAAGGTAAAAGCCCTTTATTACATTTGAATTAGAAATAGCAGCTTGATCTCATGTTTTCATAGTTTTATTTTTAAATGATTCAAAGACTATGATAACTTAGGAAACTTAAAATATTTAGTTATATTTACTTATAGAATTTATGTCCCGTGATTGCATTATTTCACACAACATTTACTTTTTCTCCTCATTAATCAGCTCTGAAGGGATTTTGACTACATATAACCTGTGCTATGAATTATATTCTAACATCACCAATAATAGTAATAGTAAAAGCCGTACTTTTTATTTTAAAAGATATATTTTTTGATTTCTAAAACTTGTATTTTTTAGCAATGTTTATGACAAGATCCAGATACAATGATTCTCCAGCAATAGCATTCCTAACCTTCAAGTTTTGGTTTTAACATACCCCTTTTCATGGAAAGATACCAGTCTTTTGGAGACTAGCTGATTCCAGGTCTGGAGTAGGGAAAATGCTTATGAATCTGGGACAGCTTGTTATGTCTGAAAGGAAGAAAGCATTCAAACACTATGGCTTCATGTCCAAAGAGTACAGAATCAATTGTGAAGTGTACCCAAGGGCCATATTTGGGACAATTTGAGAATCAAAAAGTAAATCGTCCTGGGCTAAAACACCCTGCATATTTAAAAAAATACCAAGTTGACATAAACAGAATACAAGGGACTTCTGGCTCTGGTGGTAACAGCTAGTATTAAACTTAATCACCAGCTGGAAACAACTACAATACCTGTATACTCGTCCTTCAGGATACTTCCTGGCAGGGATCCTGTAGACTCAGAACCGTGCTGCATACTATCCTCCTCACTAAATTGCTCAACTAAGACGAAGTCCTTGCTGGACTGTTCAGGGTCCCAGACCTCATCCATTCCAAACTATGCCTGGTGCTATCTACCAGCTGCTCTTAGACTACCATTTAATAGTGAGACCAGCTTCTTTGTAGGTTTCATGAGTCATGTCAACAGTATGTTGCTAACCCAACAGACAGTGGGTCCACCACTGCAGCAGCTGCTGTGGTAGCTCTTCCAGCCGTCAGTATTCTTCCACAGTATAAATATGCTGTAGGAGTTGGTAATCCTCCACAATGTCTTAATGTAAAGCTACAGGTTACCATGCAGCAGCCTACTGTTAATGTACAAGGTCAGGAGACTGACTACTTTCATGTTGGCATCTGCTCCTCCCCAAGTACAAAAACAAATTTGTGTGAATGACTCCTTCCTTTTATTTGAGCCATGCACCCTACTGTTGCTGGTCAAAATCACCCATGTGTTGTTGGAGACTGATAATTCAGAACCTCTTCAAAGGCTTGAAGCTCCAGAGTCTCTCTGATTTGAGGTTGCTGAAGCGTTGGTGTAGTACAAGCCCACCAAGCAAAAAAGGCTGCCCAGGAAGCAATTAGCAATGTCCTTGGAGCTCCAATTGTTTAAAATTGATTGCAGACCATGAATAGAAATGCACGCTTCACCAAAGAAAAATATCTAAACACTAAAAGCTTACATATTATGGGGAAAAATTGCTAAATATAAAATAGATGCAAAAGAGGAAAAGAAACTTTGAAGCTTATGTACAGAGCAAATGCCAGGTCTAGCAAGCATAATGCTGGATTACTTCCTGATTTAAACACACACACACACACACACACACACACACAACTAGTACTATAAAAACTTTTTTTAAAAGATTTTTAAAAAAATTTATTTGAGAGAATGAGTGAGCATAGAGGGAGACTTTGACTCTCTGCTGAGCAGAGAGCCTGACACAGAGCTCAATCCCAGGACCCTGAGATCATGACCACCGCCGACGGCAGATGTTTAACCAACTAAGCCACCCAGATGTCCCAAAATTAATGTTTTATAGATCCTGGGAAAAACAGTTTTCAGCAAAGTACAAAGATTTAAAGCATTCCTCTAATTTTATAAATCTTTAGTGTGGAATATCTCAGCATGTCATTTAAGTAACAGAATTGAAAACTGAGCAAGGAAATGTAATTCGATTATGAGTTAATAAAAATTCCTTAAATAGTGAAAAAATATTAGTGAGTAAACAAAGACATACTTGACAAATTTATAAGGAACAATGTTCTTGTATTTGTTTAAATACTATGAACACTTGAATACTGTAAACATGGTTAACTGCTTGTAATTTTATTTTTTTTTTACTGCTTGTAATTTTTAAATGACATTAATGAAGGTAATTTTTTTATGTTCAGTTAGCTAGCATACAGTATATCATTAGTTTTTGATGTAGTGTTCAACGATTCATTAGTTGTGTATAATACCCGGTGCTCATCACAACACGTGCCCTCCGTAATACCCATCACCCAGTTCCCCCATCCCCTGACATCCTTCCCTTCTGTAACCCTGTTTGTTTCCCAGAGTCCAGAATCTCTCATGGTTTGTCTCTGTCTTTGATTTCTTCCCGTTCAGTTTTCCCTCCCTTCTCTGTGGTCCTCCACTATTTTGTTCCACATGAGTGAAACCATATGATAATTGTCTTTCTCTGCTTGACTTATTTCACTTAGCATAATCCCCTCCAGTTCCATCCATGTCGATGTAAATGGTGGGTAGTCATCTTTTCTGAAGGCTGAGTGATATTCCATTGTATACATGAACTACATCTTTATCCATTCATCTGTTGAAGGACATCTTGGCTTCTTCCACAGTTTGGTTGTTGTCAACAGTGCTGCTATGAACATTGGGGTGAAGGTGCCCCTAATGAAGGTAATTTTTAAAAAAGTTTTTATATAGAAAATTAAAAATTCAAATTATTTGAATGCCTGCAACACTACTTTTTAAAAGTAGAGTGTTTTGGTCTAATGAACATATAAATATTAAATTTAATACTTAAGAAAAAACTATAAACCACAAAAAATGACAATTTTCCCCTTGATTAAAAAACATAGTTCCTCATTCTGAAAATGATTTATTATAACTTTATCTTTTATTAAGATCAATTTTCTATTTTAAAATCTAATTCTCTTGTAAATGTAAAATACTACCTTGTGAATATAAGTATTTTTTCATTTACATATTAGTAAAAAATGATATGCCCTCATGATTTAAACATTAGTCAAAACACTGGGGCAGTTTAGAATTTTAAATTTTTAGAATTTTAGTACTAGAATTAAAATAATTGAAAATGAGGCATAGGATTGATGCTGAGTTATAAGAATGTAGAAGAAAATGCTTCTAGAACAGCAGCGATTTTATCTCATCCCAGAGTTATCCAGGTGTGTGTGTGAACTTTTGACAGTTTTAGTGTTATATTTTGTGAAAGGTCCCAGTATATACATACATCGTTTTGGTATAGTTTTGGTTGCCTTAAATTATAGTTGCTTCACTTTGCAAATTTATGTGTAAATTTTACATTCTGTGCTATTTTAGTATTTTACTTACATAGAAGAGGGAAGATGAAACCAAATAATGTTTAATTCCTGCATTTGGCTTTTGCCAAAGAAATCTGAATGACTTTAAGAAGCCATCCACTAAGGCTATTTGAGAAGATTTTACATGACCCTTCCAACTTTAAAATAATCTTGAAATAAACTGAAAATTGCATTTTGCTTGTGATTGGTTCTATATAAGCATAGCAGATTTAATCAGCTAGAATTGAAAGGAGATTCTGTATTACTGAGGAAAAGAAAAGCTCACATGGACAAGTCTATTAATCCTCATTTCTGCAGGCTGACTTTAACTCCTTATTTTATACTCACTGAAAAATCATGGTTTATTTCCACTTGTGATTTAATTTTCTATCTATAAATAAATACTTCACATAATGTTTCATTTAAAAACTATTAAACTTGTCATTTTAAGGGTACTGCAGAAGTAAATAAGTCTAATTTTGGTTCTTTTGTTTAATATACCATTCATTCAGATAGTCACAAAAAACAGAATTTGAAATCCATTTTGTTGACCCACTTATTCTTGGCATTTTTTTCCCCTTTTCTGGTGATCTTTTTAACTAAATTACTAAACAAATGATGAGTTCTACTTCTCCTGTATGGAGGTTTAGACTATCTTACCTTTCTGTCATTGGGTTAATTTAATTTTTTATTACACCAAGTTTGTAATGTGACAGCAGATTCAGCCTAATGGATTAAACTTTCCTAGAATATTTACAGATTTACTTTGTTCTTAAAATACATAAATACTACTGGGCATTCTATTTACATTGTTTTTATTAAATTAACCTTGGGAGTAAAAAATCATAGGAAAGCTCTGTAATGAAATCACATATTTATTAAATCCTTGGTACTATGTACAATCTCCACATATTTGTATGTTTTAATTTTTCTCTCATGTAAGATAATTTACTAAAAGAAGAAGGCAGGTGATGGCAAATAAACTTTTTAATGAAGTTCCATCTTTGTCAGTTCCATACTGATGTTGTTTGGATCATGGCGTGTAAGTACTTTGGGCCCCAGGATGCCAATAATTAGAGCTCCATTTGGAGCTGTGATCAAGATGGCTAAAAATGCCACTGTCATCACATCCTTCGAATATGGTTCCAAGTGGGGTGCGCTGAATCTTGCTGTTTCTAGAGCCAGAGGACCTAATACAGCCTGCATTTAGGGGGTAAAAAGATGAGGCATAAAGAAAAATGTTAAATAGCTAATACATGACAATAGTTAATGGCCCTGTTAAAACAAACAAAACCTAGTAGTAGGCCATCAGAAAAGAGACAAGCCTTAAAGTGCTGAGGAATTATCAGGAATTACTCATCAATTCTATGTTCTCCCTAGGAAATATATCTGGATGAAAGGTGAAATATTGATAAATCATCGTGCATGCATTTTGGGGCCGATTTTGTATTTTTATCATCTCAGCTTTCTCCTGTTTAAATATCTTTTTTGAGCACTCACATAACTCTCAGAACCTCAGGAGTTCTAGCTAAAGCAGGATTTTGCTTATTTACCTTTACCACGGACTATAAAGTTCTTGGGTATAATAAGACAACACAAAATACTAGGGTTTCTTATGGTTCTCTAGGATTTTGTTGCTTATCTTCTTGTTCTTCCTACTTGGGAGGCCGTGTGTCCAGGAAAACTGGCAAGAGGTTTGGAATCTACAAAGTGGACAGGGGAGATTAGGAAGTAACTTGCCTAATGTTTTAGGCAAGTAACATGATATTCAAAACACTCAGGCTGGTCCCATCAACCTGCTTTTCCAACCATGACATAGTAAGAATTTTGTTGTATAAGAACTCACAAATTTCTGTTTTGGAGTAACAGTGGAAAAAAGAATCCCCAGAAATCAAGACATTATGCTGCCATGTTAAAAAGTCTAACAATAGGGGCGCCCGGGTGGCTCAGTGGGTTAAAGCCTCTGCCTTCAGCTCAGGTCATGATCCCAGGGTCCTGGGATCGAGCCCCACATTGGGGGGGGGGTCTCTGCTCAGCAGGGAGCCTGCTTTCTCCTCTCTCTGCCTGCTTCTCTGCCTACTTGTGATCTCTGTCTGTCAAATAAATAAATAAAATCTTTTTTTTTTTTTAAAGATTTTATTTATTTATTTGACAGACAGAGATCACAAGTAGGCAGAGAAGCAGGCAGAGAGAGATAGGAGGAAACAGACTCTCTGTTGAGCAGAGAGCCTGATGCAGGGCTCGATCCCAGGACCTGGGATCATGACCTGAGCTGAAGGCAGAGGCTTTAACCCACTGAGCCACCCAGGTGCCCCAAATAAATAAAATCTTTAAAAAAAAAAAAAAAAGTCTAACGATAAGTAGTAATACCTCTTTGTAGGAGCAGACTAACATTCAATCAGAGGGCAAAACTCTAAGATCTCCTCATTCATTCATTCATTCATTCATCATTCATTATTATTCATTCTTGTAGGTATGCTGTGCTTACTAATTGTGTACCTCCTGCATGCCAGGCAGTATATTAAGTACTAGGGGAAAATTAATGAAAGAAAATACTGTTCCTGTCTTTCCCAGATAGTCTGGTAAGGAGATTTAGTCATTAATTAAAATCATGTAAATTAAATGCATAATTAAAAATAATATATGTGCATTCATATATGCTGGAATGGGTGACAAAGGTAGGGAAGATATATATATATTTTTTTAAGATTATTTATTTATTTATTTGACAGAGAGAGAGAGGTCACAAGTAGGCAGAGAGGCAGGCAGAGAGAGAGGGTGAAGCAGGCTCCCTGCTGAGCAGAGAGCCCGATATGGGGCTCGATCCCAGGACTCTGAGATCATGACCTGAGCTGAAGGCAGAGGCTTTAACCCACTGAGCCACCCAGGCACCTGGGAAGATATATTTTTAAAAGAATCAATGTGTCTCGGGGCATCTGTGTGGCTCAGTCATTAAGCGTCTGCCTTCGGCTCAGGTCATGATCCCAGAGTCTTGGGATCGAGCCCGGCATCGGGCTCACTGCTTGGTGGGCAGCCTGCTTCCCTTCCTCTCCCACTCCCTCTCCTTGTATTCCCTCTCTCACTGTCTCTCTCTCTGTCAAATAAATAGATAAAATCTTTAAAAAAAAAAGAATGAATGTATCTCCACTTTAAAGTCATTACATTTATCACTGTAATATTCAGCAAAATGTAAACATTCCAGTATCCAGATATATTCTTATATTTTGGGAAAACAGAAAAAAAAATGTTTCACAAATTTAGGAAGTATTTGTCATTAAAGGTACACTTTTCAACTTCAGAAGAATTGCTTTTAAAACAGATTTAGAAAAAGATTACATTATTTTCAGTAAGTAGTTATGCTCAATTAAATATTTTAAAAGTAAGGCTAATAACCTACATTTTGTAATTAAGGTAACATTTCACTTGGAATTTTAAAAAATCATTAACATTAAAAATTATTAACATGGGGCGCCTGGGTGGCTCAGTGGGTTAAAGCCTCTGCCTTCGGCTCGGGTCATGATTCCAGGGTTCTGGGATCGAGCCCTGCATCGGGCTCTCTGCTCAGCGGGGAGCCTGCTTCCTCCTCTCTCTCGGCCTGCTCCTCTGCCTACTTGTGATCTCTGTCTGTCAAATAAATAAATAAAATCTTAAAAAAAAAATTATTAACATGACTCAATGCATTCTTACCTGGACCGTAGCTTTGGGCATCCACGATAAAGCAATAAATATTTTCTCCTTAAAATTGAAGCCAGCAAAACACATCAATACAAATGTAAAAGAAATTCGAATCAATAATGCCAAACTCACGGTAGCAACACAAATGCCTACAACAGATTAAAAAAAAACATAAACAATGAAATATTTGGAAAAAGTGGTTCTTTATGTCTAGAAAAAGTGCAAGAGATTATCTTATGGTGGAGGTACCATGAAAGATAAGATAGATTATATTTATTTAATTCTGAGCTAATAGACTTTGAACTTTCCCTACAAACGAAAGTATTCAAAAGCTGCTGATAGTATGTAATATTTTCGGTCAGAAAAGAATTTCAAACTGCATTTCCTCAGATCACTCAGGGAAGGTATTCAGAGCTGGCTTTGGTAACAAAGAGCATATGAGGTAACAAAAGAGCAAATGTATGTTATTAACTGTATCAACATGAGTTTCTGAAGAAGGTTCTTATAGCATTCAAGACATATTGTAAACAAAATAAAAAAGTTATTCATGGTTTCTTAAATATTTTCAAATCTCATATTTTTTGTGCCTGTAATTATTCTTACCAATAGCATTTGATTTAAGAGATGCAACAGAAACTTCTGATCCAACCAAACCAAAAAGAAGGGGTTGAAAAATATACCATGTAGTTTTAATAATTCTTTGGACTCTAATCTGTAGGAAAGAATAATGTATTTTTAGTTATTGTGTTTAGTTATTGTGACACAAAAATAATTGCTTTTTAGAAATTAAAGTCTCTCAGCATTTAATAAACAAGATATTTTATTTGTAGAAGAAATGTTAAAGCTTAAAAATTGAATAGGTTAATTCTTTTATTCAAACATTTGAGTAGAATTTGGCCAAAAAAAAGTCTACAAAGCTTATGGCAGAATTATTTACAATAGTCAAGACATGGAAGCAGCCCAACTGTCCGTTGACTGAAGAATGGATAAAGAACATGTCGTATGTGTGTGTACACACACACACACACACACACACACACACACAGGAATAATATTCAACCGTAAAAAAGAATGAAATCTTGTTATTTGCAACAATATAGACAGGGACAGCGAGTATAATGCTAAGTGACATGAATCAAAGAAGGGTAAATACCATATGATTTCACTCATGTGGAATTTAAGAAACAAATGAGCAAAGAGGGAAAAAACAGAAAGAGAGAGAGAAAAACCAAAAAACAGGTTCTATTTTTTTTTAAGATTTTATTTATTTGAGACAGAGATCACAAGTAGGTGGGGAGGTAGGCAGATAGAGAGAAGAGGAAGCAGGCTCCCTGCTGAGCAGAGAGCCCAATGTGGGGCTCGATCCCAGGGCCCTGGAATCATGACCTGAGCTGAAGGCAGAGGCTTTAACCCACTAAGCCACCCAGGCGCCCCTAGAAACAGGTTCTTTTTTTTTTTTTTTTTTAAGATTTTATTCATTTATTTGAAACAGAGAGAGAGAGATCACAAGTATGCAGAGAGGCAGGCATAGAGAGAGAGAGGAGAAAGCAGGCTCCCCACTGAGCAGAGAGCCCGATGCGGGCCTCGATCCCAGGACCCTGAGATCATGACCCGAGCCGAAGGCAGAGGCTTTAACCCACTGAGCCACCCAGGCGCCCCTAGAAACAGGTTCTTAATTATGGAGAACAAACTGATGGTTACAAGAGGGGAGGTAGGTGGGGGGAAGGGTGAAACAGGTAAAGGGGATTAAGGAGTGCACTTGCTGTGATAATAACTGGATAGTGTATGGAAGTGTTGAAACACAGTATTGTACACCTGATACACATATAACAACTGCATGTTAACTTACTAGAATTAAAATAAAAACTTAAAAAAAGAAGTAAAATAAAAATAAATGGTCCTTGAAACCAGAAAAAAAATCTATAAAGCTATTCAATAAAAATATTATTTGGTAATTTCGTCAGTAAACAAATAAGGTCTTCGGAGTTCCAGACATGTTTGAATGGTTCAATAACAATTCTAGCTTTTGTTTGTAAGGTAAGTGAACAGAGACAGAACTAGAACTACATCATGCCTGATGAGCACATACTCAATATTATGCAACCATTTCAGCTCTCAAAAGGGAGTTGAGAAGACCTCCACTAAAAATTGTCTTGGAAACCAATCCCATGAAAGTTAATCTTGAGATGTCCTAAGCTACCAGGCAAAAAATGTCAGTAATCTGTTAGGCCTGCTTCTGAAGAACCCATGTTGAAAACTTTTATTTTATTTTTTCCTTAAAACCAAACCAAAAACATAAATAGATTCTTAATTTGGTTGCCTGCCTGGCTCTCCTTTCTGAGAATGAACCTCTCCCAATGCTACTTCCCCGATTATGTGGTTACAACAAAGTCCCCAGTTGATGTAACCGTACTCTGGCTCTTCTCAAGGAATTTGGATGAAGAGATTTTAGTTTCAGTCTGGGATTATCTTATTTTTTTATTTTATTTGTTTGACAGGCAGAGATCACAAGTAGGCAGAGAGGCAGGCAGAGAGAGGAGGAAGCAGGCTCCCCGCTGAGCAGACAGCCTGATGGGGGCCTCGATCCCAGCACCCTGGAATCATGACCTGAGCCGAAGGCAGAGGCTTTAACCCACTGAGCCACCCAGGCGCCCCTGGGCTTATCTTTTTTTAAAGAGACATAAAACCGTGATATCCTTTGTTTGGGGTATAAACTACATTTGTAACTATTTCCCTTATGACTGGGTTTTCTAATTTATAAAAGTAAAGTTAAAAAAAAGGAAAAAAAACAAAGAAAAAACAATCTTACTCTTTCTTCATGGTGGCACATTATCCTATTTATTTCTTTTAATTTTTTAATAAAGACTTTAATCATTTTTGAGAGAGAGAGCCTGAGCTGGGAGGGGGGCAGTGGTGGATACAGAGGGAGAGGGAGGATAGACTCCCTCTCCCCACTGAGCAGGGCTGAAGACCCAGGGCTCCATTCCAGGATCCTGAGGTCATGACCCGAGCTGAAGGCAGACACTTAACTGACTGAGACACCCAGGTGTCTCAGGTGAAATTCAGTAGTTTTCATTTTATTTAATTGTAATTTATTATTGACCATTTAATTTTTTTACGATTGTGATTTTATTGGAATACTAAACAAAACACTAATATAATTTTTGGGTTGGGAAATTCTCAAGCTGATTGTAAAATTTATCTAAGAAAGCATTTGTGCAGGAACAGTCAAGAAATACTTTAAAAATAAGTACAATGAGGGCGTCTGGGTGGCTCAGTGGGTTAAGCCTCTGCCTTTCACTCAGGTCATGATCTCGGGAGTCCTGAGATCGAGTCCTGCATCGGGCTCTGCTCTGCAGAGAGCCTGCTTCCTCCTCTCTCTCTCTGCCTGCCTCTGACTACTTGTGATCTCTCTGTCAAATAAATAAATAAATTCTTTAAAAAAAAAAAAAAAGAAAAATAAGTATAATGAGAGGGATCTTCCATATTAGATTTTGAGACATAAAATGACAGATTTAAAATAGAGTGGTACTGGCACAGGACTAGATAGGTAGGATTAAATAGATTCCAGCAATGAATACATATATATACATATATATATTTAGCTCATGTTAAAAGAGGCTCTTAAAATCACTGAATAAATAATGGATTAGTCAATAAATAATTTAGTAAAAAATGACTACCCAGTTTATATGCATATATATATTATATATATGTGTATACATGTTTATGAACACACACACATATCCTTATCTCACAGCACTTACAAAAATAAATTCCAGATGAATTAAAGAACTAAATGCAAAAATAAAACAAACAAAAACTACCAAAGTATTAGGTGATACTATAGAAAACATTATGGTTACAATCTTATAATCTTGGGTGAGGACATCCTTCTTAAACAAGATACAGAATTCAAAACAAAAAAGAAAAATAGTTTTGACTACAGGTAATTTTACTTCAACACATTTCTTACTCATCAGATTGCTTAAAATCTTTGAGAAGATAATTTTGGAATACCTCTCAAAATAGAGACATTCCATTTCTAAATTCAGCAATTACATATCTAGGAATCTGTTTTACAGAAGCACTTTTACATTAGCAAAAAGATACATGAACAGGATTGTTCACGGCTTCACATTAGTAATAACAAAAATGGAAAGGATCTAAATGTCTACAAATGGAGAACTGATTAAAGGAGATGATTGATTCTGGGAAGGGGGTCTGATATTTGGGAGTGGTAGGGGAAAAGGAGTCTTTTACATTTTGTTCTATATGTGGGCTTTTTGTATTGTTCTAATCTTTTATGAGCATTTTCATGGATTAACTGTATAACTATAATTTTAATGAATAAAATAAATCAATAAAAGTTCTATAATCACATTGTATAAAAGTTGAGAAAAAGAAAGCAGCCTGATTGTTAACTCAACTTCTGATTGCATTTTAGTGTATTTCCAGATCCTTTTTCTAAATGTCTTATTTCCTCGATTGATTTATACACATCCTTGAAGACACAAATTTCTGGAACATCTTCCAACTAGAACGAAGAGATTTCCTAAACATCTATTATAGATGTAAAAAAATGCGGTTATTTTATCTTAAAAAGTGATGTATTAAAAATAGTCACCTTTTCTGTGGACCATTTCATCCCTGCAACAAAAGTTAATGCTAGTGTGCATAATCCTCCAGCGGCATGTAAACCAATACGCTGGCTGCCCAAGACAGCAGTAAGAGACATACTCAAAATAAAGAAAGCTCTCTTCACTGGACGTCTTGTCTAGAATTAGATAGATATTTAGAAATTAATTTACATTTAATATATGAAACAATATTTATATCTTCTACCATGTATTATTCACCCTTTGGTATCATGTCTCTAGATGTTATATTAAATAGTGTCTAAAATTTTTACTTTCTTCCTCACTAAATATTTTAGCAGACCAAGTGAAAAAATCTGCAGTTATTAAGTTTTATCTTCTGCCACATCTCTAATGTTAGTAAAATGGCTATAGTATCTCAGCTATAAGTGAAGAAGGAAGGAAAGAGACCCATATAAACAAAGTAAACTGTATAAACTCTAGTTCCTCTAGCATATACATATACATATTGTAGTTCCTATAACATATCTAGTTAAAAAATAAAGTTTTGAATATCTCTTTAGCTGAGATAGCTGTTACAGATAAGATGGAAGTTACAGAAATACAAGAGTAATAGCATATCCTTTAGCGGAGGAAAGGGTTGAGTTTATTAGTGTTGCCTTAGTCAAAGGCAGTGGGAGTAAATTTAAGTCAGAAAATATGCAGAGATAAATGGCAATCTACTTTCCAAAAAATGTTCAGGGGAAAATTTGAGTGGCAAAAGATTAGGGAAAATTGCCAGTGGTCAGGAGGCAATTTAATGAATATAGGGCTGGGGTGGAATGGAGAAGGTACTCTGGGTTAAGTATAGTTTTCTTTTTTTTAATTTCTTATTTTTTTTAAAGATTTTTAAAATTTATATATTTGACAGAGAGAGAGAGAGAGAGAGAGAGACAGTGAGAGAAGGAACACAAGTCGGGAGGGGGGGGGGGGCGGTGGGAGAGGGAGAAGCAGACTCCCTGATAAGCAGGGAGCTAGATGCGGGGCTTGATCCCATCATGACAGGAGCCAAAGGCAGACGCTTAACCGACTGAAACATCTAGGATCCCTAAGTACATTTTCCGATACTCTTATTTGTTGAATCAGGAAGCAGAGACTTCAATCAAGGTCGTTGACCTGTATCAATCACAAATGCGCTCCATTTTAAGCAGAGAGTAGCATTAGGGGCTATTTTGGGGAAAGAGAATTAAATATTATATTTAAAAGCTCATGGATCCTCCAGAAATTCAAATTTTTGAAAGAAATGTCTAATACTATACTTCCAAAAAAATAGATTAACTTTTCATTTACCTGATCTCCACTGGGAAAATACTGAACAAAAATTCCCAAAACAGCTCCTGCCAGCATGCCAATAAGTACATCCCGAAAAGAGGCAAGGACATTATTAAGTATAGTACCTGTAAGGGCACACAATAAGGGAAACATCTCACAGAGTAATATTTTCACATACCTAACATATCAGAAGATCAAGTCTAGGTGGTTCATAGAGAAAAGCATATATCTTCTAGAACACATATACAAAAATGGGCCTTTAATATTCATGTGCTTGAAAACATAAAGATCTATTTGATACATTATGTACCCTCAAATAATTTAATAAATACACACAAGTTAGAAATGTTCATTGAAAATGTAGGCCAGGAAACAAGGAAATAACAAGCCACAGTGTGCTCCCTTATAAACAGAACTTTAAAGACCCACTGAGGTGGAAGAATGGACAGACACTGGACAAAGGAGCACCTCTGGCACCTTGCACAAGTCTGGTAATATTTCCTTCTCTGATATCCTGTTATGACAAAGAACAAATGACTTAAACATACAAAGAAAAATCTAACAACAACAGAAAAAAAAAAAAAAGATTTACTACAGGGTCAACCCTAGGAATATTTGAGTCAGCAGTCAATTGAGTTTCCAACATATTTTTATGTACCTGTATCTGTAGTTCCAAGTAAAAAAATTTTTAAAAATCCTACGTCACGCTAAAAAATTGTTATGCTATGGGTATTTTAGCTCAATGAAGTGTGCAAATATATATATTTTAGAAATGTTTTTCCATGAAAAAATAACAGAAATGCAGGATGACAATAGCAAGATGGTAGAAATGGGAAGCCCCAGAACCTTGATCCCCCAAAGAGGCATTAACTTAACAACAATAGATACAGTCCAAAAGCCTTAAAAGAACTCCACAAACTAATTAAGAAGTTGCAGCAAGAGAAAAATGACACATCATGTACAAGGAAGCTTCTATAAAATTACCAGAGGATTTCAGAGCAGAAACCTTACAGACCAGAAGGTGGTGTGATGGTAATTCAAAGTGCTGAAAGGAAAATAACTGTCAAGGAAGAATACTATCCTACAAGATTATCTTTCAAATTGAAGGAAAAATTAAGACTCAGATAAACAAAAATTGAAGGAGTTCATTACCACTGCACCTGCCTTACAAGAAACATTAAAGGATATCCTTCAAGTAGAAGTAAAAAGATGTTAGCAACACAAAAGCACACAAATATAAATCTCTGGTAAATGTAAATACATAGATGAATTCAGAATCCTGTAATTCTGTAATGGTGGTGAGTAAATCACTTTCAATTCTGTTACAGAATTTAAGCTAGAGACATAAAAATAACTATAAGATTGTATTAATAGAGATGCCTGGGTGGCTCAGTTTGTTAAGCGTCTGCCTTCGGCTCAGATTAAGATCCCAGGATCCTGGGATGGAGTCCACATTGGGCTCCTTGCTCAACAGGGAGTTTCCCTTTCCCTCAACCTGCCTTGTGCTCTCTCTCTCTGAAAAATAAATAAAATCTTAAAAAAAAAGACAGTATTTAAAAAAATTTTTTAAATTTTTTAATAAACATATAATGTATTATTAGCCCCAGGGGTACAGGTCTGTGAATTGCCAGGTTTACACACTTCACAGCACTCACCACAGCACATACCCTCCCGAATGTCCATAACCCCACCACCCTCTTCCTACCCCACCCCCCACAACCCTCAGTTTGTTTTGTGAGATTAAGAGTCTCTTATGGTTTGTCTTCCTCCAGATCCCATCTTGTTTCATTTATTCTTTTCCTAACCCCCCCACGTTGCATCTCCATTTCCTCATATCAGGGAGATCCCCAGACCCCCCACGTTGCATCTCCACTTCCTCATATCAGGGAGATCATATGATAATTGTCTTTCTCCGATTGACTTATTTTGCTAAGCATAATACCCTCTAGTTCCATCCACATCGTTGCAAATGGCAAGATTTCATTTCTAAAAATGACTGTATTAATAGACAACATAAAAAGAAATAACTTGTGACCTGGATAACAAAGGAAAGAGGCGAGATGTAAAGGATTAGAATTTTTATATGTGAGTGAAAGTAAATTATCACTTCAAATTTTTATAACTATGGATGGAAAAAGAGAGTCCATGCAAATGATCATCAAAAGACAGTAGGGTGGTCACACTTATATCAGGCAACATAGAATTTAAGTCAAATACAAATAAGTCATAAGAGATAAAGAAGGACATCATACAATGATAAAAAGGCCAACTGATCCAGAAGATAGGATTAGGTCTCTGTATCTACCATATTCCAAAATATAGATGTATTAAAGATCTATGTAAAAAAATAAAACCTTAAAAGTTCTTAACATTTAAAAAAATTTATTTGAGAGAAAAAAATATTTATTTGAGAGAGAGAGCATGAGAGGGGGTAGGGGCAGAGGAGAAGCAGACTCTCTCTGCTGAGTGGTGAACAGGACCCTGGGATCATGACCTGAGTCAAATGCAGACCCTTAACTGACTGAGCCATTCAAGTGCCCCCAAAGTCCTTAACATTTTAAGTGACTGTATACATAGTCACGAGTCAAGAGGATTATCTAAGCATGTAGCTGCTTTTGGTTTTTTACTTTTTCTGTCTTCCACAAATTAGGTTTGATCTTCTGTAGCATGTTCCATGGTACCCTACACTATGTACTATTCATCACATTTTGTAATTATTTGTTTAACACAAATTCCTTGAGAACATGAGCCATATGTTCTTCTCTGCTGCGTAACTAGTGTAGAATAGCATTTATAAATGTGGTCTAGGGTCAGATTGCCAGATTGCATCTTGGCTTCCCTACTTTTTGGATCTGTGACTTTTAGCAAGTTATTTAACCCCTGTTCCTTAGTTTCCTATTCTGTAAAATGAATATCATACTGTGGGGTGACTATGAGATGAGTGGAAATAGCTATGGAACTTGGTGCAAGCACCAAGCGATTATAAAAGCTAGTATTGTAGTTCACTGTTTAGCCTCAGCGTTTGGCACAGTTGTTGACACAATGGAAGAGGAACATAAAAATATTTTTAAAAAGAATTATTGATACTAGTCATGAAGGAAAAGATTGTCAGATTAAAAGTTTGAAAAATCTGAATTGCAAAAAAAGATAAAAGAAAAATTATAAATGTGGAAAACTATAGGACATAAAACAGAAGGTTATCATTCCTAATTTTATGCTGAATCTTGACAAAAAAAACAAAAGATGAACAATGCCTATAAGATAAGCAAAAGATTTCAAGAAAAACAATTTATAAAACATTCCAGGATGCCAATAGTCAATAAATGTGAACATTTAAAAATATTACTAGTATTCAAAGTACTTTATTTAAAGAGGCCTCACCTTTCACCTATCAAATTAACAAAGATATAAAAGACTAGTGATACTGAGTTTTGAAGAAGGTGAAGAGAAACTGGCAAGTTTTTACACCCTGGTAGGCCACAACATTGTGGTAATATATCTCGAAAAACTTAAAACTTTTTAAAAAAAATGTCTTGGGACACCTGGGTGGCTCAGTTGGTTAAGCCACTGCCTTTGACTCAGGTCATGATCCCAGGGTCCTGGGATCAAGTCTAACATCGGGTTCCTTGCTCAGCAGGGAGCCTACTTCTCTCTTTGCCTCTGCCTGCCACTCTGCCTACTTGTGCTCTCTCTCTCTCTGACAAATAAATAAATAAATAAAATATTAAAAAAAAAATGTCTTTATTAATGTCATAATTATGTACATATACAATGTAAGAAAACCCACAAGCTCTTAAAACATAGAAGTAAGTTTAGTAAGGTCACAGGGTTAGGGTTAATATATGAAGACCAATCATTTTTTATATATATCGGCAATCAACAAATGGGAAGAAATTAAAATGACACCATGTACAATAGCATAGAAAGACCAAATAGAAATCAATGAGTTTAATGAAAGAAGTGAAAGTTCTCTGCACAGTAATCTGCAAAATATTATTCAAAGAAATTTAAGAAGTTCCCAAAAAATGCCATGTTCTTGGATCAGAATCAAAATTGTAAAGATGTAAATAGTTTCCAAATTCTCTCTACAAATTGTATACAATTCCAATAAAAATTCTAGTATTATTTTTGCTGGTGGATTTTGTTGGTGGCGATTCTAAAATGGACTTAGAAATACAAACAAAGAAGTGTCAAGACAATCTTAAAGAATAATAACAAAGCTAGGAGATGCACAACTACTATAGATAACAAAAATTATCTATATACAGATAAAATATATCTATATTAAAAGATTATCTCACACTACTAAAGAGATCAACACTTACTATAAAACTGTAGTAATCAAAAGGCTGTGTTACTCCTTGCAAGGATAAACAACTAGACCAAATGAACAAATTATAGAGTCCAGAAATACATGTACATATATATGGTCACTTGACTTAAGACAATGTATCATTACTCTGTGGTGTGGAAAGAATTGTTTTTTTTTTAATTAACATATAATGTATATTTTAATGTATATATTTCTGTGATTCATCAGTCTTACACAATTCACAGCACTCACCATAGCACATACCCTCCCCAATGTCCATTACCTTGCCACCCCATAAAAACCTTATAACTTTTATATTTTTATCTCAACAATTCCACTTTGAGACTATGAAAATATTAAGGTTAGGTAAAACTATTTAGCCATAAGACGTTCAACCAAGCATTCTTCTAATGGTGAATATTGGAGTCAATTTCAATTTTCAACATGTTACATTACCATTAAAAATGTCATGGAAATATATTTACTGAAGAGAAACATGTTGGTGATATACAATTAAGTACAAAACAACTCAGGTTATGAGAAAGTATGATCAATTCTTACAATTTTATAAGAATATTGGGAGGAAGTCAGAAAGAATGGCTGGGGGAGGGGTGAGAAGAGAGAGGGAGAAGAAGAAATCTGGATTTATATCAAGAGTCAGTTATTAGGGGTGCCTGGGTGGCTTAGTGGGTTAAAGCCTCTGCCTTCAGCTCAGGTCATGATCCCAGGGTCCTGGGATCGAGCCCCACATTGGGCTCTCTGCTCAGCAGGGAGCCTGCTTCCTCTTCTCTCTCTCTGCCTACCTCCCCACCTACTTGTGATCTCTGTCTCAAATAAATAAATAAAATCTTAAAAAAAAAAAAAGAGTCAGTTATTATTCCTGAGGGTATGTTGCAGGGCTTATTTTTATCTTTTCCTTTTTTTCCTTTTTATTTATGTCTTTTGATCTTAAGAGAAACTAGACATATTACTTTCCAACTTAAGAAATATTTTGGTGCTTCAATAATACAGAAGACAGAATTTTAAACATTGCAGATAATTAAAGCATTAAAAAACTTGGAAACATTTACTTTCACAATTTCTTGGGACATCCAAGACCAAATATTATCTTGGGATTCAGAATTGCTGCTGAGCTTGTCCACCACTGCCAAAAAGGCACACAGTTGTCCATACTCTATGTATTTAGGTTGTCTTAGTAATAGAGCAACCAGTTATTTATAATGATGGCCAAAAAGGCATATTTTAGAAATATATATCAAATAGCAGTACTAGTAATATTGTTACTTAAAATTTTCTATTGAAAACTGTGATAAACTTCCAAAGAAACATGAACAAAAAAACAGGTAATAATATGGGTTATCATATTTTTTAATTACAATATATGGTTATGAAAATAAAATAATGTGTGTTAAATAGTGGTTTCTTAATCCACTTTCTCTTCTCTGCTCTAGAATGAGCTTTTTGTGAAGAATAAAAAGATGTTACATGTAAAAATAACTGTTAATAAAGAAGCAAAGCCAGAAACCTTGTTTAAAGAACCAGAAAAAGCTAATCTCAGGGTCCTGGTATCAAGTCCTGCATCGGGCTCTCTGCTAGGCAGGGAGCCTGCTTCCTCCTCTCTCTCTCTCTCTCTCTGCTTGCCTCTCTGCCTACTTGTGATCTCTCTCTGTCAAATAAATAAAATCTTTTAAGAAAGAAAGAAAGAAAGAAAGAAAGAGAACCAGAAAAAGCTGTGAATAAGAATGCAGTTGCTGTTTTTTGTTTACCTGAGGAGAAGACGATGCTCAAGCATGTATTGAATCCAGTGATTGCTATGATGTCATCTAAACTGCTAGCAGCCATTAGTAAGGTTGGGATGCCTTTCTTAATGCCATATCCATTTTCTTGCAAAAGGAGCATGGAAGGGACAACCACAGCAGGAGAGACAGCACCTACTACAAAACTACGAGAAAGATTTTGAAAACCAATTTTAAAACATTCTTTCAGCAAAGTAGTGTTTTATATTAAACTTTACAACAAATACATTAACCTTTACAGATTTACTATAACTTCAAAAGTAAAAATGCTGAGTCAATGTCATTTAATGGTGGTAAAATTTTCCACACATTTTTTACTGCTGGCTAAAAGTTTATAGAGATTTCATTCAAGATGTTGGTTTGGGCACAAACTGCCTCTCCCTTCATCCCTAAATCCTTTGAGATGAAGATATAAAAATAATATGAAAACCCATAACCTAACTAGAAAAAAAAAAGGAGACACCTCAATGGATAAGAAACCAAGTATATCCCAGGAAGGTAAGAGTTTAAGATCGAAGAAGGAAATCATAAATCAAGTGTGTGTGAGTAAACGTTGCTACAAAAAATATGGGATACTTCTAAAAATGCTCCAAATACAGAAATGGCAGATGCTGTGAGCAGAAGAAATCTGAGGAAATCCAACGGGTGACTATTTGGGGTACCACTGTAAGAATGGCCCGACAAATGTACTCTCCACCCCATTTCTAACTCTTGAACAAGTCAGTAAGAAACAGATATCTGTCCCAAAGAAGGAACGATGAGTATAGGCACCAAAGTTGCAAAGACAACTGAGAAAATTCCTGGGATGGATGATGACACCCATGAGGAATGAGGACATTCCCACTCAGGATGTCCTTTGTTGGTGTATCTCATTCAGTACCTTATCTCATCTCTTCCACATTCACTTTATATAAGGTTGAAGTATATACCTTGTGTAGAGATGTTCTTGGTGCCAAACCAGAACACATTTAGCAGGCCAGTGCACGCATCCCCCGATTGTTGGCTGCTAACCTCTGACACCTGCAGCTTTCTAGCAATATTACCCTGCTGAGAAGAGCTTACTCGAGGTTGCTAAGGAGATTTTCCTCCTACTCCTCCTTCTTCCAGGCAGCTCCTGTGAATTACTGACTGATATAGAGGGTCTGATAATTTAGTACCTTTGCTTCTCTGGCTGTACAGTCTGTTATAGTTTTCTCTCAAAATTTCCCTGTGGACTCAAGAAGAGCCTAGAATTCTCAAAAAATACTTATTTGCCTAGTTCGATTGTTTCTGATCTTTACGGTATGTTGGAATCACCTCGTATATTATTTATCTGTAGATGCTTAACAAATTATTCCCAAATTTTGTAGCTTAAAACAACACGCACTTATTATCACACAATTTTTGTGGGTCAGGAATCTGGGTGTGACTTAGCTATATGCCTCTGAATCAAGGTCTCTCACAAGTGGTAAAAGATCTGCTTTACTCACATGACTGTTGGCAGGCTTTCAGTATTTTGCTCTGGGGGTTTCTCAACAGGGCTACTCATAATATGGCAGCTGGCTTCTCCCAAGATAAGTAATCAAAGAAAATGCAAGAGAGAACATGCAAAATAGAAGCCATGGTCTTCTCATGGCATAATAAGTCTCATGACATTCTATAATTTCTGCTGTATTCTGTTCATTAGAAGCAAGTCAGTAAGTCCAGCGCATATTCAAGAAGAAGGTATTACACAAAGGTATAGATATCAGAAAGCAGGGATCGCTTGGAGTGATATTAGAGGCTGAATACCTTGTACTTGGAGACCTTTCAAAATACTGATGTTCTGATTCCCATTCTAAGACATATTGATCTGATTTAAAATGGAATTTGACCTGAATACTAGGATTTTAAATAATTTTTTAAAAATTGTGGTAAGGAATACATAGTATAAAATTTATCCTCTTAACCATGTTTAAGTGCACAGTTCAGTAGTCTTAACTATATTTACATTGTTGTATAACAGATCTCTAGAACTTTTTTGTCTTACAAAGCTAAAACTCTATATCCAACAAACAACCCCCCTTTCACCCTCACCCAAGACCCTAGCCACATTCTACTTTCTATTACTATGATTTTGACCACTTTAGATATATCAGTGGAACCACACAGTATTTGTCCTGGCTTATTTATCCCAGCATAATGTCCTCAAGATTCATCTATGTTGGAGAATATAACAGGATTCTTTTTTTTCTCTTTCTTCCTTCCTTCCTTTTCTTTCTTTCTTATAGGTGAATAATATTCCATTCTATGTATATACCACATTTTCTTTATCCATTCATCTGTCAGTGTGGGCTGCTTCCACTTCTTGGCCATTGCAAATAATGTTCCAATAAACATGGATGTGCAAATATTTCTTTGAGATCTTCTGTTCTCAATGGGCCTCAGATATCCAAAGTGTTCCACTCTTTTTTCTGCTAGCATTCTGAGTCAGGTGAGACAGAAACCAGTCCCTTGGGTCAAAAAAGCAAATTGTAGGACACATGCTCCAGCTTTTTTCTTTCCCTCCTGATAGAGAAGCCAGGAGTTGGGAGTTTTCTCCTGGTTACACCTTGCTGTGCAGGGAGGGGATGAGGTATAGTGGGTAAATGCAATGAACTGTTCTAACTGCTCCAATGTGTCTCTTGGCCTTGCACTTGGATGGGATGCTATAACTTCTCAAGTGGGTTCTGGAGTTCTCACAAAGGTAATTTGATTCTTATGTTTTTAAGTCAGTATTGTGCCAGAAGGAAAGCCTGGGGTTTCCTATTATGCCATCTTGCCAACATTACTCTTCAGATTGTTGGGATTTGTGAAAGCTCCCCAGGTGATTTTAATACATAGCAAAGTTTGGGAACCACTGATTTTCTCCAGAATGTATCTAGCTTCCTTCACTCAGAGGTTTCTATGGAGACCTCCCTCAATACATTACTTGCATAAGAAGCTTAATCTCAGTCTGAGCTTCTCAGATACCTTGCTTGGTAACATGATTGGACTATTCCCTGCGAGAGGACAAAAGCCAGTAGCTAAAGTAATCACAAGTTAATGGGAATTAAAAGTATTGCAAAATATTTAGGGAAATCTATCACTTCAAGGTACATGTTCGTTAAGGGGAAGAAATTTATACTGAGAAAAGAGATACAATAGGAAGAAAGCCACCAAAACGACTTCAGAATAACTGTAAATATCCTCGGAATCATGAAAGTACACTACATCTATCCATAAAATTTTAATGATAGTTCCTAGAAATTAACAATGAATTCCCCAAATTAAAAAAAATATAAATATAGCTGAAGAGTGATTTAATAAGCTAGAAAACTGTGCAGAGAAAATTTTTCAGTGTGTAGTGAACACACTGAAAGGTAAAACACATAGAAGGTAAAAAAGGTAAACACATAGAAAGTATAAGGAAAATTTAATAGGTATGGAGAAGAGAATTACAGAAGGACATAATAGAAGAAAACTCTTACCTCAGAGAGGTAAAAGATATAATCAAGACCTGGAAAAAGATATACAATCCTCTGATTGAAACATTACACCAGATACTGAGTAGAACAAATTTTAAGAAGACTCGCCTAATGATATTAAGGAATTGTTGTTAATTTAGTAAGAAAATGCTGTTCCTTTTAGAAATGCATCCTCTAGGGTATAGGGATGAAATGCCATCCTATGTGTAATTTACTTTAGGATTCATTAGGGACTATTAACTTTAAATTAAGGATATTTGGTGCTTGTTATTTTGTTATTATTCTCTCTACTCTTGTACATGTTTGAAAATTTTCACTAAATAAAAAGACCTGAGGCTGCTCTAATCAAATTTTAATATAAAAATTATTTACACAAGAATCTAATTAAAATGCAGATTCTGTTTCAAAAAGTCTGGGATGGGGCCCAAGATTCTGCATTTCTAACTTTTAAGTGATACTAAAGTTGCTGTCCAAGGAACATACTTTGTATAGCATGAAATTTTTAATTGGAAAAATTTGGAAAACCCAGTTTCCAAAGATAGAGAGAGAGAGAAAAGATTGTATTATTCTACCTAGAAAAGGAATTAAAAATTAGTTTGATAAGAGATTCTTCATGGGCAAAACTAATGCAAAGAGATGACACTGATATCTTTAAAATATTGAGGGAAAAGAATTTTGAATCTAAAATTCAATACTGAGTCACAAAGTTATGTTCAGACACTCAAGGATGCAGTTTCTTATTCACTGATCAGTTTTAAAAGAACTAGAAGATCAACTTATCAGGAAGAATATTTAGTACAAAAGAAAGGAATTAAAAAAAAAATAAAAGGGCAGAGGCAGCATAATGTAGATGTTAAGAATAAAGGCTCTAGCCATAGCCAAAATTCTTGATATATCTATTTAGTTGTCTGATGTTAGGAAAACCATGTAATAGCTCTTTTCTCTGTTTATATGCAAAAAAGTGGGAATAATAATAGTATCAACTTTATAGGTCTTTGTGAGGATTAAATAAATTAATTATCAAGTACTTTACAAAGTACCTGACACATGGTAAGCACGATATAAATGTATGCTACTACTATAACTATTATGATTATCATCACAAGAGATAATGATGAGCAGTGAAATTAATTGCTAAATCTATAGAAGTGTTCATTGTAAAGAAAACTTAAAAATAATTTTGGAGTAAAATTCTAGATTATATCAACTGGTGGGAGAATACATGAGGGAGTGAAGGATAGTGAAAACATGTTATAAATTTAAGTATGTTTTTCCCAAAATTATAGGAAATTACTAGGAGAATGAATTTGTAATTTCTAAATATTAAAGGAATAAACAAAAGTGGAACAAAGAAAATACTGTTAATTCAACAAAAGGTAGGAAAAGTGAAAAAAGAATGAAATTCACAGGAATCTATAATATTTTAAAAAGCAAAATAAGGTTAAGTCAAGGTTAAGTCAAAACTGACCTACAAGGATTTGGCTGGATGGACCTGTTAAGAAAGAGCCTCTTTGACTGAATTTTAAAACTTTAGCTCTGTTAGTGAGATATACATCTAAGACAAAATGGTACAAAGAAGTTGAAAATTAGAAGTTTGGTAAATAAACTGAATCCATTTCATAAATGAAAGTTTGGTTTACATTAGAAAATTAATCAACATGATTCACTATAATAAAGGAGAAAGTTCACACTCTCTCAATAGAAGCAAAACAATTATTTGATAAATTCTACACCCATTTAAAAAAAAAAAGATTTTATTTATTTATTTGACAGAGAGATAGCACAAATAGGCAGAGCAGCAGGCAGAGGGAGAGGGAGAAGCAAACTTTCTGCTGAGAGCCCAATGTGGTGCTCGATCCCAGGACCCTGAGACCATGACCCGAGCTGAAGGCAGACATTTAATTGACTGAGCCACCCAGGTGCCCCTCTACACCAATTTTTAATGAAAATGTAGCAAACTAAGAATAGAGGTAAATTTCCTTAATTTAATTAAGGGCAGCTACAAAAAACATGACAAATACAGAGTCAAGACAAAGATGCCTACTATCACCACTTCTAATTAACATTATATTTAAGGGCCTAATCAGTGCCACAAAGAAAGAAAAATAGATGGTATACTTATTGGAAAGAAAGTAGAGCTGTCATTATCCACAGATGATATAGCTGTACATGCAGAAAAACCAAAGCAACCTACAGATAAATTTGAATTAATGAGCCCAACAAGGTTGCTGGAGACAAAAGCAATTTAGAAAATAATTAAATAATATTTCTAAATACCAGTGACAAATAATAAAAACATAATATATAAGTAATATTTATAATTGTAATAAAACTATCAGATGCCTAGGAATAAATCTAATTAAATGTACACAGGAACTCTACGTAAGAAATAAAAACCCCTTGATTAAGAAAAATTAGAGAATACCTAAAAAAATGGAGGGGCACACCATGGGTTTGAGTTGAATAACTCAATATTAGAAATGTACCAGTCAGGCGTGCCTGGGTGGCTCAGTGGGTTAAGGCTATGCCTTCGGCTCGGGTCAGGATTGAGCCCCACCTTGGCTCTCTGCTCAGCAGGGAGCCTGCTTCCCCCTTTCTCTCTTTAAGGTAGATTATGGATTTATGGATTATGGATTTAAATGTGAAAGTTAAACAGTAAAATTGCTAGAAAATAATATAGAGAATATCTTTATGACTTTGGATAGGGAATGACTTCTTAAACAGAAAATACCAATAATGAAGAAAAAGAATGAAAGACTGGACTACATTAAAAATGAAAAATTTCTGCCACTAATGGAGTGAAAATGGTAGTTGATAAATGGAAAAATATATTTGCAACGCATTTAACAAAGGACCAATATCCAGAATATGTTAAGAACTCCTACCAATAAATCAGAAAAAAACAACAATAACAAAAAGCCCATTAGAAATATGGGAAAGAAACATAACAGGCACTCTTTAGCTTTATTATAAATCAGGGTAATAGAAATAAAATCCCAATGAGATATCACAGCATATGAGTGGTTCAAATTAAAAAGACTGATGATTCCAAGTGTTGGCAGGAATTGGAATAATAGGAACTCTTATATACTACTGGTGGAAATGTAAATTAGGAATTCTGAAAAATAATTTGACATAATCCAAACTTTTAAACATATAGCTACCCTGTGAACCAAAATTTAAATCCTAGTTATATACCTATAGAAAACTGTGGACCAAGAGTTATTTACAAGAATGTTTGTAAGAGCATTGGTAATAACAACTCCCAACTAGGAACAATGCAAATTCCCACTGACAATAGAATGCACAAACTAGTATATTTATACAATGATATACTATGTGAAAAAGAAAGTGAACTCTGTCCACACAATAACATAGTTGAATTTCAAATATAATGTTGAGTTTAAGAGCTACACACAAAAGAATATATACTATATGATTTCATTTATATATACTATATGATTTCATTACATGCAAACTAAATTATAGTGTTAGAAGTTAGTATAGTGGTTATCTGTGGAGAGGAGGGAGAGAAATGATTAGGAGAGCGCATAAGGGCACTTCTGGGGTCCTATCTGGATGATGGTTACATGAATATTCATTTTTTAATCATTCAAGGAACTGTACATTCATATCTTTACACTACTTTGTATGTGAGTTATACTTTAATAAAAAGTTTAACAATTCAAGGATGGAGAAGTTCATTCTAAATATGGTACACACAACAAAATAAGAAGAGAAATATTAGTATCTGGCAAAGTGGAATTCAAGATAGATAAGGATTAAAATGACTGAGAAGGATATGTTGGGTGTAGAAATTACTTAAAAATAAAATCTTAAAAAAACAGAATAGCAGTAGATGTTTCATTATTTAGATGATAAGAGTGCCAGAATGGGGGGCTGGGTGACTCAGTTGGTTAAATGGCAGGTTTTCAGCTCAGGTCATGATCTCAGTGGCCTAGGATTGAGCTGCACAGGACCCCATGCTCAGTGGGGAGTCTACTTTAGGATTTTCTCTCCCTCTGCCCCTTCCCCTACTTGCTTACTCTCTCTCTAAAATAAATAAATAAATCTTAAAAAAAAAAAAAAGAGTGCCAGAAAGATAAATATATTAAATTAGAGAAGATGGTATACTCAAAAAAATAATGAAAGTAAATTTCCCTTAATTAAAAACAAAAGATTGGGGCACCTGGGTGGCTTAGTGGGTTAAAGCCTCTGCCTTCCGCTCAGGTCATGATCCCAGAGTTCTGGGATCCAGTCCTGAATCGGGCTCTCTGCTCAGCAGGGAGCCTGCTTCCTCTCTCTCTGCCTGCCTCTCTGCCTACTTGTGATCTCTGTCAAATAAATAAATAACATCTTAAAAAAGAAAAAAAGACAAAGTTGTTTAAAAACAAAACAAAAACAAAAGACCTTAAATTTAAATAAAGGGTCACACAGACAATGTAACAATCCATATTTAAATAATTTACAGTAATATTTAGGAAAATCAAAGAAAAGTCTAAAAACATCCAGACAGAGGATCACCTACAAAAGAATAACAATTAGATTGACATCAGACTTTTCAATAGCAAGGAGATAAAGGAAAACAGAACAGTTTTTAAAAGTTTAAGGAAAATAATTTTGGACATTTTCCTTCCTCCCTTCCTGCCTTCCTTCTTGCCTGCTCTCTTTCTTTTCTTTCTTATCTTCTCTCCTCTCCTTTTTCTTTCTTCCTTCCTCCCTCTCCCTTTTATTTCTTTCTTCCTTCCTTTCTCTCTTTCCCCCCTCCTCCCTCCCTTCCCCCTTTCTTCCTCCCTCCATCCTTCCTTCTTTCTTTCTAAAAATTTTCTTTCTTTTTTAAAAAAAGTAATCTCTATGCCCAGCATGGGGCTTTAACTCACAACACTAAGATCAAGAGTCACATGCTCTACCACCAACTGAGCCAGGTTTTCTGCTTGGGAGCAATCTCAAGGCTGTGGTAGAGGAAAACCAAACAAAGCCCAACAAACTTGCTGAGTTGAGGAGAAAGAGTCTGGGAAAGCCAAGGCAGTTAAAATTTTCAGAGCAGAGTACCTGAGGGCGGGAAAGACAAAAGTTCCAGAAATTTGCATGAAGGACTCCCTGTGTCTTTGGTTGAATACCAGTGAGGACGGGCATAGAGTAAAACCCCAGAAATCTGGGCAAGTATAACACCTAAAGAAAGATCACTGAAGTAGTAGGATAAATAATTTCCAGAGCTCACACAAGGCTGGGAAAACCTCTGGGGTCCCACCAACTAGAGTGGAGATACCTTGTCAAGTACATAAGGCATTCAGTAGAAACTCAGAAGGGTCACACCTTAGAAGGAAACTAAATTAGCCCTATAGTGAGACTACTCTAGATAATCCCCAAAAGATCTTAAAAATGAGACTTGAAAGCATCAACGAATTCACACATAATTTAAAACTGCCCTCTGGGACAAAGTGTAATTCTAAAGAAAAATAACCACCATGGGTGCCTGGGTGGCTCAGTTGGTTAAGCCACTGCCTTTGGCTCAGATCGTGATCCTGAATTCCCAGGATTGAGTCCCTCATTGGGCTCCCAGCTCCGTGGGGAGTCTGCTTCTCCCTCTGACCTCCTCCTGTCTCCTCCTCTCTCTCACTCTCTCTCTCAAATAAATAAATAAATCTTTAAAAGAAAAAAAACAAAAAAACCCAATATGTAAAACTTTCAAAATGCGGCATCTCACCACTAGACATATGAAGGGGTGGATAATGTAACCTATAACTGGGGGGAAAAATCAGTTAATAGAACACAGATCCACAAATGAGAGTGATGAGGGAAATGATAAATCAATATGTTAATACAGCTGTTATAAATATGTTACATATAAATATGTTCCTTAAGAATCTAAAGGAAAACATGAACATAATGGAGAAAAAAGTGGAAGACAGAATAAAGAACCAAGAGAACTTTAGGAAATAAAAAATGGCAGTATCTCATGGAAACAACCTAAGTTTCTGCCAATGGCTGAGTAGATAAAGAAACTGTGGGGGTGTGTGTGTGTCAGATGTCCATCACCAGATGAATGGATAATGAAGACGTGGACGTGGTGTGTGTGTGTGTGTGTGTGTGTGTGTGTGTAAAACAGAGGATACTGTTTTTGTAGAGGCAAAATAGCAAAAAATTTAGAATACTGACATAGAAATAGACAAAAGAGATTGGAAGAAAATAGAACACAAGTATAAAAACAAATCTATGGGATTCGTTACATGATAAAATCAACATTTCAAATCAATGGGGACAAGAAAAAAGTTTTCTATAAATGGTGTTGAGACAACTACCTATTCATGTGGAAATGAATGTAGCTAGATCCTCGTATGAAATAAACTCCAGCTATTTTAAAAGAATTTTTAAAAATTAATTTAAAAGTAATGTGAATAAAATATAAATAAATTTGTGATTATAGGTTAAAAAGGACCTTTTGAATGACACATGAAAAGGCATTAAACAGAAAAAGAAATATTGATAAATTTGATTACATTAATAAAACCCTTCGGTACAGCAAAAACAGTTATGTTTCCCCATGCCCTCATTTTTCTTTTTGATTTTCAAAATCAAGGAATGGTTTTATGTATTTGCTCTTCTATATGTTGGAAATAATAAAATACTCTTTTTATTTTTTTTTAAAGATTTTATTTATTTATTTGACAGAGATCACAAGTAGGCAGAGAGGCAGGCAGAGAGAGAAGAAGGGAAGCAGGCTCCCTGCTGAGCAGAGAGCCCGATGTGGGGCTCGATTCCAGGACCCTGGGACCAACACCTGAGCCGAAGGCAGAGGCTTTAACCCACTGAGCCACCCAGGCGCCCCTGGGTGCCCCTATATATACTCTTTTTAGATAGAAAGTCACCATAAGCAAAGTTGAATATCTAATGGTGTATTAGGATAAGATATTTGTAATACTTATAACAAAACATTGAAATAATAAGAAAGAAAAGAATAACTCAAAGAAAAATAGAAGAAGGGTATGAAGAGGCTAGCATAAAAATACTTGGGAAATCCCTTTTACGAAGATGGCGCCGAAAGCTAAGAAGGAATCCCCTGCCCCTCCCAAAGCCAAAGCCAAAGCCAAAGCAAAGGCTTCGAAGGCCAAGAAAGCGGTGCTGAAAGGCGTCTACAGTCACACACACACAAAAGAAGATCCGCACATTACTTATATTCCAACGACCCAAGACTGTGTCTCCGAAGGCAGCCCAAATACCCTCCAAAGAGCACCCCCAGGAGAAACTAGCTTGATCACTATGCCATCATCAGGTTCCCCCTGACTACTGAGTCAGCCATGAAGAAAATAGAAGACAACAACACACTTGTGTTCATTGTGGATGTCAAGGCCAATAAGCACCAGATCAAACAGGCTGTGAAGAAGCTCTAGGACATTCATGTGGCCAAGGTCAACACCTTGATGGACCTGATGGAGAGAAGAAGGCATATGTTCTACTGGTCCCTGACAATGATGCTTTGGATGTTGCCAACAAAATTGGATCATCTAAACTGAGTCCAGCTGGCTAAATCTAAATACCGTTTTTTCATCATAAAAATACTCAAGGTCATTAATAAACACATAAATGCACATTAAAACAACAATGAGATATCATTTTTCATTCACCAGATTAGAAGAAATTATAAAAGTTTGGCAATATCAAAAATTTGCAAGGATGTGAAAGAATAACAGTTATTTTCATACCCTGCTGGTGATGGGGCAAACTAGTATGAGCTGAAGGCATTTTCATAGTATCTGTCAAAACTGAAAATGCACATAACCTAGGTAACTATTCTAGAAAAACTGAGATTTGTGCAAAATGAGACAAATAAAATGTATTTGTTGTAACAGGGTAAATAAAATCTGGTCTTATCATATAATGTAACACTATACAACAATTAAATGAACTACATTTTTAAATGTGTATAATCTCAAAAATACTGTTGAGAAAATTGCAAAGAAAGTGATCGATTCTTTGATACAATTTATATGATATATATGTATATAGTACAGATATCCCTGGAAAACAGGACTGTTTTATGTATTTTCTTTTTTTTTTTTTTAAAGATTTTATTTATTTATTTGGCAGATAGAGATCACAAGTAGGCAGAGAAGCAGGCAGAGAGAGAGGAGGAAGCAGGCTCCCTGCCGAGCAGAAAGCCCGATGCCAAAGGCAGAGGCTTTAACCTACTGAGCCACCCAGGCGCCCGTTTTATGTATTTTCATATAAATTATATGGAATGTTAATTTTATAGGTCTAGAATGATAACATAAAACTTATAAAAGTTATTACCTTGGGTAGGGGTATGGGCACTAGGATTTGAAGACATGGTTAAAAGGCTTTTTACTTTTGTCTGTAAAGTTCTTATTTTTTGAAAGTAAAATATACTTGGGTATTACTTTTATAATAAAAATTAATTTTAAAGAATCCATTGCATTTGGCAGTAAGTATGTAATGGGTGAACTTTACTATATTTTCCAATGGATAAGTAGAGGCAACAGGTAAGTGCATTGAAGAATGAAAATAAGTTCAGGATCTAGAGAGAGTGATTATAGACTATTACTCTGAGGAATTAGAACATGAAGGGAAATGGATAGTGGGTAAAAATACATGGGACACTAGATACAGGAAAGAGGTTTTTTTTTGTTATAATATCTATATCTATACAAAATCTTTCTCATGTATATATAATATATATATATACAACGTATAAGGAAAAGGCCATTGGGTGGGTTAAAAAGTAGAAATAGATTATAATAGGAGAGAAGGAATAAATTGATCAAGTGAATTATCTTGCCCTAAACATTTAGGGACTATGCATGTTTGTTAAGGATATGGTAGATTTAGAACATGTCTCTGCTTCTAACCAATGAACTTTCAAGGTTTTCTAACACCCTGAAAAGAATTTTAATGAGAAATTTGTCTATATAATTTTCTGATTATTTCAATAATTTTATTGAATTATTTTCAATAATTTTAAACTGAGCATCCTTAACTGAATATTTTTGTAGAGAAAATGAAAAAAAGTTACCCCAACAGAAATCCCCATTCCCAGGGAAATTTCATAAGGAAGTGGGAAATAACAGCAGTCGAACATGCCTCCATGAGGCAAGGACCAATAGCCAACCTTAAACAAACTCTCTTCAAATGCTTCAAAGCCTGAAATATAAAAATAATCACATTTAGACAAACTTATAATGGCCAACAAGAAAATTATTTAAGTAAATTCTGAAATATATAGTCTTTTTTGAGTAATTAGCTTTTACTAAGCTAAATCTTCCAGATTGTCCCACTGGGCTTGAAATGCTAATGCAGCTAATTTTGTAGGTCCATTGGATTATAAACTATTTCACATTTTGTAAAACATTTTTGTATCTAAACTATTTTAAAAGATCAATTTGTCTATAATTAAATAACTATTTCTACCTTCCTTAATCTTCCTTGTAAATAATATAATGAAAGTAACCTATGTTTATTTCCATCAGTTAACTTTTAGAAATGACTTGTTTGATTAATTTAATAATTATAATAGAAAATACCAATGTGCCAAAAGAGAACATTGGTTAAAGACAGCATAACTTACTAAAAGGGAGAAATTTATAATTTTTTTCATTTTGGTTTCATTATGGTTCTATTTTTCTACTTGAGAATATAATAAACTATAAGTTTTTAATGCTCTTTTTAAAAAAGATTTTTTTTTTAAAGATTTTTAAAATTTATTTGACAAAGAGAGAAAGAGTGAGTGAGAGTACAGAAGCAGGGGGAGCTTCAGAGAGAGAGGGAGAAGCAGGCTCCCCACAGAGTAGGGAGCCCAATGTGGGGCTCAATCCCAGGATTCAGGGATCATGACCTGAACGGAAGGCATATGCTTAACCAAACTGAGCCACTCAGGTGCCCCTGTCTTTAGGCTCTTGAAAATATGCTCTTAAAAATATCTTGAGATATTTCCACTAAACTCTTATACTTATTGAGTACCGCTATACTCATGATTAATCATCTTTTTAAAAGCCAAATAGATTTATCATTCTAGATAATAATATTTTAAGAAATATTTAAAAGGATTAGCTTCTACAATAATTCAAAGTTAATCGGGCATCTATTCGGTGGGGGAGTGGGTAGATAACAATCACGAAACAAAAATATTACCAAAATACTTAACCCCTCTGAAAAACAAAATAAAAGAAAAGCAAAAACAGTTTAGAAGTAGGCCTGATTATCCTTTATTAACTGGAAAGTAAATAGTTCTCCACAGAAAACCTGCAGCTCCCAAACAATACAAATGCTGTACAAGGGAATGTATCTCTATACAAATGATTAAAGATGAGCTCTAATAAAGATCTTGTATCATTACAGATGATCTCTAATAGAGATCTCACATCATAATGATTCTCTTCAAATCAGCAATAATGGTGACCAGAAGTAGAAATTATAAGATGCCAATATTTCTGCAAAATCCTTTTCTCTTAGTTTTGCTTACAGGCTTCATTTGGAACAGCTATAACAAAAATTTTGCCTCTTTTTCTTTTCTATAAGCCCCTAATATTTAAAATATTTTTTTAAAGATATAATTAGAAATCTACCTGTGGATCGAGTCCAAGTCCAGCTTGTATTAGGATAATGGTAAGGGCACAGTTTCTTAAAGCTGAAGACCACCTGTTATTAATACGGGTGTAATTACTGAGGAATGGAACATTTCTGACAGTAAAACCAGCCAGTAACATCCCTTAAAAGAAAGAAAATAAAGCACATCTCATTCATTTAATTTTTCCAAGTTAGAAGAGAGAAATGTTTAATTTCCCTTCTTCATACACACTGTATCTCATTGCTTTGGCGAAGGGCAGCTTACATACAAATAGAGGAAGCAGCATAAAAAATGACATACCTTAAAAGGCTACAACAAGTAATTCAGTGTTGTTGGGACATAAAAGGCAAGGAAGGGAGTAGGAAAATGGGCAGGAGGGGACAGATAATATAAAGCTAACCCCCCTGCAGCCTCCATTTGCACTGCTTTGCCAGAGTAATGCACCATAGGAAAGTTTTAGGAGGAAGTGACATAACGAGTCTTGGTATTTTCCACGTGATGGTCTTGATGAATTAGATAGACATAAAACTGGAGGGGAGAATAATTAGAAGGCTCTGCCGTAGTCCATCAAAAAGTGGAAAACAAATAGCCTAAGCTAGGACAAGAGTGGAAGTTTTGGACAAAAAAAAAGATTCAATAAATACCTAGCAGGTGCTGAAAGGGTGCTGTGGACGTAGAAAAGGTATTAGCAATAGGATGGAGTGATTATCTCTAATGAAAGTGTACTGAATATTTGGGTGTATTGAATATTTAGAAAATATGAGACACCACTAATAGACGTTCTTCCACTAATTTTCCTCTGTCCAGATGGAGAATTATATAGTAATGGTAATGATAAAATACTAGTTAGGCAGATGATGCATCCAAGAATGTACATAGTAGAGATGCCCATATAGCTTACTCAAAAGCCATAAAACCTTCTTATGCCCTAATCACTACAGTATTTGAATCTTATAATTGTATTTGAGTTAGGTTATCTACAGAAAAATTCAGTCTTTTCCAAATGTTTCTTTTTCTACAATATATTTAAAATTAACTAAAAAATGTCCTCTTAAACAATAAGGCAACAAGAATCATATATTGGATATATTTAAATTATTTCAAAAATATTTTAAGAAAAAAATCTGTGTGCTCATTTGTAGAAAGAATAAATAGTTCTAGAAATGAGCTATAAGCATACATATATGGTAAATACATACATAAAGATCATATTACATTGAAATCTTTCTAAATTATATGTATTCTGTCTAGAGTATGTTCATAATTTACATATAGTTAATAACAAAGAAATAAGAGCTAACTGTACACTTACCAAGAAGAGGTGGAAGTTGAGGTACTGAAGGTATTCTAATGTGTTCCAAAAGCTTCCCCCCAATAATAGCACTATAAAAGATCATTAATAGTCCAAATAAATTTCCACCAGGGAGAACTTCAGTGCCAAAGAATGACCAGGCTACACACCATACCATAAAAATTGTAACTCCTGAAATATAAAAAAAATCATATAACCATATATCTACATAGACATAGATATATATATATACAAAAGATGAATTCTATTTTATCAAATGTCATTATTTTTATTTTATTTTTTTTATTTATTTTATTTTTTTTAAAAGATTTTATTTATTGATTTGAGAGAGAGACAGTGAGAGAGAGCATGAGCAAGGAGAAGGTGAGAGAGAGAAGCAGACTCCCTGAGGAGCCGGGAGCCCTATGCGGGACTCGATCCCGAGACTCCAGGATCATGACCTGAGCCGAAGGCAGTCGTCCAACCAACTGAGCCACCCAGGCGTCCCTCAAATGTCATTATTAATAGTCCTATATAATGAATGATACATAGCATTGACTAACGTTGCTTGTTAGAATAATTGAAATCATATCCGTTTTATATTCCAAAGTTCCTATCAATTTATGGGACAAGTTTTTAACAAAGTATTATTATTATTTTCTTTTTGAGAATACTTGAAATATGTTTAATAATAAGAGACAACCAAAATTCTGTCTTTATTTTTATTTGCATTTATTCTGTGCAGTATTTACTCCTGGGCCATAAATTTTTGTTTCTTCAGTTTCTTTTGGGATATCGTTTTCTTCTGGGCAACCTCCTCTTCTGGTTTAGGAACAATAAGCCCTTTTTCAGTAAGGATCATCTTGGTGTGGCAAGGAAAGTTCATGTATAGGTTAATTCGACCTGAGCCCTGTAAATTCTGTGCTGCATCGTGGGGGCTTTGTTCACCCAGGTGTGCTCAATGACCAGAGAATCAACATCTAAACCCTTAAGTTCAGCATTACTCTCTGGAATTTTAAGCATGGGCAGGAAAAATTCAGCACTCTTCTTGGGCCACTGACCCTGTGTCCAGCCCCACTGTTTGGCTGGGCACACCTGTCAACTTCATCATGATAGCAATGGAATGGCATTTACTGCTTCTGCAAAGTGACCATCTTTCAGATACTTGGTGGCTTTTTGAATATGCATACCCTTGTTGGCCTGGGCAGTTACATATGTGTTCCTAAAGTGAGTACACAGATCTGAACCTCTAGATTTGCATAATTTTGTATGGTTTTCTGGGTCAAGCAAATAGTAAACCATTTTCTGAGGTCACCTCAGGCCACTTGGGGGAAGAGCCAAAGTATTATTATTTTAAAAAATATTTTAAAAGTATATGTGAGTCCTTTAAAGTGCTAAACTGATTATTAAGAGCAATAAATATAACAAAATATTGTTGAATTTATAGCATATAGAGGTCTATTGGCTCAAAGCTGCTGTATACCACAGGAATTAAGTCAATGTTAAACTGAAGTAGATTGTGAAAAATTGAAGATAATAATTATAATCCACAGAGAAATCACTAAAACTAAAACCTCTAAAATATAGCTAAAAAATTAACAGGGAAATTGAAATAGTACACTAACAATATTTGGTTAGCACAAAAGAAGCAGTAAAGAATGATCAGAAAAACAAAAGACATGACACTTACAGAAAACAAGTAATAAAATGGTAGACATAAGTTCAACTAAACCAGTAATTATGTTAAATGTGTTTGGTCTAAATTCAAAAGGCAAAGATTATCTTACTGGATTAAAAAAAAGAGATCCAATTATTTGGTATATATAAGAAAGATACTTTGGATGAAACAGATAAGCTGAATGTAAAAAGATGAAAAAAGACAATAATCAGGAGTCAAAGAAGTAAACACAAGGGGACTTACAACTTATCTTAAAGCAAATAAAAATGAAAACACAGCATATCAATATTAACAGGATATGATGTGTACAGATGGAAAAGTATAGCTTTAAAAATATTAGAAAAAAAGAATTATCTAAAATTGACAATAAAAACATCCACCTTTACAACTTAAAAAAGAGAAGTAAATCAAACCAAAAGTAAGTAGAATGTATGAAATTAAAAAGATTGAAGTGGAAAATAATTAAATAGAAAACAAAAACATTAGAGAAAACCAATGAAATAAAAATTAATTATTTGAGATCAATAAGATATGTCTAGCTAGACTGACAAAGGAAAAAGAAGGTACAAATGACCAAAATCAGGAATTAAAGAGGAAACATCACTTTAGATTTAGAGAAATTAAAATAACACAAAGGAAATATTGTAAAAAACTTCAAGCTAAAAAATTAAAAAACTAGATAAAATAGATAAATTCTACTTTTTAAAAAAGATTTTATTAACGTATTTAACAGAGAGAGAGAGAGAGAACAAGCATGAGGAGTGTCAGACAGAGAGGGAGGGAGAAACATGCTCCCCAAGGAGCAGGGAGCCTGATGTGGGGCTTGACACCAGGACCCTGGGATCATGACCTGAGACGAAGGCAGTTGCTTAACCAACTGAGCCACCTAGGCGCCCTGACAAATCCAGAGAAAGATACAAGTTACCAAAACTGATTCAAGAAGAAAGGAAAATAGAAATACCATATGACCCAACAATTCTTCTTCTGAGTATTTATACAACAAAAATAAAAACAGTAAGTCAAAAAGATATATGCACCCTCTTCCTGTTCACTGCAGCATTCTTTATAATAGCCGAGCTAGGGAAACAACATTAAGTATCCATTTAAGGTGAATGGATAAATTGTGGTATATATATACAATCAAACATTTTTCAGTCACAAAAAAGAAAAAACTTGGGGTGCATGGCTGGCTCAGTTGCTGGAGCTTGTGACTCTTGATCTCTTGGTAATTGCGAGTTCAAGCCCCATGTTGGATGTAGAAATTACTTTAAAATATTAAAAAAAAAAAGAAGAAAAGAAAGGAAAAGATAAAACTCTTTGCCACTTGAGACAACATGGATGGACCTTGAAGGTGTTATGCTAAGTGAAGTAAGTCAGACTAAGACAAATACTGCATGCTCACCTCTACATGGAATCTAAAAATCAAGCTTACAGATATGGAGAACAAACTGATGGTTGCCAGAGGCAGGGATGGGGGTGTTGACAAGATAGGTGAAGGGGGTCAGAAGTTACAAACTTCCAGTTATAAAATAAATAAGTTACTGGAACGTAATGTATAGCATGGTGCTGTTGTTAGTGATACTGTATTATATATTTGAAAGTTGCTAAGAGAGTAGATCTTAAAATTTATCATTATAAGAAAAAAAGTTTCTGTGTATGATGATGGACGTTTACTAGATTTATTGTGGTGATCATTTTGTAATATATACAAATATGGAATCATTATATTGTGCACCTAAAAACTAATATAAGATTATATGTCAAGTATACCTCTGTTTAGAAAATTAAAAAAAAAGCCAAATTGAGACACTTTCAGACAAAAGCTGAAAGAATGCTATGAGACTTGTACTGCAAAAAACACTGCAAGAAGATTTTTAGACTGAGGGAAAGAATTCCACATGAAAATTCAGATTGCCAGAAAGAAATGGAGAGAACCAGAGAATGTAAATATGTGGACAAATATGAGACTTTTTTAAACTTAAAAAAAAAAAAGACTTTTGGCTTTTAAAAGCAAATGTAGAAGTAAGAATACATACATCAATGTAGAAGTAAAAAGTAAGAATGTAGAAGTAAAAATATATATAAATCTTGCACTGAAGGCAGAGGAGGGATAAAGTCATATTGCTGTAAGGCTCTTCTATATCGATGTGATGACCACAGGATATGTAGGTTTATGGTAAGTCTTGTAGATGGGTAGTGTCAGTTCTCATCTAATTTTTCTCCTTTGATACTACACTGGCTCTTCTCAGTCTTTTGCTTATATAAAGCACTTTATATAAACCTCAGATGAGTCTGTGGGCATCCACAAAGTAACCTGTCGGGGTTTTGATTGAGGTTGTATTGAATCTATGGATCAAGTTGGAAAGAACTGACATCCTGACAATATTGAGTTTTTCATGAACAAGGAAAATCTGTGCATTGATTTAGTTCTTTTTTTATTTCTTTCACTAGAGTTTTGCAGTTTTCCTTGTGTAGATCTTGTACATATTTTATTAGCTTTATACTTAGGTATTTTATTTTTAGGGGCACTAATGTAAATAGTAATGTATTTTCAATTTCAAATTCCATTTATTCATTGTTGATACATATGAAGACAACTGACTTTTGTATTATTAACCTTCTATCCTGCAATCTTGTTATACTTGCTTATTTGTTGTCTCTGGAGTTTTCTTCTTGATTCTTTTAATTTTCTACCCAATCATGTCATTTGTGAACAGGGAAGTTTTATTTCTTTATATACTTTGTTTTTGTATTTTTTATTTCTTCATATGCTTTGTTTCTGCTTTTCTTATTGTATTAGCTAGGACTTCTAGTATGATATTGAAAAGGAGTAGTGTGAGAGGGCATCCTTGTCCTATTCCTGGTCTTAGTTGGAAAGCTTCTGGTTTCTCACCATTTAGTATAATGGTGGCTGTGGATTTTTAGTCTATTTTTTTTTTTAAATCAAGTTGAAGAAGTTTCCTTCTATCTGTAAATTATGATGGATATTGGATTTTGTCAAATGTTTTTCCTGCACCTATTACTATGATCATATGATTTCTCTTCTTTAGTCTGTTCATGTTATGGATTACGATCATTCTTTTTCAAATATTAACCAACCTTGCATACCTAGAATAAATCTCACATGTTTGCATGATGTATAATTCTTTTATACATTGTTAAGTCGATTTAGTAATATTTTGTTGAGGATCTTCTTCTGTGCTTATCAGGGATACTGGTTTATGATTTTCTTTTCTTGTAATGTTTTTGATTTGGGTATGAGGCAAATGCTGACCTCACAGAATGATTTGGGAACTGTCCCTCTGCTTCCATCTTTGGGAAGAGATTGTAGAAAATTGGTATAATTTCTTTCTTAAATGTTTGGTAAGATTCTCCAGTGAAGCCATTTTAGGTCTGGTGCCTTTTGTTTTGGGAGGTTATTAATTATTGATTCAATTTATTTAATAGATATATTCCTATTCAGATTGTTTATTTTTGTGTATATTTTGGTAGATTGTGTTTTTCAAGAAAATGGTCTATTTCTTCTCAATTATCAAATTTGTGAGCTAAGAGATGTTCATAGTATTCCTTTATTATCTTTTTATCTTATCTTTAATGTCTTTCTACAGGTCCATGGGTAGTGATGTAGTGATGTCCCTTCTTAAATTTTTTTTTAAATTAACTAATTTATTTATTTGACAGACAGAGATCACAGGTAGGCAGAGAGGCAGGCAGCAGAGAGAGAGGAGGAAGCAGGCTCCCTGCTGAGCAGGGAGCCCAATGCGGGGCTCGATCCCAGGATCCTGGGATCATGACCTGAGCCGAAGGCAGAGGCTTAACCCACTGAGCCACCCAGGCGCCCCCCTTCTTAAATTTCTAATATTAGTGGATTATATATATCTTCTTTGTGTTTTTCTTAGCCTAGCTAGAGGTCTATTGAGCTTATCAATTTTATAAAAGAACCAACTTTTGGTTTCATTGATTTTTTGCTATTTAAAAAAAAAAGATTGTACTTATTTATTTGACAGAGACATAGCAAGAGAGGGAACACAAGCAGGGGGAATGAGAGAGAGCTCCCTAATATTAATATATTAGTATAATATATTTATAATATATTATATTAATATAATATAAGCAGGCTTCCTGCAGAGTGGGGAGCCCGATGCGGGGCTCAATCTCCGGACCCCGGGGTCATGACCTGAGCTGAAGGCAGACGCTTAAAGACTGAGCCACCCAGGCGCCCCTAAATTTTATAAATTTTCCTCTAAGCACTGCTTTCACTGCATCCCAAAAATTTTCATAAGTTGTATTTTTATTTTCATTTAGTTCCAACTATTTTAAAATATCACTTGAGGTTCCCATGTATTATTTAGAAATGTATTGTTTAATCTCCAAGTATTTTAGGATTTTCCAACTGCCTTTGGAATTTTTGCTTAAACCCTTTATGGTCCGAGGGCATATACTGTATGATTTTTATTCTTTTAGATTAATTACGGTGTTTTGTATGCATATGACAGAATGTGGTCCATCTTAGTGAATGTTCCATGTAAGCTTGAGAATAATGCATATAATCAGTGAACATATTTTTGCTATTATTGTGAAATGTTATGTGTTCAATCATTTAAGAATATTAAAAAAAGTTTTTGTTTTACCTTCAAGTACTCCTTCTCTGATGCTCTTCCTTCTTTATGTAAATCTGGGTTTCTGACTTATATAATTTTTTTCTCTCTGAAGAATTTCTTTTAACATTTTACAAGGCAGATTTACTGGTTTGATTTTTGTTGGTCTGAGAAAGTCTTTATTTCTCTTTCACTTTTTTTTTTTTAATTTGGGGGTGAGGAACAGTGGGAGACAGAGAGAGAGAGTGTGTGAGACTCTTAAGCAGGTTCCATGCCCAGTGTGGACCCTGATGCGAAGCTCAGTCTCACAACTGAGATTATGACCTCAGATCAAAAATCAGTCACTTATCTGACTGAGCCACCCAAGAGACCCTCTCCTTCACTTTTGAATGATGATTTTGTAGTATACAGAATTTTAGGCTGGTGTGTTGTTTTTGTCTTAACACTTTAAATATTTCATTTCAATCTCTTTTTACTTGCATCATTTTGGCAGATACGTCAGATATAATTTTTATCTTTGCTACTCTATTAGTAAAGTGTTCCCCCTCCCCGGCTTCTTTCAAGACTTTTAAAAATCTTTGATTTCCTATAGGTTGAATATGATATATCCAAGTGTAGTATTTTTGTTTGTTTGTTTATTTTTTGGTATTTATCCTGCTTGGAATTCTCTGAGCTTCCTGGATCTGTGGTTTTCTACCTGGTGTTAATTTGGGGGAAATTCTCAGTTATTATTGCTTTCAAATCTTTATTCTGCTGCCTTTTCTCTTCTTCTCTGCTAATCCCATTATGTTTTGCACTCATCCCACAGTTCTTGTGTATTATGTTCCTTTTCTTCAATCTTTTTTTCCTCTTTACTTTTCAGCACTGGAATTTCCTAATGACAGATCCACAAGCTCAGAGATTCTTTCGTCAGCTGTGTGCAGTCTATTAATGAAGCCATCAAAGACATTTGTTTCCATTACTGTTTATAATTTCTAGCATTTTTTTGGTTCTGAGGACTTCCATCTCCTCCTTACATTACCCTTCCATTCTTACATGTTTACTTTTCCATTGGAGCCCTAAGTATATTGGTCATAGTTTTTTAAATTCACAGTTTGATAATTCCAACATCCCTGCAATATCTGGGTCTACTGATACTTTGTCTCTTTAAACTGTGGATTTTGTTGTTGTTGTTGTTGTTGTTGTTTGTTTGTTTGGTCTTTAAATACATCTTACATATTTTTGCTTAAAAGTGAATATATTGTCCTGGGTAAAAAGACCTTTGGTAATATAGTGGTAAGTTGTGTGGGAAGCGGAAGACTTCTATAGAGTTGAACCAGTCTTTAATGAGCCTTTGCTCCTGCACTATGAACCTCGCAAGTGCTTCTTAGTTTTGTTTTGTTTTTTTTCCTATCCCATTAGGTTTTATAGGATGGCTAGTGGGGGTTGTACAGAGGGGGTAAGTTTCGGTTATTTCTCTTTTCACTGGTCAGTTTGGTTCAGATAAAATCCCCATAGGTTAGGTTCTGATAAAACAGTTTCTCTTGAGGGAAGGTATTCTTAAGAAGAGCAGAAAGCTCTAGTAAACTGCATATGATTACTTTCCCCCTCCGCCTGCCAGATGGCTCCTGGAGGTAAAACTCACAAAAGTGTGTTTCCCGCACCATGACTGGCCTACCCCCCTCAGACTTATCCACCCTGAGTCCCTAGCCAATTTGTCAATTAAAATTTAGGTATACCTACCCTAGTACTGGTTCTCACAGAGGTTTCTGCTCTGATAAGTTATGATCCTTTGTATCCACATGCTGTCTCCAATTTAGGGGGCAGTTATTTGCCCTCTAGCCTTACTTTTTTGGTGGAACTAAGAAGAGTCGTTAATTTTTCAGTTTGTTCAGCTTTTTATATGTTAAGGTGGAGGGATGATGCTGGACCAGAAATTGAAAGTGTCTGGGATATTATTTTTGAGCTCTAAACTTTCAAGACTGCTTACTTCATAACACTGATGATAAGATTTTAATGGAGAAATTCTGGCCCTAAGATTATTTGAAAGTCATAGTCGGACATACAATAAAGCTTTCATTTATTTAAAGGAAAAACAACTTTATGAAAGTAGTTATAAAGTACTTTTTATTGAAAACAAAGCACCTTTATTGAAAGCAAACTTAAACAAAAAAAGAATAACAGCCTAAAACCTAAACTTATTTCCCTAGAATATCCATTTCTTTGGTACTAGGCAAGCTACCACCCGAATAAAAGACATAAATAGTGTTGATTAAAAGTGATGAGACTGATTTCTGCATGTGGTTGAGAGTTTAGATTTCTTACTAAATTAACTTATATACATTATGGGATTGGTGAATTAAATATGATTTATAGAGAAACTGCAGCTCTATCTTCATTATCTAGAATATATGCTATTATCTAGAAAATATGTTTTAAGAGTTTCTGTACACCAATATAGGGTGTACAGTTGTGTGTGTGAGAGAGACAGAGATAAGACACAGACAGACAGATGGAGATGGAGACAGAGACAGAGACAGAAAAAGAGAATACAAGAATATGCATTCCCTAAGATAGAAACATGGAAGATCCTTTTCCTATAAATTTCGCTGAATTTGAAAAATCAAAAATGAAAGCAAACAAAGGGGAAAACCAGTTATAAACCCAAGTATGTTTGTAGTTTCAATACTGGTGTTATAAAACTCCTAAATTCGTTCTTGAGCAAACTGTAGTTCTCAATCTCAGTGGATAATCTTTGGTGACCAATACATTTTCCTCTCTTCACAGGCCCTGACCCTACTCCTAATAATTGCTGTATAGACAATGCCCACTATATAGAGTATACGGTCATGGGAATGTGCATGTAAGATCTATGTGCAGAAATTATGTTTACAAAGAAGTCTAATCACTTTTCACTGTCAGATATTCAAGTTCAGCTTTAGAATCCTTAAAAATATTGATGTTAAGGGGCACCTGGGTGGCTCAGTGGGTTAAAGCCTCTGCCTTCAGCTCGGGTCATGATCCCAGGGTCCTGGGATTGAGCCCTGCATCGGGTTCTCTGCTCAGCAGGGAGCCTTCTTCCTCCTCTCTCTCTGTCTGCCTCTCTGCCTACTTGTGATCTTTGTCTGTCAAATAAATAAAATCTTAAAAAAATATATTGATGTGAATTAAAAAGTAACTTTTACTAAGGGAAAAATTAATTAGTAAAATTTGGTTTCAAAAGTTTAAATTTAGCAAGCAGTAAATAGAGTAAAATTTTAGAAGTGCCTGAGAGCTCAGTTGGTTATAAGTGTCTGACTCTTGGTTTCTGCTCAGGTTGTGATCTCAGGGTCATGAGATCAAGTCCTGTGTCAGGCTTGGTACTCAGTGCAGAGTCAGCTTGAGATTTTCTCCCCCCTTTTCCCTCTTCCCCTCACCTAGCTTGCGCATGTGCACACTCTCTCTCCCTCTCAATAAATAAAATCTTTTAAAAAAAGAAAATTTTAAAACTTCAGTTACTTGTTCCTCATATTTTAAATTAAATATTGTTCTCTATAGGCTCTATACTTATGGAGACCAAAATCTAAGTTAAATCATATAGAATATCTAGAAAAAAATCAAGAAAATCTTTTATTAATATTAGGTGACAACATATAAATATATGAAAATGAGATGCTTTAAAATTTTAATGGTAAAGCAAATTTATATAATCTTTTACAAGGCAGCAGCTCTTTAAAAATTTGGGTCCTAATTTTATTAAGAACCTTAATATTGCCAGGGGTATAATGTTCATTCCAGCTGACTTAAAACTAAATATCAGAGGTACCTGGGTGGCTCAGCTGCTTAAGTGTCCAACTGGTGATTTTGGCTCAAGTCATGATCTCATGGTTGTCAAACTGAGCCCCACATTGGACTCTGGGTTCCATGGGAAGTCTGCTTGAGATTCTCTCCCTCGGCTCCTCTCCCCACTCTCACTCTCTCTCTCTCAAAAATAAATCTTTAAAAAACTAAATATCAAAAGTAGGGTTTAAATAAAAATCTTTAATCAATGCCCATTCTTTCTTTTCCTCCCTTCCTTCTCTTCTTTCCTTCCTTCCTTCCTTTCTTCCTTCCAGGTAGGCTCCACACCCATTGTGGGGCTTGAACTCACAACACTGAGATGAAGAGTCAGATGCTCTACTGCCCTAGTCATCCAGGCGCCCCTTAATCCATGCTGTTTCTAATCCCCAAGATTTAATAGAAGAAGTCATGAAAAAATTAAAGTATGTATCTGTTAAGCAATTATTATTAGTTTTTGACAGTTAAGGAAATATTTCCTCTTTGTCCACATATTGCTTGTAATAAGAACTGAAGTATATAGCTAAAGTGTACAGTAAGTATATAGATTTAGCAGTGGCTTTGTTGGTTCGTGTTTTAATATTTATCATATTTATCAAACATAGGGGCACCTGAGTAGCTCAGTCAGTTAAGTGTCGGCCTTCGGCTTGGGTCCTGAACCCAGGGTTCTGGGATCAAGCCCCTGAAAATCAGGCTCCTTGTTTAGCGGGGAGCCTACTTCTCCTTCTGCTGCTCTCCCTGCTTGTGCTCTATCTCTGTCAAATAAATAAAGAAGGGGCGCCTGGGTGGCTCAGTGGGTTAAAAAGCCTCTGCCTTCGGCTCAGGTCATGATCTCAGGGTCCTGGGATCAAGCCCCACATCGGGCTCTCTGCTCCGCGGGGAGCCTGCTTCCTCCTCTCTCTCTCTCTCTGCCTGCCTCTTTGCCTACTTGTGATCTCTGTCGGTCAAATAAATAAATAAAATCTTAAAAAAGAAATAAAGAAAGAAGGAAAGAAAATCTTTAAAAATATATATTTATCAAATACATCTCTGGTTTTCTCTCTACTTACACTTCTTATTTCACTTACCATTTGTAATAAATTTATTCAGTTTTCCTTGTGGAGGACAAGAACAAGTCTTTTCCATCTGTGGTTTTGTTTCCTCTGTTTGTGACAAGACTGTTTCCTTAGTTTCTTGATGTTCACTAATACTACTATCTTTGAGGATCTGAAGTAAAGCAAGGAAATCTTTGAAGAAATACACTTTCACACAATTTTATGACAGTACAAAACCACCAAATCTCATAATTAAATTCATATCATTACTGTCACCCTGGAGAATTATGCATATAAAAGAATATTCATGCACTATATCAATAGGTATTTGAGGATGTCACAGGAGAGCACTTTGTAGAGCACCTTGATTTAGCTTTTATAGACTTGAGTCCCTGATATTTTTAATTTGTGATTTATGCATACTGAATAAGTGAGCTATAGTGTAGGCAGAATAATTAAAAGTGTTCCTCTTCAGTCTTACTGCCAACGATTATTTAATAAAACTTTTGTAGATTGAAAATACAACTATGTTGGAAAGGAGGTAAAATATAATTTTACTTGGACTCATTTCTTTGAAAAATTATATAACTGGAAAAAATGAGAAAAACAGATCAGGCTTTCAGAAATTTAAGGTTCATCCTCCAACTATTAATTATAGATAACATCCTTAGGTAATTCATGGGTTTAGCTGCATCTTCCAGGCTTTTAATGGTAGTTAGTCTAATTATGAAACTGCTGACTTAGAAAAAAAAAGACATCTTAGTTGGTGAGAATATTGAGAGGTTTCTACCAAGGTAAACAAAACAAGACAAAAAACAAAACAAAACAAAACAAGAGTAGCATTAACCCTGAAATAGAAATCATCAGTTTTGCCTCATTGTCATGATGTGTGTGCGTGCATGCACATGTATGCATGTGTACACACAGTCCAACACTTTGAGTGTATTGGTAATACTTTGAGTGCAGTGGAGAGAGAACACTGGATTATCAGAAGAAATGGTAACAAAGGCTAGAGGCATGGACATATTAAGGAAGCAAAGAGGAAACATTTAATGACTAGGGAGGCAAAGGCATCATAGCAGCTGATGTAAATGAATTATGTAGCTCTTTTAATATCAAAGTTCTTTAAATCTGATCGTGATTAATTTGTTGGAGTTCTGGTATAAAGACTTCTGTGGGAAGTCTGTCACTATACACAAGGGCCAAGGTAAAGACACAAAGATGAATTTTGATTAGTGTGGGTCAAAGGTCATATGAGGTAAGACCATACTATTTTAAGTTTTATTATTTCAGAATTTATAACAAATTGACATAGACTAGGATAAAATCTTTATAGACAAATAATTTGAATCAATGGTGAATATTTTAAATATTTAAAAAAAGAAACTTTTGGGCCCTTGAGAACTATAGAAACCTCTGTTTTAAAAAAGTAAACAAATTTTTAAAAAGTAAATAATTTATAATTCTAATCATAAGCAATTATTATGGAGTAAAATAGACCAACAGGTCTATGACTTACTCTGTACTCTTTGAAAAATAAAAACTTGGTTCTTTTCAAATATATAACACAACATTTTAATTAATTTCTTTACCTCTTGTAGTCTAAATTATTGAGTTTTTCCTAGATATGGCGAGAAATAATAAGCCATATTTCCATTATTCTTGATATCTGAACTCTTTACTCCAAAATAATCTTTAGTCACCCCTTTCCATCTTTTCATTCCTTTTGCTCATTTCTTAGTACTTGTTTAAACTAGTTATTTTTAAGTGACCCCTTCTCATTTTTTTAACCAGACATGTAATAGAAACCTAACTGGTAAACTTGAACAATAAACTTTAAGATCAGATTGATTTTTATATTGTACATTACAAAATAGTTTTAGGTTTTTACCTGAGAAGCTGTAGATGATGGGGTGTTTTTATCCTCCAGATGTTCATTTTGTGATTCTGTGGTGTACATGCTAATATTTAAAAGAAAAACAATTTGAATAAAATAGTACTATACAGACATCTGAAACAAACATGCGTAAGAGGGATTAATTTTTTAATGATTTTTTAACATAAAGTTGTCTCACAGTCAAGCCAGATATATTCATAGTTAAGACAGCTCCAAATATTCACTGTAAAATTATGAAGCAAAATCATGTACATATGTTTTAAAAACCATTATCATACAGAAATTTAATACCTCTCAGTAGTTCATAATGGTGGGTCATATCGTAAAAGCATGTATCAGAAAACCCAGTTCTTTATTTTATGCACTGAAATAATTTCCAGCATTTCAATCACATCCCTGTCAGAAGAGTGCAAAATTTTTTAAAATTAAACATGATCAACTGCATTAATACCTACATCTGTAAGTTACTGATATATACTATCTTTATATGTAGTCCATTTGAAAGATCCATAGGTGCAACATTTAAACAAAATAAAGTAAGTTTCATTTTGAATAACAATGAACTAGGAAAAAAAAAAAAGAACGAAATAGGACCACATCAGGAGAAGAATTAGGTCTGGAAACTTATTTTAAGATATCTATTATTTCTACCTTCTCTGTGATTTTTGCTGCCATAAAAATATCTTTCAATTCCTGAGTTACTGTTGAGGACAAAATTAAAAACTGTAAGTCTGAATTTTTAGGTACTTGATAAGACCAAACCCCACAGTATTTCCAGTATCTAGACTTTTTAAAAAAGATAAGCAATTTTAACAATGAAATTTTTAAAGAAAAGAATCATTAACATTTGAGTATCCACCACATATGCCAGGTGCTTTACATTTATTGCCTCATTTTAATGAAGTAAAATATTAGTGTGCAAAATCCTATAAGGAATCATAACTAATTTATGACATTAAAACAGAAAATAACTTTTATTTTTAAGATGTGATGAAAAATAGCTAAGTCCCTTTAAAGTAAAATTCCATTTTAATGAAAGGGAATATAGAAACTAATTTGGTCATTAGAATGAGAGCCTGTCATTAACTGTTAGACTAGAAGTTAAAAGTGAGTTAGCTGTATGAACAAGGAGGGTAAGTGAAATCACCTAAGCTGTGTCAAGTTCTGAAAGGATAGGCTGAGGGCTAGAAATATTAAGAAATTTGAGCTGGAGTGCACAAGAGTTGTGAGGTCGGGGCACAAAGTCCCATCCATACAATTATTATTGAATGTCTATTCTTCTAGGCTCTGAAGATAAAACAGCAAAATAACATAAAACAAAGGTAGGTTTCTGCTCTTATGGAGATGATATTTTTGGTGGGAGGAAGAGAAAGACAATATATTTTCAGGCTGTGATTAAGTACTGGAGAAAACAAACCTAGAAGATGTTACAATGATCATCAAGGTGACATTTGAGCTGTGACCTAACTTAGGAGAAACTGTGAGTCATAACTAGGCAGGTAGACAGGAAGAGGCAAACATAACACCAAGAATCGTATAAGACACCAGGCAGCGTATTTTAAAATCTACAGCTATGTTGGAACACCTGGGTGACTCAGTCGGTTGAACCTCCAGCTCTTGGATTTGGCTGAGTTGTGATCTCAGGGTTGTGAAATTGAGCCCCGAGTCTGTCCCTGTGCTCAGCACAGAGTCTGCTTAAGATGTTCTCTCCCCTTGCTCTCCCCCATCCCCCACTCTCTCTCTCTTTCTCTAAAAATCAATAAGCAAATCTTAAAAAAAAAAAAAAAAGAAGTCTATAACTAGGTCATGGTTAGGATAGCAGGACTTGGAATCCAGGCAAGCGGACCATGCAACAGAACTTCAAAACCTAGATAAGGAGTCTGAACAATAAATGTACATGTTAGCCGCTGTAAGACAAGTTTGATACTGTGTCAAGTAACATTTGTGCCTGGCAACTACTCAATACTCTCTTCACGTATCTGCCAAGAGAGGAACTGTAGATAGTAAGCAGAGCAACTAAAAGTAAGGACTTCGGAGCTGAGATAGAAATGTATTTCACCCCTTTATCTTTTAATAACCGTGAGGAGTGATTTATTTCCATAGGCCTCAATTTCCTTACTGGTAATGATATATTGCTAAATATGTTGGTTATTGTGAGGATTAAATGATATAAAAGCTGATACAAGTTGGATTAAGTTAAGCACTTAACACGAATCATTTCCATAACACTATGAGCTTTTTTTAAATTAACATATAATGTATTATTTATTCAGGGGTACAGGTCTGTGAATCATCAGTCTTACACAATTCATAGCGCTCACCATAGCACATACCCTCCCCAATGTCCATCACCCAGGCATCCTATCCCTCCCTCCCACCCCAGCAACCCTCAGTTTGTTTCCTGAGATTAAGAGTCTCTTATGGTTTGTCTCCCTCCCCGGTCTCATTTTGTTTCATTTTTCCCCCTCCATACCCCTTATGCTCCTCCACCCTTCCTCTCAAACTCTGCATATCAGAGAGATCATATGATAATTGTCTTTCTCTGATTGAGTTATTTCGCTTAGCATAATATGAGTTACTTCTTATTCTCATTTTATAGATGTTGAAACTGAGACCCACAAAGGGTAAGTGGTTTTCCCAAAGTCACACAGCTAGCAAATGGCATAGCTGGAATTTGAACCAAATACTCTTTAACACTATTTAAATCCTTGTTAACCTTGGTATCATCTTTTTCCTTTTAGTTATTCTGGAGCTGTTGCACTGTGGATTTAAGTTGCATTTTCTTTTTCTTTTTTAAAAATTTTTATTTATTTGACAGACAGAGATCACAAGTAGGCAGAGAGGCAGGGAGAGAGGAAGGGAAGCAGGCTCCCCGCTGAGCAGAGAGCCCATGCCTATGCCTGGCTTGATCCCAGCCCCCTGGGATCATGACCTGAGCCGAAGGCAGAAGCTCTAACGTACTGAGCAACCCAGGTGCCCCTTAAGTTGCATTTTCATGGTGACTAACATTATTTTCACATACTTATTGGCCATTTGAATATTTTCTGTAGTAAAGTGTTGGTTCAAATCTCTTGCTCATTTTTAAAAAATGTATTGGCAGACTTTTACTGATTTTTTTGAGTTCTTTATGTATTCCAGAATCAAATCTTTTATTAGATCTATAAATGGGCAATGTTGTCTTCTATTCTGTGGCTTGCCTTTTCACATTGATGATGTCTTTGAACGAACAGAAATTTTTATTTTAATTTAGTCTAATTTATATTTTTTTCTTTATAATTCGAGCTTTATTATTTTTTAAGTCTTTGCCAACCCTGAAATTATAGGGTATTCTCCTATATATTTTTCTAGATGCATTAGTGTTTTGCCTTTCACATTTAAGTCTAAGATCCATCTGGAATTGATTTTTATGTATGGTGTGAGAAGAGGTAAAATTCATTTTTTCTTGTATCAATATCGAACTGACTTAGCATCATTTATTAAGAAGATCATCCATAGGGCACCTGGGTGGTTCAGTTACTAAGTGTCTGCCTTTGACTCAGGTCATGATCCCAGGGCCCAGGGTCCCAGGATGGAGCCCTGAGTCGGGCTCCCTGCTCAGCGGGAAGCCTGCTTCTCCCTCTCCCACATCTACTTGTGTTCCCACTCTCGCTGTCTCTCTGTCAAATAAATAAATAAAATCTTAAAAAAAAAAAATCATCCTTTACCCATTGCATTCCAGTGTCACCTTTGTTGTAAATCAGGTGACCACATATATGTGAATTTATTTTTCATTTTTTTCTGTTCCACTGGCTATTTGTCTATCCTTATGCCAAAACTACACTAGTAGTTGTATAATAGGAATTGTTACCTAGTGATGGAGGTTCTCCAGTTTTGTTCTCCTTCAGAGTAGGACTGACTCTTTATCTCTTTATATTTCCACATAAATTTTAGAATAAGGTTGTCTATTTATACACACACTCTTACTTTCTCTCTCTGGTGGAATTTTGACAGAAATTGCATTGAATCAAAAAAAAAAAAGAAATTGCATTGAATCTGTAGGTCAATTTGGGGAGAACTGACATCTTAACACTACTGAGTCTTAATTTTTGAACACTGTATCTCTTCATACTTAGATTTTCTTTAGTTTATCTTAGTAATGTTTATAGTTTTCAGTGTAGACCTCTTACATATCTTTCATTACACCTATTTCTAGGTATTGATGTTTTTTGGGATGTACCAAATGGTACCATTTAAAAAATTTATTACTTGTTTTTTTGCTGGTATGCAGAAATACAGCAATTTTTATTTATTTACTTTATATCTAAGCCTTGATAAATTCACTTTATTCTAATGATTCTTTTAGATTTCTAAGTACGCAAGCACATAGTCAGCAAATGTTTTATTTCTTCCTTTCTAAATTTTATATATTTTATCTTTTTCTTTCCTTATTGCACTAGTTGTAACCTGTCTTTACGGTTTTATATCCTTGTTGACCTTGGTATTGTCTGTCCTCAATATTTGTTTTAATATATATCTGTTGGCAATACATTCCTTATTTGTTTGCCTTAAATATCTTTGTTTCACCTTTACTTTTGAAAGGTATTCTCACTGAATACAGAATTCCATATCAGAAGTTATTTTCTTTAAGAATTTTAAAGATGTTCCTCTCTATTTTGGCTCCCGTGATTTCTATTGAGACATTAACTGTTAATTCTTACCATGACTCTTTTGAAGATAATATGTTCTTGGCTGATATCAATCATAGTCATTAAAAAATCTTATCCCAGAGTCAAGATGGCGGAGAAGTAGCAGGCTGAGACTACTTCAGGTTGCGGGAGATCAGCTAGATAGCTTATCTAAAGATTGCAAACACCTACAAATCCAATGGGAGATCGAAGAGAAGAAGAACAGCAATTCTAGAAACAGAAAATCAACCACGTTCTGAAAGGTAGGACTGGCGGAGAAGTGAATCCAAAGCGACGGGAAGATAGACCGCGGGGGGAGGGGCCGGCTCCCGGCAAGCGGCGGAGCAACGCAGCACAAAATCAGGACTTTTAAAAGTCTGTTCCGCTGAGGGACATCGCTCCAGAGGCTAAACCGGGGTGAAGCCCACGCGGGGTCAGTGTGGCCTCAGGTCCCGCAGGGTCACAGAAGGATCGGGAGTGTCTGAGTGTCGCAGAGCTTGCAGGTATTAGAACGGGGAAGCTGGCTACAGAGACAGAGCCGAGGAGTGACTCTCAGCTCGGGGTTACCTTGAACCGGTCGCAGGCTCGGTCAGCTCGGAGCGAGGCCGGAGACAGGGTGACGGGAGTAATTGGGCGCTGTTCTCTGAGGGCGCACTGAGGAGTGGGGCCCCGGGCTCTTGGCTCCTCCGGGCCGGAGACTGGGAGTCCGCCATCTTCATTCCCGTCCTCCGGAACTCTACGGAGACTGCTCAGGGAACAAAAGCTCCCGAAAGCAAACCCGAGCCGATTACTCAGCCAGGCCCCTGGTAAGGGCAGTGCAACTCCGCCTGGGGCAAAGACACTTGAGAATCACTACAACAGGCCCCTCCCCCAGAAGATCAACAAGAAACCCAGCCAGGGGGTGGGTGAAGTGAACCCAGCCAAGTTCACTTACGAGGAGTGCAGTTTAAATACCAAGGAGAGCAGCGGAATTACAGAGGAGGAGAAAGCAAAGCACGGAACTCATGGCTTTCTCCCCAGGATTCTTTAGCCATGCAGTTAATTTTTTTTTCTTTTTCAATTTTTTTTCTCTTCTTCTGCTAAATTTTTTAACTTTTACCCTTTTCTTTTTTAACATTTTTTAACTAGTATAATATATATATATTTTTTCCTTTTCATATTTTTCATTATTGGTTTTCTTTTTTTATTTGTTTCTTTTTTCTTTTTTTTTTTCTTTCTGAACCTCTTTTTAACCCCTTACCCCCCCTCAAGATTTGGGATCTCTTCTGATTTGGCTAAAGCATATTTTCATGGGGTTGTTGCCACCCTTTTAGTATTTTACTTGTTCCTCCATATACTCTTATCTGGACAAAATGACAAGGCGGAAAAATTCACCACAAAAAAAAGAACAAGAGGCAGTACCGAAGGCTAGGGACCTAATCAATACAGACATTGGTAATATGTCAGATCTAGAATTCAGAATGACGATTCTCAAGGTTCTAGCTGGGCTCGAAAAAGGCATGGAAGATATTAGAGAAACCCTCTCGGGAGATATAAAAGCCCTTTCTGGAGAAATAAAAGAACTAAAATCTAATCAAGTTGAAATAAAAAAAGCTATTAATGAGGTGCAATCAAAAATGGAGGCTCTCACTGCTAGGATAAATGAGGCAGAAGAAAGAATTAGCGATATAGAAGACCAAATGACAGAGAATAAAGAAGCTGAGCAAAAGAGGGACAAACAGCTACTGGACCACGAGGGCAGAATTCGAGAGATAAGTGACACCATAAGACGAAACATTAGAATAATTGGGATTCCAGAAGAAGAAGAAAGAGAGAGGGGAGCAGAAGGTATATTGGAGAGAATTATTGGAGAGAATTTCCCCAATATGGCAAAGGGAACAAGCATCAAAATCCAGGAGGTTCAGAGAACCCCCCTCAAAATCAATAAGAATAGGTCCATACCCCATCACCTAATAGTAAAATTTACAAGTCTTAGTGACAAAGAGAAAATCCTGAAAGCAGCCCGGGAGAAGAAGTCTGTAACATACAATGGTAAAAATATTAGATTGGCAGCAGACTTATCCACAGAGACCTGGCAGGCCAGAAAGAGCTGGCATGATATATTCAGAGTACTAAACGAGAAAAACATGCAGCCAAGAATACTATATCCAGCTAGGCTATCATTGAAAATACAAGGAGAGATTAAAAGCTTCCTGAAAGAATTTGCAAACACCAAGCCAGCTCTACAGGAAATATTGAAAGGGGTCCTCTAAGCAAAGAGAGAGCCTAAAAGTAGTAGATCAGAAAGGAACAGAAACAAAATACAATAACAGTCACCTTACAGGCAATACAATGGCACTAAATTCATGTCTCTCAATAGTTACCCTGAATGTGAATGGGCTAAATGCCCCAATCAAAAGACACAGGGTATCAGAATGGATAAAAAAAACAAAACCCATCTATATGTTGCCTACAAGAAACTCATTTGAAACCCGAAGACACCTTCAGATTTAAAGTGAGGGGGTGGAAAAGAATTTATCATGCTAATGGACATCAGAAGAAAGCAGGAGTGGCAATCCTTATATCAGATCAATTAGATTTTAAGCCAAAGACTATAATAAGAGATGAGGAAGGACACTATATCATACTCAAAGGATCTGTCCAACAAGAAGATCTAACAATTGTAAATATCTATGCCGCTAACGTGGGAGCAGCCAACTATATAAACCAATTAATAACAAAATCAAAGAAACACATCGACAATAATACAATAATAGTAGGGGACTTTAACACTCCCCTCACTGAAATGGACAGATCATCCAAGCAAAAGATCAACAAGGAAATAAAGGCCTTAAATGACACACTGGACCAGATGGACATCACAGATATATTCAGAACATTTCATCCCAAAGCAACAGAATACACATTCTTCTCTAGTGCACATGGAACATTCTCCAGAATAGATCACATCCTTGGTCCTAAATCAGGTCTCAACCAGTATCAAAAGATTGGGATCATTCCCTGCATATTTTCAGACCACAATGCTCTGAAGCTAGAACTCAATCACAAGAGGAAATTTGGAAAGAACCCAAATACATGGAGACTAACAGCATCCTTCTAAAGAATGAATGGGTCAACCAGGAAATTAAAGAAGAATTGAAAAAAGTCATGGAAACAAATGATAATGAAAACACAATGGTTCAAAATCTGTGGGACACAACAAAGGCAGTCCTGAGAGGAAAATATATAGCGGTACAAGTCTTTCTCAAGAAACAAGAAAGGTCTCAGGTACACAACCTAACCCTACACCTAAAGGAGCTGGAGAAAGAACAAGAAAGAAACCCTAAAGCCAGCAGGAGAAGAGAAATCATAAAGATCAGAGCAGAAATCAATGAAATAGAAACCAAAAAAACAATAGAACAAATCAACGAAACTAGGAGCTGGTTCTTTGAAAGAATTAATAAGATTGATAAACCCCTGTCCAGACTTATCAAAAAGAAAAGAGAAAGGACCCAAATAAATAAAATCATGAATGAAAGAGGAGAGATCACAACTAACACCAAAGAAATACAGACAATTATAAGAACATATTATGAGCAACTCTATGCCAACACATTTGACAATCTGAAAGAAATGGATGCATTCCTAGAGACATATAAACTACCACAACTGAACCAGGAAGAAATAGAAAGCCTGAACAGACCCATAACCAGTAAAGAGATTGAAACAGTCATCAAAAATCTCCAAACAAACAAAAGCCCAGGGCCAGATGGCTTCCCGCGGGAATTCTACCAAACATTTAAAGAAGAACTAATTCCTATTCTCCTGAGACTGTTCCAAAAAATAGAAATGGAAGGAAAACTTCCAAACTCATTTTATGAGGCCAGCATCACCTTGATCCCCAAACCAGACAAGGATCCCATCAAAAAAGAGAACTACAGACCAATATCCTTGATGAACACAGATGCAAAAATTCTCACCAAAATACTAGCCAATAGGATTCAACAGTACATTAAAAGGATTATTCACCACGACCAAGTGGGATTTATTCCAGGGCTGCAAGGTTGGTTCAACATCCGCAAATCAATCAATGTGATACAACACATTAATAAAAGAAAGAATAGGAAACATATGATACTCTCAATAGATGCTGAAAAAGCATTTGACAAAGTACAGCATCCCTTCCTGATCAAAACTCTTCAAAGTGTAGGGATAGAGGGCACATACCTCAATATTATCAAAGCCATCTATGAAAAACCCATCGCAAATATCATTCTCAATGGAGAAAAACTGAAAGCTTTTCCGCTAAGGTCAGGAACACGGCAGGGATGTCCGTTATCACCACTGCTATTCAACATAGTACTAGAAGTCCTAGCCTCAGCAATCAAAACAAAAGGAAATTAAAGGCATCCAAATCGGCAAAGAAGAAGTCAAACTATCACTCTTCGCAGATGATATGAAACTATATGTGGAAAACCCAAAAGACTCCACTCCAAAACTGCTAGAACTTGTACAGGAATTCAGTAAAGTGTCAGGATATAAAATCAATGCACAGAAATCAGTCGCATTTCTCTACACCAACAACAAGACAGAAGAAAGAGAAATTAAGGAGTCAATCCCATTTACAATTGCACCCAAAACTATAAGATACCTAGGAATAAACCTAACCAAAGAGACTAAGAATCTATACACAGAAAACTATAAAGTACTCATGAAAGAAATTGAGGAAGACACAAAGAAATGGAAAAATGTTCCATGCTCTTGGATTGGAAGAATAAATATTGTGAAAATGTCTATGCTACCTAAAGCAATCTACACATTTAATGCAATTCCTATCAAAGTACCATCCATTTTTTTCAAAGAAATGGAACAAATAATCCTAAAATTTATATGGAACCAGAAAAGACCGTGAATAGCCAAAGGAATATCGAAAAAGAAAGCCAAAGTTGGTGGCATCACAATTCCGGACTTCAAGCTCTATTACAAAGCTGTCATCATCAAGACAGAATGGTACTGGCACAAAAACAGACACATAGATCAATGGAACAGAATAGAGAGCCCAGAAATAGACCCTCAACTCTATGGTCAACTAATCTTCAACAAAGCAGGAAAGAATGTCCAATGGAAAAAAGACAGCCTCTTCAATAAATGGTGTTGGGAAAATTGGATAGCCACATGCAGAAAAAATGAAATTGGATCATTTCCTTACACCACACACGAAAATAGACTCAACATGGATGAAGGACCTCAATGTGAGAAAGGAATCCATCAAAATCCTTGAGGAGAACACAGGCAGCAACCTCTTTGACCTCAGCCGCAGCAACATCTTCCTAGGAACATCGCCAAAGGCAAGGGAAGTAAGGGCAAAAATGAACTATTGGGATTTTATCAAGATCAAAAGCTTTTGCACAGCAAAGGAAACAGTTAACAAAACCAAAAGACAACTGACAGAATGGGAGAAGATATTTGCAAATGACATATCAGATAAAGGGCTAGTGTCCAGAATCTATAAAGAACTTAGCAAACTCAACACCCAAGGAACAAATAATCCAATCAAGAAATGGGCAGAAGACATGAACAGACATTTCTGCAAAGAAGACATCCAGATGGCCAACAGACACATGAAAAAGTGCTCCACATCACTTGGCATCAGGGAAATACAAATCAAAACCACAATGAGATACCACCTCACACCAGTCAGAATGGCTAAAATTAACAAGTCAGGAAATGACAGATGCTGGCGAGGATGCGGAGAAAGGGGAACCCTCCTACACTGTTGGTGGGAATGCAAGCTGGTGCAACCACTCTGGAAAACAGCATGGAGGTTCCTCAAAATGTTGAAAATAGAACTACCCTATGACCCAGCAATTGCACTGCTGGGTATTTACCCTAAAGATACAAATGTAGTGATCCGAAGGGGCACATGCACCCGAATGTTTATAGCAGCAATGTCTACAATAGCCAAACTATGGAAAGAACCTAGATGTCCATCAACAGACGAATGGATAAAGAAGTGGTATATATACACAATGGAATACTATGCAGCCATCAAAAGAAATGAAATCTTGCCATTTGTGACAACGTGGATGGAACTAGAGGGTATCATGCTTAGCGAAATAAGTCAGTCGGAGAAAGACAACTATCATATGATCTCCCTGATATGAGGGAGAGGAGATGCAACATGGGGGGTTAAGGGGGTAGGAGAAGAGTAAATGAAGCAAGATGGGATTGGGAGGGAGATAAACCATAAGTGACTCTTAATCTCACAAAACAAACAGGGTTGCTGGGGGGAGGGGGATTGGGAGGGGGGGTGGGGTTATGGACATTGGGGAGGGTATGTGCTATGGTGAGTGCTGTGAAGTGTGTAAACCTGGCGATTCACAGACCTGTACCCCTGGGGAAAAAATATATGTTTATAAAAAATAAAATAAAAAAAAATCTTCTCCCATTGTGATAAAATACATATAACAAAACACTTGCCATTTTAAAGTATACAGTTCAGTGGCATCAAGTACATTCATATTATTATTACTTTTTTAAGATTTTTATTTATTTATTTGACAGATAGAGATCACAAGTAGGCAGAGAGAGAGAGAGAGGAGGAAGCAGGCTCCCCGCTGAGCAGAGAGCCCGATGTGGGGCTCGATCCCAGGACCCTGAGATCATGACCTGAGCTGAAGGCAGAGGCTTTAACCCACTGAGCCACCCAGGCACCCGTACATTCATATTATTAAGCAACCATCACTACTATCATTTCCAGAACTTTATTATCCCAAACTGAAACTCTGTATCCAACTTCCTATTAACTCCCCATTCTCTCTTCTCCTAACTCCCTGGAAACCACATTCTACTTTCCATCTTTATGAATTAAAGTACCTTAAGTAGCTCAGATAAATGGAATCTACAATATTTGTCCTTTTGCATTTGGTTTATTTCACTTAATATAATGTCTTCAAAATTCATTCATGTTGTAACATGTATCAGAATTTCCTTCCCCTTTAAGAATAACATCCCATTGTATATATATACCACATTTTGTTTATCCATTCATTCACTGATGGATATTTGTGTCGTTTCCACTTTTTGTCTATTGTGAATAATACTGATAAGAACATGGATGTACAGATAACTGTTCAAGTATCTGCCTTCAATTATATTGGGTATATACAAAGAAGGAAATCTGCTGGATCATATGGTAATTGTCTCATTTTTAGGGGAACTGCCACACTGTTTTCCACAGTGACTATGCCTATACCATCCTTTTTCATATACTTGTATTGCACAGGGGTTCTGTTTTCTCTACATACTTGGCAATACCTGTTACTTTGTTTTTCATAATAGCCAACCCAAGGGGTATGAAATGGTATCTCACTGTGGTTTTTATTGCCATTTTCCAATGATTATTGAGCATCCTTGAGCCCTTATCAGCAATTTGTATAACTTCTTTAGAAAAGTATCTATTTTGGGGCACCTGGGTGGCTCAGTGGGTTAAGCCTCTGCCTTCAGTTCGGGTCATGATCTCAGGGTCCTGGGATTGAGCCCCACATCTGCCTCTCTGCTCAGCAGGGAGCCTACTCCCCCCCCCACCCCGCCTGCCTTTCTGCCTACTTGAGATCTCTGTCGTCAAATAAATGAATAAAATATAAAAAAAAAAAAAGAAAAATATCTATTTTGCCTGATGATTCACAGACCTGTACCCCTGGGCAAATAATACATTATATGTTAATAAAAATAATTTAAAAGAAAAAATATCATTTTAGTCCTTTTCTCAGTTTTTCTTTTAAAGATTTTATTTATTTATTTGAGAGAGACATCACAGAGGGGGAGGAAGGGGGAGAAGCAGACTCACTGCTGAGGAGGGAACCTGATGCAGAGCTCCATCCCAGGACCCTGAGATCATAACCTCAGCTGAAGGCAGATGCTTAAGTGACTGAGCCACCCAGGCACCCCTTTGCCAAATTTTTAACTGGTTATTTATTTTTGTTTTTAAGTTGTAAAAGTTCTTTATATATTCTGGATATTAATCACTCGCCTGATAAATTATTTGCACTAATCTCTCATTCTGTGGGTTGTCTTGTCTCTCTGTTGGTGGTGTTTTTCAACACACATTTTAAATTTTGATATAGTCCAATGTATCTATATTTTTTTATTGCCTGTGCTTTGGCTATCTAATCAAAGAAATCACTGCCAAATCTAATATCATGAGGTTTTCCCCTATATTTTCTTCTAAGAATTTCCTAGTTTTAGTTCTTACAGTCATAGTCTTTTAACATCTTTTTCTGCTAACTGCTAACTAAAAATTCTAGGGTTCCTTTGAGTCTGTTCCTATTTTCAATGTTCTGTCTCATGCATGCACAGACGGAGATGACCCAAAGCCCCTGGATGGGTTCATATGCAGAACTAAGGAAACTCATTCTCCAGTTTTTTTCTTCTCCTATATCTGTACCCTGCTATATCTCTCAAGGTCTTTTTTCCTGGTTTCTCCGGTCTGAAGATGGGGTTTTTCTCTGAGTTGTAGTAGCCCATAATGTCATTAATAGGACCTGCCCTTGGGGAAAAATCACAAAAGGAAAACATCATCAATAACAAGGATTCCCCACGCTCTCTTTAAACTATAGAGTCCATTTTCCCACATCTGCAGGTCATAAAAATAGGTTTTCTACCGTAGTTTTGAACTCCTGTGCTATCATTGCATTGGTTTTGTGACTGGAGCCTGTCTTCAGGTCAAAGCTGCAAAAGAAATTCAGTCTTGTAGTTTTGACTCTTCTTCACAATCCACTTGCTTTTTTTACTTTTTGATTTTCATGTAGTTGCTCTTCATGTTTTGTCGAGGTTTTTACTGTGAGCAGTGAAAAAAAGAGGTTGCAGTGGACCTATTACATCTTGGAGGGAACTGGAAAGCTGTGTGCTCCACGAGAGAATTTTACCCTTGATCTACATGTGGTAAGCACTTAATAAATATTTGTGAAACAAATATGGAGTGAACCGAGAATTTTAATTTTATTTTTTTAAAAGATTCCATTTATTTTTTGACAGAGAGATCACAAGTAGGTAGAGTGGCAGGCAGAGAGAGTGGGGGAGGGGGAAGCAGGGTCCCTGCTGAGCAGAGAGCCCGATGCGGGGCTTGATCCCAGGACCCTGAGTCATGACCTGAAGGTGGAGGCTTAACCCACTGAGCCACCCAGGTGCCCCAAGAACTGAGAATTTTAAAATGCGACATACTCAAGATGACAACAAAAACAGAAACATTTCTGCATGTTAAGAAGAAAGGAAGGTTTCAAGAGCTAGGACCCTGGCTAAGGTAAGATTTAAGATTTTTAAATTTTTTAAAAAGATTTTTGGTACAAAAAAGGGGAAGATAAAGAGGAAAATCAGATACCTGAGTAATTTAGGGATCGGAAGCAGGCTAGGCAGGATATATGAGCTTTAGCTCTCTCCCCATTGCCCCCTTCTTTCTTTTTTAATATTGTGCCTATCTGTTTTCCTCTTTGCTCTAGATATCTCCTCTCTGTTTTTCTTTGGACTTCTCACTTCCCCTGGAGATGTCTTTTTCTTAGATATTCAATTTTTCAAATGCCAATTTCCTTACTACAATACAAATTTTGTAATTTAAAATGTAGATAAGCTCATAACATTTATTTTTCTTTTAATAAATTTTTAGGAGTCAGTTTCTTGACAGAATAAATCTTGTCAACAGCTCTGTGCAATTTTGAAAATAAATTTGATATAAACAATAGCCTACCTGTATAAATCAGAATTGTGGCAATCCAGGTGTCTAGGGGTTACAGTGACTTTATCCTGTTAGGAGTCCTCTCATTATATGTCTGGATAGCTAGCAAAATGGAAAGAATGAGGCCTTTGAAATCAGAAATATACTACTTGCATGATCTTGGGGGAAATTATAGTATCCGATTATCTTTTAATGAGCATAATACTATCTACTCTTCTTACTTTGTGCTCACAGGTAGAGAAGGCAGAACAAAATTTGAGACTAGCCAATCAAATCTGATTCTACTAGACATTAGGGCATGATTTTCATATATTAACTAAAAGAAGACTTAATGGTGGTTTATATTCTAGTATCTTTTATGATCACTTCAGTTTCATTTTTAATTTTATGATATATTTATTTCAGTAAGGTTCTTTTTAAAACTTTATTTATTTGAGATGGAGATTAAGAGAGTTGGCAGGGAGGGGCAGAGAATCCCAAGCAGACTCCATGCTGAGTGTGGAGCATGATGAGGGGCTCAATCCCATGACCTTGAGATAACAACCTGAACCAAAACCAAGAGTGGGATGCTTAACGGACTGCGCTATCCAGGTGCCCCTCAATAAATTTCTTAAAAATCCTTTTTGGAATAAGACAGAAATAATTAAATACAGACTACATATCTTGCTATTATGGGGATAAAGTGAGATGTTTTTACAGTTCATAGCAAAAGCTATGGTATTCAACTGATAATTTTTATTAGAAATGGGGGATGCTATCATATTGTTAGACTTTGCTTTTAAAGTGGTAGAAAGTTTTGATGGATTTAAGAGGCTCTGGTTTTATTAGAATGTCTCTTTGATTATAAATGTTAACAGAAACAGTATGGTATCATAAATTTGGGAAATCCAAGCTTTCTGCTCTTAATCTGCTACATAGTATTGAGTCAATTTCTTGTCACTTCACTTCCTTGTCCTTAATTCCAGTCTTGTAAAATGGGGTAGAGAGGGAGGAGGTTAGATGATCAAAGGTTTTTGCCAGTTTTAAGTCTATGCTCCTTTCTATTAACTTATGAACTTACTAAGAAACAGCATGAGAGAATATCAACACATGTTACTTGGGAACTACTGACACATCTTATATAAATATGTATATATGTGTATGTATGTATATCATATAATAGAAACAACTAGTTGTCTTTCCTTGGTCTCTGTTCTTGTACTCTATACTGTACTCGGGTTTATCATTTTGAAGCAATATTGTGCAACGGCGACATCTAGTGACTTTATCCCTACCATTCAGCAAAATTTATGGCCAATTCTTCGTTCTCTTAAATATGGATCATTCACTCTGCGTTTTAACCAAATACTTTAAAATCATTCCTTATTTCTCTCCCCTACAGATGTAAAAATATCAATTAAGTTTGACAGCAGCATTAATAATTGGATACATAATAACTGAAATTTCTTTCAAAAAATCATAATACTTAGAATTAAGTATAAACCATTCTAAGTGAGATTGCAACTTTTTTTTCCTTCCATTGAAAGGAGAACTGGGATTTGAATTCAGGTGTGTTTCAATATGTAGCCCATGCCCAGAGTCACTAAGTATTACTGACACATAATGCTCATTTAACATATATTTATTAAATTAATGTTAGGTAAAGCATAAGCATCAATATGTATTTACGTGTATTGTTTTAGGATGTTTGGAGCTATTGTTATCTTTCATACAAAGAAGTCTTTTTGAGTGTATGTCAAAGATCATCAAGTAAAAACTCAGTACAAGCCTTTCTGAACAAATGAATTTGAAAGCTGTATCTACAAGAGAATATTCTTTATACACAGCATTCAAATTAGAACAGGACTTTTTGTTCTGTTTTTAAGATAATGACTAGTTGGCATTATTATTTAATCAGGACAATACAAATCTGGACTAAATTAGTACTCCAATTCAAATCGACTTTGCCACTGTTAAAATTCCTATAGTATTAAGTGTTTGTTCTCATTAATCAGATATTATCCTGAATTTTTATTCTTTTCAGGTGCCGAGATCTTGTTTCCACAATAAAATGGTAAGGTTTTCCAGGGTTCAGAACATGTTTTATATCCTTGTTTTCCCCTTAGCCCTAACCACAATGGTTTTTCTCACCAAATAGTAAAGTTACCAACAGTTTGCCCAGAATCCGTGGTTTTCCACGATAGGGCTTCAAACTATCATGGCTTTCTCTCTAGTTCTCTTGATTCTACATTTCAGTCACATTACACTGTTACTTGTTCTCCCATGCATTTTTTGTTTTCTTCTTCTTGTAATACTTTACCACTGCATCTCTTCTTTGTAAATGAAATGTATTGGGTAAGGGTCTTTCCAACAGAATTTCCTATAAGGCATTGCACAAAACTAGAAGTCATCTTTCTTTTTTGAATTCTCACATCACATTATCACTTGTCCGACCTTCGTTCTAGCTCTCTGGTTGTCCTTTCTTGGTCTTCTTTTTCTCTATCCATCCTTTCAGTGTTGGGGTTCCTCAGCACTCTTCCCTATTCCCTCTTCTCTTCTTATTCTACATACATTTCTTAAGAAATTTATTTTATTCTCATGGCTCCAATGATGACCAATATGCTGATGAGTCTGCCTAGAGAAGCTCTGTTGAGTTTCTAAATAGTGTATTTAAGTACTTACTGGATATCTCTACTTCATTGTCTTTACAAGCATCTTAAGCTCAATATATGCACAACTGAAATAAAAACCTTCCGCCACTAAGTCTGTTCCTTCTTCAGAGAATTTCCTATTTCAGAGAACGAAGCCACCACCTACCTATTGCTGAAACTAGAAACCAAGGAGTCATTCCTTCTCCTTCCCTGCTGATATCCACTGATTACTAAATCATGTTAATAAAAGCTCCTAAGTAACTGAAAATTTTGTCCACTGCTCTCATTATAAATTACTGCTGTTCCAGTCCAGGCTATAGGCACCTTTTCCCACAAGTTCTGTAATGACCTTTCAACTGGTATCCCTACCTCGAGTCCTGGGCCTCCCTTTGTAATGTCCACAGTGCAGCATAATCTAAAATATAGCATGATTATGGCAACTTCCTGCCTAATATTTCTCAATGGCTCCCCATAGAAGAAAAATGTCCAAACTCAAACTCAGCTATGGAACTCACTTTAATAAGGGCTAAACTTGTCCTTGCCAATCTCATTTTTTACTTGGCTTTTTAAACTTCAGCTGTATTTTAGTTCTTTAAACTTGCCAAGCCTCATATCTCTGAGACTTTATATATTCTGTATATTGTCTTCCAACCCTACACCACTGTTTTTTGTACAAACAACTCTATATCAGTGTAGAGCTCCTCCCTTTAGAATTTCCCTTTAGGATGCATCCTTATCACAGCATCCATCCCTTATCACAGCATTCATCTCACTATTATAACTGCTCGTTTAACTATCATCATGCTATTATTTGACAAATATTCACTGACAGCCCACTGTGTAACTGGTACTGAATTCATTCTCCTTTGTACATAGAGTTTAGTCAATACAGGGTATTGTGGAAGCACATATAAAATGTGCTTGGGAGAGGGTGCAAGAAATGCTGTTTAGTGACTTGCATTAACCTATTAGATTAAATCAGTGATTTCATAATCATCTCTGAGTTCTTTGAATTACCTAACACAGATGGTAGGTAATTATCTAGTCTCATTAACTGTTGAATTTTAAACATACAGAAAAAGTTTTTGAATTGTAAAAGGCCTCTAGCCAGCCATTACTTTCTACCTAGCTATTTTTCTTTGATATCATTTTGGATATAATAAAGTATAAAAAGCAAAGAGACAAACTACTACAGTAAAAAATATGGGACTTATTGTCAAAACACTGTGGTTAATAATTCTGCCACTTACTAGGTATGTGTCCTTGATCAAGATCCTTAACCTTTCTGAACCTCAGTGTCCTCATCTGAAAAAGGTAGTTATAAAATCAAATGAGATAAGAGAAAATAAAAGCATATTATAAAATGCACATCCCATCCATTTTTTTCAAAGAAATGGAACAAATAATCCTAAAATTTACATGGAACCAGAAAAGACCTCGAATAGCCAAAGGAATATTGAAAAAGAAAGCCAAAGTTGGTGGCATCACAATTCCGGACTTCAAGCTCTACTACAAAGCTGTCATCATCAAGACAGCATGGTACTGGCACACAAACACACACATAGATCAATGGAACAGAATAGAGAGCCCAGAAATAGACCCTCAACTCTATGGTCAACTAATCTTCAACAAAGCAGGAAAGAATGTCCAATGGAAAAAAGACAGTCTGTTCAACAACTGGTGTTGGGAAAATTGGACAGCCACATGCAGAAGAATGAAATTGGATCATATCCTTACATCACACACGAAAATAGACTCAAAATGGATGAAGGACCTCAATATGAGAAAGGAATCCATCAAAATCCTTGAGGAGAACACAGGCAGCAACCTCTTCGACCTCAGCCACAGCAACTTCCTCCTAGGAACATCGCCAAAGGCAAGGGAAGCAAGGGCAAAAATGAACTATTGGGATTTCATCAAGATCAAAAGCTTTTGCACAGCAAGGAAACAGTTAACAAAACCAAAAGACAACTGACAGAATGGGAGAAGATATTTGCAAATGACATATCAGATAAAGGGCTAGTGTCCAGAATCTATAAAGAACTTAGCAAACTCAACACCCAAAGAACAAATAATCCAATCAAGAAATGGGCAGAGGACATGAACAGACATTTCTGCAAAGAAGACATCCAGATAGCCAACAGACACATGAAAAAATGCTCCACATCACTCGGCATCAGGGAAATACAAATCAAAACCACAATGAGATACCACCTCACACCAATCAGAATGACTAAAATTAACAAGTCCGGAAATGACAGATGCTGGTGAGGGTGCTGAGAAAGGGGAACACTCCTATACTGTTGGTGGGAATGCAAGCTGGTGCAACCACTCTGGAAAACAGCATGGAGGTTCCTCAAAAAGTTGAAAATAGAGCTACCCTATGACCCAACAATTGCACTACTGGGTATTTACACTAAAGATACAAACGTAGTGATCCAAAGGGGCACGTGCACCTGAATGTTTATAGCAGCAATGTCCACAATAGCTAAACTATGGAAAGAACCTAGATGTCCATCAACAGATGAATGGATAAAGATGTGGTGTATATATATACAATGGAATACTATGCAGCCATCAAAAGAAATGAAATCTTGCCATTTGTGATGACGTGGATGGAACTAGAGGGTATTATGCTTAGCGAAATAAGTCAAACGGAGAAAGACAACTATCATATGATCTCCCTGATATGAGGAAGTGGAGATGCAACGTGGGGAGTTTGGGGGGTAGGAAAAGAATAAAGGAAACAAGATGGGATTGGGAGGGAGAAAAACCATAAGAGACTCTTAATCTCACAAAACAAACTGAGGGTTGCTGGGGGGAGGGGGGTCGGGAGAGGGTGGTGGGATTATGGACATTGGGAAGGGTATGTGCTATGGTGAATGCTGTGAAGTATGTAAACCTGGCGATTCACAGACCTGTACCCCTGGGGATAAAATTACATTGTATGTTTTTAAAAAAATAAAAAAAGAAAAAAAAAAGAAAAAAAAAGCATATTATAAAATGCAAAAGGCTACCTGAATGCTGTCTATTATTATTATATACTATTATTATTATTATTATTTGAGTAAATGCAAATTAGGTCTCCTTATTACTGGTCATTCCAGCTCTATAGGCAACAGGATTTCCAAATTTCATCCTTCATCCCCACTTTACTATTTAAGAGTTAGGGTTTTGCAATTTAATAAACACATATTGATGGAAGTGGTTAAAAAAAAAGCCCCCACACACCAAAAACAAACCTAAAATTTAACAAGTAAATATTTAACAAGTAAATATTAAAGGGGATAAGAGAGTAAAAAGCAGCAGCCTATGAAAATCTAGAATTTAGAAACATGGATCAAAGAAAAATCAAGTCTTTTTTTTTTTTTTTTAAATGTTAACTGGAAGGGTAGGTGGCACCAAAGAATAATGCTGTGAGCCATTTATCAGTAAAATGGTAACCTATTGAGCTGGGAAGTCAGGATATCTGGGTTCAAGAACTTGCTCAGTCACTAATTTATCACTAATAACCAGGTAGCCAACCCTCCCAACAGTCTGGTCTTATGACTCCTTGGCTATTATGATCTTTTCCTCCACCCTATCTCAGCTACCCACTAATAAGGCCACAAATCTCAAATGGGCACTTGATCCTGCCCAGCTATGCTACTCTATGCTTTTCTAGTATTGCTATTGACTGAATATTTGTGTCCCCTCAAAATTCATATGTTCAAATCCTAACCCCTAATGTGGTGGCATTAGGAGGTGGGGGTCTTTGGTATATGATTAGGCCACCAGGACAGAATCCTCATGAATGGGATAAATACCCTTGATGAGAGTTCCTGAGAGCTCCTTATTCCATTTTGGCTACTGTGAACCAGAAATAGGGTTCTCACCGGACACTGAATCTGCCAGCACCTTGATCTTGGACTTCCCAGCTTCTAGAACTATGAGAAATAAAATTGTTTATAAGCTACCTAGTCTATGCTATTTTGTTAGAGCAGCCCATACAGACCAAGGCAAGTATGACAGCCTTCTGTCCTTTAGAATAATATTTTATAGGGCATCTGGGTGGCTCAGTTAGTTAGGTGTCTGCCTTCAGCTCAGGTCATGATCCTAGGGTCCTAGGATCGAGCACAGCATCAGGCTCCTTGCTCTGGGGAGCCTGCTTCTCCCACTCCCTCTGCCTGTTGCTCCCCGTGCTTTCGTTCTCTCTGTCAAATAAATAAATAAAATCTTAAAAAAAATAATAAAATAAAATGTCTATTTTATGTCTTCTTTTCACCCCTTAAACCTTCTACCCAACATTCTTCCTTCTCTCTCCTTACTGATCTGGCCTCAGACCTTCTACTTTCTTGAGAAAAAGAGAATCAGTATCAGGCAGAAACTCTCTCCTGAGATCACTCAATCTATTCATCTGTCTGCATGGCTATCTATACTCATTGCCTTTTTTCCTATTACTATAAATTTTATGTTCATGTTTCTGAGCTATTACATCTACATATTCCCTGGATCCTATTCCCTCTTGTTTTCTCAAAGACTTCACTCTTAAAATATACACATTCTCTCTTATACTATAATTTTTCTCCTCTATGGAATAATTCCCATTAGCCTAGAAACACACTTCAGTATTCTCATCTCTGAGAATTCTACTTTGACCCCACATATTCCTCTATTACCTACTTTTCTCACTCTTCTTCATGAAATATCTTGAGGTATCTATAGTGCTATGTCTATTTCTTCACATTACATTTTCTCTTCATTTTGCTTGTCAAGGCACTTAACTACTACATGTTGCCAAAATCCAACGATCATATCTCTTTATTTGATTTTTCAGTATGTTTCAATAACACTAGCCATGCTTTGTTGTCTTGGCTTTTAGGCCACCACATTCTTGGGTTTTCTTCCTACTTCCTGAGCTACTCCTTCGCCATCTCCTTTGCTTGCTTCTTTTCTTCTGCTTTACCTCTAATCATTGGAATGCTCTCTATGAATACACTTTCTCCAGGTAGTTTTTTCTATGTGCTGATAAATCTCAACTTTGTATCTTTGGTTCCTTACACAGAACTCAAGACACAGAACTTATTTTGGATTTCTAATAAACATATCAAACTTAAGGTGAGCAAAGTAAAAACCCTCCCCTACACACACACACACACACACACACACACACACACACTCACACTTTCTTCTTTAGTCTTTTTCATTTGGTATATGGCACAACCATCCACTCAAATTCAAGAGAAGAGACTAGGAGCTTCTCTTTTTTTCTCACCCCGATATTCATAACATCATCAAGTCTGTAGGTTCTGCCTACAAATATATTTCATACCCATCCACTTCTTATACCACTTAAGCCCAAACTATTGTCATTTCTTCCTGGATCACAACTATCTTCTGCTACTAATCTTCTCCCCCAATCCCTATGATACATTACATACATAACAGGAAAAACACATCTTTTTTTCAATGTAAATCAGATTATATTACTCCCTTCCAGAAAACTCCCTGCTGGTTTATCATCACGCTTTAAATGAATTCCAAACTTATTCCATGGGTAGATAGATCCCCATGACTTATTCAAAGCCCTCTGTGATTTAGCTCCTACTTATCTCTTTAAGGTCATATTACAGCACTTTATCCATATTCCAGCTACAGAAATCTTATGGTGTTCCTTGAAAGAGCCAAGCTCTTTCCTACTGTAGGATTTCTGCAACTGGAGCATCCTTTAACTTCAAAGCTCTGAACCTAAATATTTCTGTGGTTGGCTTTTTTACATCACTGAGGTCTCAGCACAAATGTTAGCTCTTTAGAGAGCCCTTCCATAACCAATAAATCTAAAGCAACTTCTTCCCCAGTATCTCTCTCACTTCATACTGTTTTACTTCTTCAAGTCACTTAACATTATCCAAAATTTCCTTTTCGTATCTTGTTTCCCTTTTCACTAAATTTTAAGTTCATGAGAACAGGGATCTTGCCAGTCTTTCTTACCATTGTATTCAGAATAATGGCAAAATAGTAGCTCCCTAAAGATACTTATAGAACGCCCGTTCCTGAGTGAGTCACTTGACCTCTCTCACATTTGCGAACTTCCTGGGGCTAGACTTAGCTCTGTGTCCAGGGAATACAAAGGCGTATAAGGCATGGCTCCTTGAGGATCTCATCCATTTATTCCTTCAACAAATATTTACTGAATGTATATTATACTAAGTTCCAGGTACTGTTTAATCTGTGTTTAGTTCCCTCCTCAGTAAACTGGAATTTTGTGAACCAACTCCATCTCACAGAAATGTATAAACAGGATGAATATGCAAATAATGTACAAAATGAGATGTAGCATAAACATGTTATTTATATAGTACCACTACTGCACATGCCTCTTTCCTTTTGTCGGGTAATGGGTGGGAGCTCATGACAAGAGCCAACTGATAAAAAGCTATATAAATTTTGGTACTCACAGAAGGCAATAAATATGAATGCCCTTTTCATAGGCACATAGTAACTAAACCATCTGGGGTCATGAATTCTTTAGTTGTGATAGTAACAAGTGTTACTTTTCCACAGTGCTGTTGCACAAATAACAATTCTATTTACCCTCATGGAAAATTAGGGAGTATGGGGGTCAATTGCTCCTCTCCCATTGCAACCATCTAATTTTTCACAGACTCTAGGACACACATCGAGGGGTGTCAGGGACTTGGTAGGGCCTGCAGAGCTCTTACGACTCCTGAATGATGTACTGGACACCTGGTACCTGTGCAACAACTGTCCTTAATCCTTCAAAAGCATTGATTGATCTAAAGGGCTTGTCCCCTGTGATAAAGCCAACAGGAAGGGGCTGGGGACGGGGGAACGCAGAGGAGGGTAAATTAGGGAGGAAGGTCTTCCAGGGATAATAAGAAACGAATCCTGGAACACACCTCCAGTCACAAGAGCATGTTAAGGTTCATTTGCAGATAGTCACCGTTTGTACAACAGTCTGCCCTTAATAAAATTAATTTTGCAGTCAATCTTGACTGACCTCTTTTTTCTTACTTGCGAATTACCTGTAAAACGAGAGAAACAGAGGAGGAAGGGAAAGAATAAAGAAGAGATGTGGGATGAGCGAGTACAGCAACGAGTCAGGGAGAGGGGAGAAAAGGGTTTGTGGCTGTTTCCCCAGCCTCGGAGCTACGCATCCTCCTGAAGCGGGAGGTAAGGAGTTCCTCAGGTCCACAGGAAGGGAAGGACCGCGGGAGACCAGGGAGCAGGAGTGCCCAAGGGCCTAGAAAGGGAGAGAGTTGAGAAAAATGGACCGTACCTACAATTCCTTCAGCATCCCTCGCTACCCCGGGAGCGGCCCTGGCGCCCAGCAACCGCCGCGTACACCACGCGCCCCGCGGGCGGGAGAAACCCGCCAAGACCCAACCCCCACGCGGGCCGCAAGGGCCAAGCTTACGGCCGCAGGCTCCGCTGAGGGCGCCGGGGCGGGGTCTGGGCGGGGTCTGGCGGGGCGGGGCGGGGCTAGTGGCGGAAGCGCCTTTAAGCGGCTTGGTGGCGCTCTGCACTGCGGAGGTGAGGGGTTTAGGGTTTGCCGGGACTGACTGGTGTGCTGTCAGTTTATTCGACCCTTTCCTTTCCACGTCTCTTGTGAATATTGATCTATTGGGTTGTCAAAGTCCAGGGACAGAGTAGACATCACAGGGCCCTTCAGCCAAAAAGCAGCACCAGGCGGCGGCACCTGCCAGAAGGGACTTGTCACAACTCACATTATGTTTCCTCTTAAGTCAGCTGAAATATGAGTTGTAAAAGAGAACAGTCTCTGTGGTTAAGACTGTCTGGGTTCAAATTTCAGCACTGCCACTCTATAGCTATGGAATGACAGACAAATATGTAGCCGCCCTGAGCTTCCGTTTTCTCTGCTGTAAAGGACGTGGTTGCTGGTGGTGTGAGAAAAATGAACTGATACAAGACAAGTGTCTGGAACAGGGCTTGGTACAAAGTAAACACTCAATGACCTGTTATTACCAAAACACCTATTTTTTTCCCCCATGAAATCTTATGTGGAGACCTTCTTGTGAAACGAAAGCAGAGCTACTCTAGTTGAGGGTGGGCCCCTAGAAGATTTGGATTCTTTTTTTTTTTTTTTTAAGCTTTGGATTCTTAATCCTAAGGCTCCTCTGATGGAATGATGGAATCTCCAAGATTCCTCAAAGATGATAAACAATTGTCATTGGATTAAGTCCAAATTTCTTATAAACTGCCCTTGTCTAACTTTGCTCCTGCTACTCCAAAGAACTTCAACTCCTGCACACACTGTAATCCTTTTAGCCTATGTGGGTTTTTTTTGAAGTTATTATTATTATTATTATTATTATTGAGACAGAGAGTGTATGCCCAGGGGTGGGGGCTGGGGGGTGGGGAATGGAGGCAGGGCGGAGGGAGAGAGAATCCCAGGCAGGCTCCAGCCCTAGGAGGCGTTCCATCCCAGACCCTGAGATCAAGACAGCCAAAATCAAGAGTAGGATGTTTAACGGACTCACGCAGGCGCCCCTAAAGTTATTCTGTCAAGCGTGTTCGCTTTCCCCTTTTCTTATTTATCCTTTAAAATCTGACTTAAATTACAGTTCTTTCTTGGGTGATCAAAAAAAAAAAAATCTTCATCTTTGGCATGGTGTACACATCCCAGCAAGAACTGAAAGTTATTTTCTCCCTTGTTTCAGGAGAGTAGACCAGATTTTTTGTGATTATAGGATTAGGAAAATGCTTTGTTCTCCTGGCAGGGAAAGGAAAAGCAGGGTAGTAGTGGCGGTCAAAATGGTAGCGTTGGTTAGGAAGGCTTTTGAGAGGAGTCTGATAGCCTCCAGGGCCATGCTCTGTGCTCCAGATGCAATGAACTACTGAAGAGTTTAGTGCTTTAGGGTCCATCTAAGGAGGATGGAGGCGCATCAACAAGTGGAATTTTGGAATTCTCATCAGAAGGCTCAAGCCAGATTTAATTTGGGCTCATCAACTAAGACCTGTGTTACTTACTCCTAAATTGCAAAGCAATTCCCACTGCTTACAAAGAACTACATAAACTATTAATCTAGAAATACAATGTTCTGAAAGATTTAAAACATAATGTCCTTCATTTATTTAAAGATAACATGATGAAAATTTAATAATGGTTCAAAAAACATTGATGCATTTTCTTATAAAAACTCAATAGTAACTTAATAATGAAGTTGATTACATGATTGCAACCATGTCATTGAAAACAAAACACTTTTGAGGAATGAGGAGAAACTTATTAATGACAGCATTTTTCACTAAATTTGACATGATAAAAATAGCTTTAAAAATATCTTCTATATAAATGGTTTTGTACATTGGGAAGCAATAAATTGAAAGGTGGTCAAGTAATAAAGATAGAAATCTGGTCAGTGATCTACTTCATAAAATTTAACTGTCGATTTTCTTTTCCAATCCTCCTGTCACTAATTTTATCAACCTTACGTGCCAATTATTTACTATATTCCAGTCTTTACTATTTCAAACTTTCCTAATATGCCCATTCATGACCTAGTTGTTTCCTTCTTCACCTTACTCTCTAATATTAATACATCAGTTTAAATTTTCTTTCTCTCGAAGAAAAGTATCATGTCTTATTCATATTTGTATTCTCCACAGTGTCCATTTCCCACTAGAATTCAAGTTCCATTAAGCAGAGCCCTTGAATATCTTGGCCATTGCTGAATTCCTGGGTATTTAGCATAATTCCTGGCATATAGTAGAGTATTATGAGTGCATTCTGAGTGGGTGAATGAATGGATTTTAAAACATAAGCTCCATGAATGAGTATTTGGAAAGTTCAGTATTCATTATATACAATAAAAGTTCTTCAATCTGTATATCTTCACAGAAGTCAAATATAAAGTATTTATGTTGCCTTTCACCTAATTCAGTGGATGATGTATCTTTAAGACATCCTTTGAACTGCAAGAGTAAAATGTAAAAGAATCAAAATAAAGTGGATGTTTACATTGAGTAGTTTCAGTTTTGTTCCTTGTACTTTTCTGTGCTCTTAAATTTCTGCAGTGAAAATGTCTTATCTTGCAATCAGGAAAAAATACTATTTTTAAAGAGCGTAAAGGATGAGATCATTTGCAAATATGTGGCTGAGGAAACTTTAAGAACACTCAGGTCCAATCAAGGTTATCTGGAGTTAAAAACAGAGAGAAAAATATTGGAATGTGAAAACAATTTCGAGCTGAAACCTAATCAGCCCCCCCCCAAAATAAAAAACAAAAATCCTCTTGGAGGAGAGATGGGATGGCACTGATCCTAGGAAAAAAAGGACATGGTAGAACAAGTACTTATAGTGATTTTTTTAGAAGTGTTCTTAAAGTATGACCCCCTTGTTGTGGACTGTTTCCCCCAAATTCATAAGTTGAAACCCTAATCCCTGACGTGCTGTTTTGTGAGATGGGGCCTTTGGAGGTTATTAGGATTAGGTGAGGTTATGAGGGTGGGGCCCTCATGATGGGATTAGTGTGCTTGTAAGAAAAGATACCAGAGAGTTTACATACTCCCCCTCTCCCACCCCATTCTCATCTCTTTCCCTACCATGTGGGGACACAGCAAGAAGGAGGCCATAAGCAAGCTCAGAAGAGAGCCCTCAGCAGAACCTGATCATTCTAGCACCCTCATGTTGGACTTCCATCCTTCAGAACTATGAGAAAATAACTGTGTATTGTTTAAGTCACTCAGTCTGTGGTATCTTTTATAGCAGCCCAAGCAGACTAAGACAGAGCAAGGAGACTAAGATCTGAACTGTTATGTGGCAAGTGTTTTTTTTTTTTTTAAGATTTTATTTTGTTTTATTTATTTGGCAGAGAGAGAGATCACAAGTAGGCAGAGAGGCAGGCAGAGAGAGAGGGGGAAGCAGGCTCCCCACTGAGTAGAGAGCCCGATGCCGGGCTTGATCCCAGGACCCTGAGATCATGACCTGAGCCGAAGGCAGAGGCTTAACCCACTGAGTCACCCAGGTGCCCCGGCAAGTGGTTTTCTATACTGGAAGAGGATCCCTTCAGTAATTCAGTCAACAAATGTTTATTAATTGCTTACTGTATTTCATGCCCTGTGCAAACTAGTGAGGGTCCAAAGGTAACCAAGACAAGGCTCTCACCCCTAAGGAGCTGATTTCATAGGAGAAAAGCATGTAGACAAACTGAAAAAAGGGTTATAAGTGTTCTGACAGAAGTATCTTCTCTTTTATACATATCCCTTTTGTAGGATACATACCTCCCTTTTATAGGGACTCAGGGATTAGAGTAATTGTTTCTATCTGTGGTTGGGTTGGGTAGGTTTGGCTGACCTGAGTCAACACTCTATATCAAGTTAACTCTGAGTTCACCAACCAAGTGGACAGCTGTGACTCACAATGTGGCGATAAACCTGAGGCTTCAATGGGGAGCCCTGCACAGGCCCATACTGGCATTTAGAGATTTAGATGGTGGCTGCTCACCGAGGAGAAGGAGAACTCGCTGCATGCTCTCCAAAATGCAACAGGCTGTTGGCAGTGGCTAAAAGGCTTCTTCCGCCCTTTCTACACTGTGAATTTCCACTTCTCATTCTTCTTTGGGGCCTTGACTATAACAACATTCTTATTTACTTATACCAGTCGTATTTTTTATAAGTTAATAAGCGTTTGGAGCCTGTTACTGTGACAAAAACTACTGGAGAATGTGGGACCTAGCACTAACTGCAGCACCCTTCTGGGTCACATGCCTTTTGCTATCTAAATCTTAATCATCCCCCACATCCTAGCCAAGACTCTACTTTCTCTGGAAGCTGTGCCTAAACTGCACCACCCCTGGATTAGGTGGGTGCTCCTGTTATGAGCCTCCTAGACTCCCATATTTGCTGCATTATAGCACTTACACTGTTTTGAAATCTCTTATTTGTCTCCTCCATCAGACTGACAGATCCTTAAGGACAGGAACAATAACAGTTTTGATGATGTGCTTAGGTCATCAAAAGCTTCCACTAAGTATTTGTTGAATGAATCTGGTTTTAGAGCCTGTCAAAAGAGAGGACCAGATGAACATTGGGTTTATGTTGCTGCCACCAATGTACACCTAACCAATTAAGTTCAGTTTGAAATAGCTATCTGAATTTTTGTGTAAATTAATATAATCCAAATAAAGAGCATGAATTAGAAGAAAACACACAGTACCACAGAGTAACCAACATCAGGCTGATGTAAAAATGAAGCTGTTATGGCTTCATAATATGTAAGCTTAATAAAAATTAAGCTGGTTTTAAATAGAGGTAAAAGGCATGGAGAAAGGACCTGGAACAGCAAGGACAAAAGAGGAATGGATAGGCTTTATGCAAATCATCTTGGTAGGATCAGAATATTTATAATCCATTAATTTAACACATTTTAATATCTACTTTAAGATTAGACTGAACAAATGAAGCAAGATGGGATTGGGAGGGAGATAAACCATAAGTGACTCTTAATCTCACAAAACAAACTGAGGGTTGCTGGGGGGAGGGGGGTTGGGGGGGGTGGGGTTATTATGGACATTGGGGAGGGTATGTGCTATGGTGAGTGCTGTGAAGTGTGTAAACCTGGCGATTCACAGACCTGTACCCCTGGGGGAAAAATATATGTTTATAAAAAATAAAAGTAAAAAAAAAAGAAAAAGAAAAAGAGGTTTTGCAGATGTAATTGAGGAAAAAAAAAAGATTAGACTGAATTTTGGATTCTGGGTTAAAGAGTTCTGAGTTCAGGGATATGACAAGTAAGTAATAAATGCTTTAGGGATACATACACCATGAAAAACACCGTGAACTGTATTCAAATATGATTATTCTAGCAACTAGGCAGGAATTGACCTAGAGTCAAAGAGAATTTAAAGATGATACAGTAAAGCAAAGATGGTCTGTTGGGTAAGTGGGATAAAATGTGACCTATGTAGATAAGCCTTTCTTCTACTGTCTTCTCTGCAAGCATGACACAATGTTTGAAATTCTTGCCATAGAAATCACTCTTTCAGTTTAAGGTACTATCTTTAGAAAGCCTGCTAACATGCAAGATTATGCTACTAAGTGATGGTAACATTCCATACAATGGTATCTCTGTCTCCCAAATCTGAACTTTTCTTACTCCTAAGAATCTCACTAAAGGATGCTTAGTGGGAGGCAATACTATCAGACCTCCTCAGAGCTGGGTGTGGTCATCACCAGTAGAATGTAAGAGGAGATATGTGGCCAAATTCACATCATTTACTTAAAAATAAATTGCTTGCCTTGGATTCACCCTCTCCACTTCTTCCTGAAGTCTAGAAAGGAGACATGGGAGAGATTCATCTTTAACCTGTCTTAGGGCTTAAGACATGTCAGAGCCTCAAGATAGAAGGACATGGGTCTCTGAGGAAAACCATGAACTAACTAATCATGACAGCATCATCCAGTCAGCCAGTTTCACGAAAGGGAAATAAATTTCAATTTTAAGTACTATATTTTTTGTTTCCTCATTAAGCAGTTTACCTTACTCTAATTAATATTACGTTCATGAGGTTGGCATAAATTTGACAATTAATTATCTCTCACCTACAGCAAAGGAAGAGCCTAAAGATATGGGTCACAAGAAACAGATAAGAAAGGGCTGAACCAGGGCACTCCTCAGGGGAAGGCAAACTCAGAAGCACTGCTAAAATGGGAGACTCTGTGTTGTCAGTTAGGAGAAAGGATAAGGTCTTTTGACATCTAGATAGGTATAAGAAGAAGAGCCAATGAAGACACTTGGCACACTTGAAAATTTTGGTGGGACCAGTCAGTTACAATAATTCACAGAAGGGTAACAAGAGAGGTCGAAATGGAGAAGCGGCAGATTGGCACAGAAAGTGGGAGTAGAAACTGATGAAGGGTTGCATTATGGTATTTAAAAATAAAAAAAGTATAGAGGAGGGTGCCTGGGTGGCTCAGTGGGTTAAAGCCTCTGCCTTTGGCTCAGGTCATGATCCCAGGGTCCTGGGATCGAGTCCCGCATCGGGCTCTCTGCTTGGCAGGGAGCCTGCTTCCTCCTCTCTCTCTCTCTCTCTCTGCCTGCCTCTCTGCCTACTTGTGATCTCTGTCAAATAAATAAATAAAATCTTTAAAAAAAAAAAGTATAGAGGAGTCCAAAACATTTCAAGGTTTGAGTGGTCAGGTGACCATGAATCATGAAATTATGACAGTAACAGTAAGTTAGATCAAGCTGTTGGTTAGTAGAACAGGATAATGAACTTGATCTTTTCCATGTTAATTTTAAATTGTGGTAGTGGGGAGCCTGGGTGGCTCAGTCTTTGAGCATCTGCCTTTGGCTCAGGTCATGATCCCAGGGTCCTAGGATCAAGCCCAGCATCTGGTTTCCTGCTCAGTGGGGAGCCTGCTTCTCCCTCTTCCACTCCCCTGCTTATGTTCTCTTTCTTGCTGTGTCTCTGTCAAATAAATAGGTAAAATCTCAAAAAAAACAAATTGTGGTAGTACATTTTACTAAATAAAGATACAAAATGAAGAGGTATTTGAAAAAAAAAAAAAAGCGAGAGGTCAAGAAATTAGGTTGGAGATGTAGAATATTACCACCGACATGGAAAGGACGGCTAAAAATGCTCTTTAAAGAAATAGCTACACTTTTGGTTCTATTACATTTAAAGCTTAAACATTACTTATCTCAATATGCATCTAGATAACATAGACTTCGCTAGTTGGTAAAAAGAAGTTTCTGGCAGCAGCTTTCTAATCATTACGCTCAGCCTTGTCTCTTCACCTCTAAACTTGTATAGAGGTCTCTTCCTGAACTTCTTCACCTTTATTTTGATGTTCAGCTCTCCGGAGAAGCCTGGGACCCAGCAAACCAATGAGTAAACTTCCAATTGGGGCTGTGATGATGATGGACAAAAATGCCACTGTCAACACATCCATTCCATATTCTTCTAACTGTTTCTCTCCATGTGATCTTGCTGTGTCCAAAGCCACAGATCCTATGGCAGCCTATAAAAGTTTAAAGGTAACAATGGAAACATAAGACAAGTGCATAGAGAAAAGGTGAATTATTTTGTCATTTGCAAAAACAAATTACTGTTCTTTTGCTCAGTTAAGAAAATTCTATTAGTCTTCTTTCAAAGTATACTGCAGTGAGTTTTGGTTGTTTGAAAACTCTCCCTGCTTGGGGAAAGAATAATGATTTATGTGTACCTATTTGCATAAGGTAGGGCTACAAAAATATCAGGCAAATATATGTCAAAACACAAGGGAAAGTCAGATTCACGATATTAATTAACTAGAACATGATACCATATATACTAAATTTCACCTGAGTAAAGATGAGAGTTACTGGTCATCTTATTCTTTTATCTTTAGTAATTTCAAAAGTAAGAAAAAAAAGATGAAAAATGCAGTGATACTGGAAGATGGTGAAGTTTTAAATGAAAAAACAAAACAAACAAAACACAAAACAACCCATAAGAATAGGTGCTGCTTTTAGAGGCTAACTAATTAAACATCATGAAACTTGAAAATAAGATGCTCCTTCAAAACTTGAAGTTAATCTTATTAGGCATTTAGTTAATTTTTGCCTCAGGAGTTGGTAAAATATTTTATTTAAAATTTATTCTTTTGGAAAGTTTCATGAAAATTTTTATTCTCTTTTACAGGCAAAATGCAACATTAATGCACATGGGAAAATAACATATATGCATATATATATATACATATGTGTATATATATATATATGTTAAGATTTTATTTATTTATTTGACAGAGAGAGAGACAGCAAGAGCAGGCACACAGCAGGGGGAGTGAGAGAGGGAAAGTAGGCTTCCTGCCCAGTAGCGAGCTGGATGTGGGTCTCTATTCCAGGACCTTGGGATCATGACCTGAGCCAAAGGCAGATGCTTAAAGACTGAGCCACCCAGGTGCCCTGGAAATAATATATTAAACAATCTGGTTACTCCCTTTTTCCACAGAACACAACAACATTAACCTCTAGGACAATGAAACAAGAGAAAATATCAGTATGCATGAAACACATGGCAGAGACTACTAATTGCCCACAAATATCTGAATATACTCTTCTATTATAGAACTCTTGAGTTTCAGCTGTTCATATTACTGTCCAGATAGTTTTTCAGCCTTCTTTACAACTAGATGAACATACATTATTCAACATGTTCTTGATAACATTTAAGGAAATGTTATTTGAAAGCCAATATAAAATAAGGTTTTATATTGGCTTTGGTAGCAGGAGAGTGCCATCTTTTAAATTTTAATGTTTAGGAACTCATCCCTCATACCAAAGTTACTAGAGTGATTATTTTGATATTTACCCATTAAAGTTACCAGCAAGGAAGCTGAAGATACTCTGAGGGAGAAACTATTCCACTTATTGTACTACTAACCTCACAGTATTCATTTTTTTTTTTTTTACTTTTAAAAAATTAACATATAATGTATTATTAGCCCCAGGGTACAGGTCTGTGAATCCTCAGGTTTACACACTTCCCAGCACTCAGCATAGCACATACCCTCCCCAATGTCCATAACCCAATCACCCTCTCCCTATCCCCCTTCCCCCAGCAGCCCTCAGTTTGTTTTGTGAGATTAAGAGTCTCTTATAGTTTGCCTCCCTTCCGATCCCATCTTGTTTCATTTTTTCCTTCCCTACCTCCCAAACCCCTGCTTTGCCTCTCAGATTCCCCATATCAAGGAGATCATATGATAGTTGTCTTTCTCTGATTATTTCTCTCAGCATAATACCCTATAGTTCCATCTACTGTCATTGCAAATGGCAAGATTTCATTTCCTTTGATGGCTGCATAGTATTCCATTGTATATATATATACCACATCTTCTTTACCCATTCATAAAGAAGGTTCTTGATGGACATGTAGGTTCTTTCCATAGTTTGGCTATTGACCTCACAGTATTCTTATCCATTATGTCTCAGACCTCTTTGAAAGTCTGATGGAAATAAAACTTCTCTGGAATAATGCCAAAGCCCACAGCCACAGCCATAATTATATGGCTTATAATTATAGCGCATACAGATCCCCAAAGCTTCCTAAATTTAGAACATCTCATTTTGGGGATGCCTGGGTGACTTAGTTAAGAATCTGACTCTTCAATCGGAGAAAGACAACTATTATATGATCTCCCTGATATGAGGAAGTGGAGATGCAACGTGGGGGCTTTGGAAAAGAATAAATGAAACAAGATGGGATCGGGAGGGAGACAAACCATAAGAAACTCTTAATCTCACAAAACAAACTGAGGGTTGCTGGTGGGGAGAGTCAGGAGAGGGTGGTGGGGTTATGAACATTGGGGAGGGTATGTGCTATGGTGAGTGCTGTGAAGTGTGTAAACCTGGCAATTCACAGACCTGTATCCCTGGGGGCAAAAATGCATTATATGTTTATAAAAAAATAAAAAATTAAAAAAAAAGAATCTGACTCTTGATTTGGCTCAGGACATGATCTCAGGGTGGTGAGATTGAGCCCCAAGTAAGATTTTTTCCCTTGGCCCCCGCCCCACTTGGGTGCATGCTCTCTCTCTCAAATAAATAAATCTAAAACAAAAAAAGAGGACATCTGATTTTCATTTCATAAAACAAAAATTTCCGTGTTTAAACAATTGCAAAATAATCATAGAAGAGACAGTTCAATATTGTTTGCTATAATTACTTTGAAAATAACATAATCAGAAATATATTATGTTTGCAACAAATAATCTGTACAGTTCTAATTTAATTAGTAATTAAATTCTACCAAATACCTGGTTAATACTTTCAAGCACCTATCTCTTCATGCCTTATTCATTACAGTGCACAATTTTTGGGTCATGTGATTGATATATTTGATAGAAGTTTTAGCTAGTTTGAAAAATTTACTACCAACCAATAATCTAGAAAATCAATAAAGCATTTTCTCAGTTGCTTTTCAATAAATTTTCTCCTTTATATATAAAGACTGTGGTCAAGCATAACTGATCATCAATTATATTGACATTGAAGTATTTCCAAATACTAAGATACACCATGCTATTTCTTTTTCACTCTCTTCTTGGAAGATATTGAAATGAAAAGGTTTAACAACTATCTTTCTGGGTGATTTAGAGGGCTCTGACTGATAAAAATTCAAACTCTTTCTTCTCATGACTACTGCTTTCTAGTTAGTGTGGGAATTCATTGGATTTTTAGTTGATTAAAATAAAGCTAATGATCTAGATAAATTTAAATGAGCCATCATATTTAGGAAATCAGTATATGTAAAATAAAACTTTTAAAAAATAGATTAGTATAAACCCTTTTTCACAAATCAAATTTAGATTACATCTTTTCCACCAAATTTGAATAAACCCTCTTATTTAAATTTCAGGGTGTCATATAGAAATGGGAGTTAAAATTCTACACCATCCAATCCATCATTACCTGGACTGTGGCCTTAGGAAGCCATGCAAAAGAAATAAATATCTTTTCCTTGATGTTAAAACCAGCAAAACACACCATCAGAAATGTAGTCAAAATTCTTATCAATACTGCAATGCCCAGGATGGCAACACAAAGGCCTGTAAGAAATATTTAATTTTTAGACATAATAAAGTATTGGGGGAGAAACTGTATCTCATGGTTATTGATTCAAAATACTACCAACTGTAATTATCTAAATATATTAAAAATTAAGAAGACACAATGGTTAGGCATAATTTATCAAAACATCAATAACAAAAATCAAATCATTTATTTAAAAGAAGGTATTTTTCCTAGATTAAGCCAGAAATTAATTAAACATATTTGATACATATTATAGAGGAGATATGAATGTTATTTCTCTTATGCTTTATCGTACGAACTAAACTTTCTTCCATGTGTTTATTCAACATTAACTTATTAAATGATAACTGTGCATGATAGGATTTGGACTAGGTGTTGGGTATACAAAAATGTATAATGTACAGACTTTGTTTGCCTCTATGAACTTCAACGTCAGAGGAAAACAGAAATATAATGAATTAATGTACTATAAGGCACATACAGTATAAACATACTGGTAAGAAGTCATAGAAAAGAAAAAGTTAATATTTTCATTAAAATGGTTGAGAATTGTTTATGGAGTATAAACCATAGGTGATATTAAAGATATTTATTAGCCAAGATGAAAGCAATCAGTCAATCAGAACAGAACTGGCAGAGCACTGACCAATCAGAATGGACACTGGCTGTCTACACCTGTTTCACCATATTGGTGTATACACTGACTACCCATTAGCCCAGGTACACATGAACAGCTACTTCATTCCGTCTTTAGAATCCTTTGCTGTCAAAGATAAGTTCATCTTGATTTGCACGCTGGGGATTGTGACTAGGTTACTGAACCTGAGAAAGGCACAGCTAAGGTGACTGCTAATATGGTGATTTTCTAAAAAGTAGCATTTGTTAAGTGTTTACTCTGTACCAGTTTCTGTATTAAAATTTAAGTGCATTCAGCACCTCTTACAATCTGTGGGGTAATCTTTCTTATTTTACAATTGAAAAATATGAAGTTTAGAAAGGATAAATGACTTTCTCAAGTTCGAAAGGCGAGTAAAACAGATAATAAAACCAGATAGACATCGCCAGAGGACTTATTGTGAATCTGCAATATGGCTTCTTTATAGAAAGGTGTTGTGGCTTTTTATTGAGGGATATTGCTCAATCCCTCAATGGTTTTCAAAAGTTGGTAGGTTTTCAAAAGCATTTATTGCCTGAAGTACAAAAAACAAAAGAGATTATACCATTGCCAGGAGGGAGCATTGAAGATTTGGGGAGAAGAGGATTTAGAAATTTTGAACGTACCGAGTTTTAAGTTTTGTGAGATTTACAAGTAGTGATGTCCAATCAGCAATTAGATACACTGATTTAGAGATAAAAATTTTGGAATTATGTGGTTTATAATCAAAGCTACTGAATGTAGATAAGCTCAGGAAAATGACATAGAGAAGCTTAGAAACCTTTGGAACAACCCTGATGAAGAGCGGCATTTAAGCTACATGTAGTGTAAATGAGGACTCAGAGTGCAGTGAAAAATGTGAAGTTTCAGAAGTCAATGTAAAACATGTTTTAAAGAGATCAATAGCATCAAATGCTGCTGAGTTATCAAGTAAAAAAAAAAAGACTGATAAGTATTCAGTGTACTTAGCAATATAATCTTGGTGAGAGCAGGGTCGGTTGTATGATGGGCAGAAGCTGGGCTGAAATGTATTGAAGAAGAGAATGAGAGTTGAAATGGAAAAGGGAAGTATAATTACTTCTTTGGAAAAGTTCGAAAAGAGGAGTAAAAACAAAGTTTGGTGGGTGAAGGGGCAAGTTGAGTGGAAAAAAGAGTATATATATATATATATATATATATATATATATAAAAATTGTGGTAAAATATGCATAACAAAGTTTACCATCTTAATCATTTTTTGTTGAGCCACCCAGGCACCCTCCATCTTAATCATTATTAAGTGTGCAGTTCAGTAGCATTAAGTTGAACATTCACATTTTTGTGTAACCAATCTCCAGTATTTTTTCATCTTGCAAAACTGATTAAACATTAAACATTAATGTTAAACAACACTTCATTTCCCCCTCCCCCAAGTCCTTGGCCACTACCATTCTACTTTTTGTTTCTATGATTTGACTACCTGGATACCTCATATAGGTGGAATCACACAGTATTTGTCTTTTGGTGACAAATGTCCTCCAGGTTCATCCATGTTGTAGCAGGTATTGGAATGGAAAGACATTATTTTAAGACAGGAGAGATTAGAATTTATTTAAATTCTGAAGAGGAGAAAACTGTGACATGAGAATAGGGGAAGAATCTATGTATGAGGTCCTGAAGGAGGTAGTGGGAGATGGGATTCCCAGTAAAGATAGAAGAATATGGAATGAGTGGAATGGAGGAAATAATGAATATATGTGCACAAATAAATTTTTAAGTGCAGTGTTATGAAATCAAAAGTTTTAATACGATGACTTTAGAATGTATGAATAAATAAATGAATGAATGAACAAACATTTTTGTTCCATGGATATATATTATAGAACTGATGAATAATTCTGGCCCTTGATCAGAACAAGTCTAATTGAACATTTTTGTCCTTGGAAAAAAAATTTTAAGACCTGCATCTTCTGGGTAGTGGTTAGTAGTGTTACTTTTCTTTACAAGGAATAACATTAAAGGTATAAAATTTATGCCTGAGATTGACAAAAATTATTTTCTGGCCAACTGCTCTAAGAGACTTAGATTATTATTAACTTTTTATACAATTGTGATAATAACTATACCTACTGAAGGTATTCCACTGAATATAAAAGTTGATTTTAGCAAAAGTACTACTTTGAAATTCTTACCTACAGTTTCTGGTCTGAGAGATGCAATAGATACTTCTGCTCCAATCAGTCCGAAGAGAAGGGGCTGAAAAATGTACCAGGCACCTGCAATAATTTTTTCAACCTCTGCCTAAAAGAAATACACCCCCCCACAGATTTTTATTATATGAAGTTACAAGTTCTAAGAATTTTACTAATTTGAAATTTGAGTCAATTTGACCTGAGATAGGCTTTATTTCTCTGACATTTATAAATAAGAGAACAGAAATAAGAGAACAGAAAATTACATGAAGATCTTTCTAACAAAGTTATTATATGAGGTGCTTTAGAGCTGGTTTACAAATTATGCTAATTATAAGAATCTAATAAAATAATCTTATAAGGACTTCTACTTCTGAATATATATGTGTGTGTATATATGTAATACTTAGTATTATTTTATAGTTTAAAATTTTGTTAATTTTCATTCAGCAATATCATTCAGAGATCTTATAATAGCAGTAAATATATCTAGATACACATCTAATTTTTGCTCTAATCTGTGGTATGGAATTATCAGTATATTCAATCATTTCTTTATTGATGGGCCTTTATGTTGTTTCCAATTTTATCTTTATAAAAAACAGTTTGGTTTTTTTTTAAAGATTTTATTTATTTATTTGACAGAGAGATCACAAGTAGGCAGAGAGGCAGGCAGAGAGAGAGGGAAGCAGACTCCCCGAAGAGCAGAGAGCCAGATGCAGGGCTTGATCCCAGGACCCTGAGATCATGACCTGAGCCGAAGGCAGAGGCTTTAACCCACTGAGCCACTCAGGCGCCCCTATAAAAAACAGTTTAAGGTTATCCCAAATCATGCACAAAAATATAATTCACGTATAGTAAAGTGCTGTGGTTATTAATTTATTACCCGTTGGCTCCAAATCCACATTTCATTGTTGCTCGGAGAAAATGAAGTTGAGGCCTTTAAATATTTCTCCTTTGCTACGTGGCATCACTAAATTTTGTCAGTAGAGGGTGCTGAAGAGATATTACAAGGAAGAAGCTCTTCCTGATTTCCTGGGCTCCCCTTTGCAGGATCCTATAGCACACTTGGGTTTCTTTAGTATACAATGGTTTCCACAGTGCTGGGCTCCAGCAGTGCATGGCAGCTAGTAGCACCCAGTGGCCAGCAGCGGCCCTAAGCTTACCCTAAGGGAGTTTCATAGCCAAATCCCTTGGGCAAAATACCTCCCCATGCACACTAGAGGGTGAATTTCTTGCAAATCTGGAATATAGATTTCCAGCAAATATATGGAATATAAATGTCCAGACAGGACACCATGGGTGTCTTCTCTAACATCCAGTGAACAAAGGCTTTCTTTCTTTCTTTCTTTTTTTTTTTTTTCAAGATTTTGTTTATTTATTTGACAGAGAGAGATCACAAGTAGGCAGAGAGGAGGGGGCGGGGTGGGAGGGGGAAGCAGGCTCCCTGCTCAGCAGAGAGTCCAGCGCGTGGCTTGATCTCAGAACCCTGAGATCATGACCTGAGCCGAAGGCAGAGGCTTAACCCACTGAGCCACCCAGGCGCCCCAGAACAAAGGCTTTCTACCAAGATCTGGATTCTGAGGCCTGGGGAGTAGGTGGGGTGGAGTGGGGTGGTGTAAGTGGATGGCTCAATCTCAACGTTTGCCGTTTATAGCTGCTATTCCTAAATTTGCCAGGCGTCTTTTACCTCTCAGAAGCCAATCTCTTGTTATCTGAGCCCCTGGTTTGGTCAATTATAAACTTATATTTTATAATTATAAACTTACATTTTAAACTATGTGATTTCCCTTTCCTGATAAGATCCTAACTGATATAAGTATGAACTTTATACCACACTTTGCAAAAACCCTAAAAAAAGAGGGACACAATTGACTATAGCAAAGCTAAAATGTTGTGTGGCAAAACAAACAATAAGCACATAAAGAACAAGATGACAAACCAGGAGAAAATATCTGCACTGTGTGTAACAGAATAAGGAGCAATATCCAACCAATAAGAAAAAGACATAGAACCCAATACAAAAATAGGAAATGCATACATACAAGTAATTCACAGCTGAAAGCAACACAAATGGCCAAAAAAACAGAAGATGCTAAAATTCAGTAATCAGTGAAATGCAATTAAAATGATATGACACATTTGGGGGGGTACTATATTAGAAAAAATACTAAAAAGTTTTTTATAATGTCAATTATCTGTGATGTAAGGAAACTCTCACTAATTGGTAGAACAAACTGGTAGTGCTTTTTTTGGAGGGCAATTTAGCAGTGCCCATTACAGTCTCTAAAAATTTATACTGAAGAGATTTTTCCAATCAACTAATAAGAATCTATATTTTTGGACAGGACTTTTGCCCTTAAAGTTACACAGCTTTGATGATCTGGTTTTCCATATCTATTTTCAACAGTTTAACAAAGGAGGATTATATTGTGTCTCTATTTTCTTTATTTTTAAAAATTAGTTCTGATATGTTTATTAGGGTAAAGATTCTGTTTCTTCTTGGCTTAAAAATGTTGAAAGGCAGAGTGCAAATGCGAGGGACTTGGTTGATTTAATTATACAGTTCTATTCCTATATCATGCAAAGAGTTAGGTTTTCATATCATAAAGAATCAGAAAATGACTTAGCTTCAAATTCTGCCACCAGTTAAATTGCAAGGCCCTTATCACTTCATTCTCATCTTTAAAATGAGAGTTTTCTATAAGATAACATCCAAGATCCTTTATCATTTAGTGACAATGACTAGTTCTACCAAAACTGAGGTCCAGTCACCACATTTCCACCTTTAATTTATTTTTTAGAGTATACCATAGCTAAAGCTCAGACTTCAGTTGGTATCCATGTTAATGAAGAACAAATATTGACTCTATTAATCTTAGGTTACTTAGCCTTTTGTTGCCATGACTAATTATTTAAGGGAAGGCCTCAAAAATACTCAGAACTCATATATACACATACTCAGAACTCCAATGAAAGCAGATGGCCTAAAAAGTTTTCCCTATCAAATTGTCTTTATTTCTAAACTGTAGGCAAAGGCCACCATTTGTTTTATTATTGTAATACTTTAGACTATTTGAATATCAGACATGTGCGTATATACTCTAAAACTTAAAAATGGGAGATGAGTAAAAATGTATCTTCTTAATGCTTTTTCATAACTTCAAAACTAAAATGTATGTGCTTATAAAGAAAATGGAGTCATGGAGTCATCAAATAGGCTAAGTGTAAAAGAGAACAGGGTAATGAAGACTATGTTGTCCACACTTAAAGTTAAGGTTACGTTAGAGCCAGGAGGGGCAAGATGGTGAAGAAGGAGGAGACCCTGTTTCAACCGGTCCCCTAAAGTGAGCTAAATATCTACCAGAACACTCTGAACACTCATGAAATCAGCCTGAGATGTAAGGCTACTACTTTACACATCCCTTTGCACTAGTAGTAAGAATCTTTAAGAACATAAATCACTTTCAAGGATAGACAAAAGGAGAAAATTAGCAGAAACGAAGGTTTTATCATGACTTCAATATCTATTTAAGCTGATACTTCCCTTCTCAGACAGAAGAACATTTCAAGATTCAGGAGATTCAAAATATGTCAGAAAAACCATCCCACAACTATAAAAGTTCATCAGAAGCAGTACTGTATTTGAAAATAGATAGGGGGGACATGACAGAGACTTTCAAAAAGTGAGTGTATTTGAGGTAAATATTAAAAAAAAAAAGTTCCTAGTTCTTTTACTGGGTTGTGAGATTACACTGACCTACATAATCAGCTGGGCCTCAGGCAATCCTGGCAAAACTATGACAGTTGCAAATGAAAAGACACTGCGTTTTGGCTTATAACAATCTTTTCTTTATTATCCATATTATAGTTTTCAGAAGAGTAATGTGACTAGAACTCATCAAAGTTTCCCTTTCCCTGTTTTGTCTCTATATGCCCACAGCTGAGACACACTTACCATAGGCATTAGCCTCCACCTTGATTTCCCTGTTGCTAAAACTACTCTTTTATACTCTATCCCAAATGCTATGGCTCCTTTTCATTATTTATTTTTTTATCCTATCATTTATGAATTCGGAGACTTAATTTTATTATTTTTTTATTTTTTAAGATTTATTTATTTATTTATTTGACAGACAGAGATCACAAGGAGGCTGAGAGGCAGGCAGAGAGAGGGGAGGAAGCAGACTCCCCACTGAGCAGAGAGCCAGATGTGGGGCTCGATCCCAGGACCCCGGGATCATGACCCGAGCCGAAGGCAGAGGCTTTAACCCACTGAGCCACCCAGGCACCCCCAGAGACTTAATTTTAAATTGCAAAGCATAGCAATGTGTTTTTAATACACTTGGTATGTGTTTTCAAATAGATGTCAAAATACGAAAATGTGTCCTGCACAAGAATGCTGCAGTTGTATTACAGAGTAGTACACTCTGCAGTCAGGTAAACCTGACTTGAATCTCAGTGCCACTTTCTAATTTTGTGACCTTGAACATGTTGTTTTTTTTTATGTCTTTCTGATTTATAGTCTCTATAAAATGGAAATGGTAATACTTTTAAATTTTTTGTGCTTGAAAATAAATGAGAATATCCACTTAGTGCCTAGCATAGAACTATACAGACTGGCAATAAGATTTTATTAAAAAATGGGCAGAAGATATGAACAGACATTTTTCCTAAGAAGACATACAGATGGCTAAGAGACATATGAAAAGATGCTCAATGTCACTGATCATCAGGAAAATACAAATCAAAAAAACAAGATATCATCTCACACCTGTCAGAATGGCTAAAATTAACAATACATGAAACAACAGGTGTTGGCAAGGATGTGGAGAAAGGGGAACCCTCTTATGCTGTTGGTGGGAATGCAAACTGGTGCAGCCACTCTGGAGAACAGTATGGACATTCCTCAAAAAGTTAAAAATAGAACTACCCTATGACCCAGCAATTGCACTACTGGGTGTTTACCCAAATGGTACAGAAATATTGATTTGAAGGGATACACACACCACGATGTTTACAGCAACATTATCAATGATAGCAAATTATAGAAAGAGCCCAAATGTCCATTGACTGATGAATGGGTAAAGAAGAGGTGGAATATATATATATATATATAATGGAATATTACAAAGCCATCAAAAAGAATGAAATCTTGCCATTTCCAATGACATGGATGGAGTTACAGAGTAGTGCTATGCTAAGCTAGATAAGTCAGTCAGAGACAAATACCATATGATTTCACTCATATGTGGACTTTCTCCATTCCTCTGAAGCCCATCCATCTGTGCTATCTTTCTTATGGCCTCAATACCCTTCTCTAGACAATGCTCCAGGCAGTCCTTAACATCCCTCTCTCCTCTGAAGCAAGACCATTCAGTTATACTTGTCTTAACTTTGTAATCACTCCCTTGTAGAGTGAGAGCCTCCCATCTGAGTGTTCTTTGCTCACAAGGAAATTAAGTCTCTAGTATACCTCTACAGAGATTCACTCAACTGAATTTGAATATATACCTAACTTCAAGCTTTATAACCTCACATATTTTTCCATATGGCATTATTTTAAGTTTAGCCACTTTGAACAGTTGTTTCCAGGTTGTCCAAAATGATATATCTGCATTTAGTTAGGTCAGCTTACATCTAATTTCTTCATTAAATAGAACAGCATTTGCTTCTGTCAAGTTCAAATCTACAAAAATGTAACTTGAAATTAAAATTAGTGAATGGCCACCAGCTAATTTCCATTTTACATATGGAGAAATAATCTTAATAATTTTGAAAATCAGTAAGAAAAACCAAAACAATCTTTTAAAAATGGATACAAACTTTTTTTTTTTTTAAGATTTTATTTATTGATTTGACAGAGAGAGATCACAAGTAGACAGAGAGTCAGGCAGAGAGAGAGAGAGGGAAGCAGGTTTCCTGCTGAGCAGAGAGCCCGATGTGGGACTTGATCCCAGGACCCTGAGATCATGACCTGAGCCGAAGGCAGTGGCTTAACCCATTGAGCCACCCAGGTGCCCCTGGACACAAACTTTTGAACAAATTGGTTAGTAAGCAAAGGAAAAGACAATTAGCTTCTCTCAAAAAAAAAATGTAAATCAGATCAATAATGAGATACATTTTTCACCTCTCAGGTTAGCAAAATATCTGATTTTTAATAATTTCTTCAGAAAAATAGATCCTTGGGAGATAGGAGGAAGATGGTGGAGGAGTAGGAGACCTTAATTTTGTCTGGTCCCAGGAATTCAGCTTGATAGCTATCAAATCATCCTGAACACCTGTGAACTCAACTGGAGATCTAAGAAAAGAATTGCTGCAATTCTACAAATGGAAAAGCTACCACTTTCTGCAAGGTAGGAGGTACGAAGAAGTGAATCAGAGATGATATATCAGAAGATAAATCCCAGGGGGAGGGAGCCTCTGTAGGCTGGCTACAGGAAAGTGATATAGCATGGAATGCAAAGTCAGAACTTTTAGAAGTCTGCTGTGGTGAGGGATGTTCTCATGTCCCCACCTGAAAGGCACTCAGGTGGTGAAATGGGGTGGAATCCTAGGTGAGACAGTGTGGTCTCAGGATCCTGGAGTTACAGAAAGAACCACAACCAAGTGGGATTTATTCCTGGGCTGCAAGGGTAGTATAACATCTGCAAATCAATTAATGTGATACACTACATTAATAAAAGAAAGGATAAGAATCATATGATCTAATCAATAGATCCAGAAAAAGCATCTGACAAAGTACAGCATTCTTTCTTAACACTCTTCACAGTGTAGGGAATAGAGGGAACAGACCTCAATATCATAAAAGCCATCTATGAAAAGCCCATAGTAAATATAATTCTTATTGGGGGAAAGCTGAGAACTTTTCCCCTAAGGTCAGGAACACAATAGGAATGTCCACTATCACCACTGTTGTTCAACATAGACATACTAGAAGCTCTAGCCTCAGCAATCAGGCAACAAAAAGAAATAAAAGGCACCTGATTGGCAAAGAAGTCAAACTCTCACTCTTTACAGATGACATGATATGCTATGTGGAGAACTCAAAAGATTCCATCCCCAAATTGCTAGAACTCATATAGGAATTTAGCAAAGTGGCCAGATATAAAAATGAGCACACAGAAATCTGTTGCATTTCTATACAACTAACAATGAGACAGAAGAAAGATAAATTAAGGGGTCAATCCCATTTACAATTGCACCAAAAACCATAAGATATCTAGGAATAAACCTAACCAAAAAGTCAAAGGATCTGTACTCTGAACACTGCAGGCCATTTATGAAATAAATTGAGGGAGACACAAAGAAATGGAAAAATGTCCCATGTTCATGGATTGGAAGAACAAATATTGTTAAATGTCTATGCTACCTAGAATAGTCTATACATTCAATGTAATCTCTATCAAAATACCATCAGCTTTTTTCATAGAGCTGGAACAAATAATCCTAAAATTTGTATGGGACCAGAAAAGACCAAATGAATGTTGAAAAAGAAAACTAAAGCTGGTGGCATCACAATTCTGGACTTCAAGCTCTATTACAAAACTGTAGTTATCAAAACAGTATGGTACTGGCACAAAAACAGACACCTAGATCAATGGAACAAAATAGAGAACCCAGAAATGGACCCTCAAGTGTATGGTCAACTAATCTTCAACAAAGCAGGAAAGAATATCCAATGGGAAAAAGACAGTCTCTTCAAAAAATGGTGTTGGGAAAACTGGACAGCCACATGCAGAAGAATAAAAGTGGACTATTTTCTTACACCATATACAAAAATAGACTCAAAATGGATGAATGACCTAAATGTGAGACAGGAATCCATAAAAATCCTAGAGGAGAACAGGCAGCAACTTCTGTGACTTCAGTCATTGAAACTTCTTGCTAGATATGTCTCCAGAGGCTCGGGAAACAAAGACAATGACTTATTGGGACTTCATCAAGCTGAAAAGCTTCTGCACAGCAAAGGAAATAGTTGACAAAACCGAAAGACAACTGACAGAATGGGAAAAGATATTTGCAAATAGCATTTCAGATAAAGGGTTAGTATCCAAAATCTATAAAGAACTTACCAAACTCACCACCCAAAGAACAAATAATCCAATCAAGAACTGGGCAAAATACATGAAGAGACATTTCTCCAAAGAAGACATACACATGGCCAATAGACAGCTGAAAAAATGCTCCATATCACTCAGCATCAGGGAAATACTAATCAAAACCACAATGAAATACCACACACAGTGATCAGAATGGCTAAAATTAACAAATCAGGAAAAGACAGATGTCAGTGAGGAGGTGGAGAAAGGGGAACCCTCTTACACTGTTTGTGGGAATGCAACAGTGCAGCCACTCTGGAAAACAGTGTGGAAGTTCCTCAAAAAGTTGAAAATAGAGCTACCCTATGATCCAGCAATTGCATTATGGGGTATTTAACACAAAGATACAAATGTAGTGATCCGAAGAGGCACCTGCACCCCAATGTTTATAGCGGCAATGTCCACAATAGCTAAACTAAGGAAAGAGCTCAGATGTCCACCAACAGATGACTGGATAAAAAAGATGTGGTATATATATATATGTACATATGTATATATACATACATATAATGGAATATTACACAGCCATCAAAAAGAATGAAATCTTGCCATCTGCAATGACATGGATGGAACTAGAAGGTATTATGCTAAGTGAACTAGGGCAATTAGAGAAAGACAATTAGCATATGACCCTACTCATATGTGGAATTTAAGAAAGAAAACAGAGGATCATAGGGGAAGGGAAGGAAAAATAAAACAAGACAAATCAGAAAGGGAGACAAACCATAAGAGACTCTTAACTATAGGGAACAAACTGAGGGTTGCTGGAGGAGAGGAGCTGGGAGAATGGGGTAAGTGGGTGATGGACATTAAAGAGGACACATGATATAATGTGCACTGAGTATTATATAACACTGATGAATCACTGAACACTACCTCTGAAACTAATAATATGATAAATGTTAATTAACTGAGTTTAAATGAAAAAATAAATTTAAAGAAAGAAAAACAGATCATAGTCACACACTGTTGGTGAGAATACAAATTGGTGCAGTCTTTTAAAAGGGTAAACTGATATTATTAAAAGCATCAATGTGCATTTTCTTTCATAGAGGAATTGTGTTCCTAGAAATTTATCCTGTAGATAAAGTATATTATATTTTGTTGATTTTCCCCCAATTTCTCATTTCTGAAACTAGGATGTCATATCATAGTTTAGAAACAGCATTGTTTTTCATTTTTGGTGGCATGTAAAATTCTTGGTGGCATGGTCAAATAATGGTGCTTTTTATACCTGATGATGTGTTAGAGTTTATAAAATATGGCAGGATATTTTATACGGCAGGATATATAAAATATGGTAGGATATTTTATTGAAACAGTTTTTATCTTAGCAGAAAACCAGAAACAATCCAAATATCTGTTAATATGAGACTGGTTAATTATAATACAGCACACAATATAATACTCTCTAGCCCTTACAAAGAATAAGGAAGGCAGCATGGAAACATGACCATGATGTATTTTAAGTAAAGATATCAAATTATAGATTTGTATATAAGGGGGAAGAGGACACATGTGTTTACACTTGGGATATATTTACACATGCATAGAAAATAGCTCTTATGATTAAATAATTTATTAACTTGATATGAAGAAAGTATCTGGAAAGAAAAAATTTATCTGATCAGAAATAACTTAAATGAGTAGAAGAACTTAAAATTCACCTTTTCGCTGGCCCATCTCAAGCCTGCAAGGAAGGACATGACCAATGTGCACAGTCCTCCCGACCCAGGGAAACCAAAATACACGCTGCTGAACACAGCTAGCACGGACAGCCCCAAAACAAGGAATGCTCTCTTCCACACGAGTTTGTCCTTGAGGAGAGAAAAGAGGTTGATTAGATCAATTATTTCATATAGCTGATTTTTTAATGATTGATTTTTCCATATTCAGGACTTAGTGGGAAATAAAAATGTCTGTCCGTGCCATAAATGCACGCTGTAACATTTGCTGTCTTTTCCTTCATGAAGGTAGAGTTGGCACATGTACAGATGCTGGTTCCTCTTTCAGGAACACTAGTTACCTTCCTCTGCAGTTATCAAAAATGGAATTTCAGAGGGCTGAATGCAACAGCAGAAAAAAGTGCATGGGCTTTGGAGCCAGACAGACCAGAGTTAGAATTCCAGCTCTTTTATACCCCTAGAGTATGGAGGGCTCCCATTACCTAACTTCTTCAGGCTTTGTTTCCTCCTCTCTGAAAACAGTTATGCTACAGGGTTTTTGTGAAGGTTATAGATGTGATATCTCTATTATTTTTAGTCTCTTGACTCTTCATTGTGATGCTTTCCTGGTTTTTCATTCTAAACCCTTCAAAATCGAGAAGATTTAAGTGGCTATAGATTGAGAGTAGTTTTTTTGTTGTTGTTAAAGGTCTAAGAAATGTGCACCTCTCTTCCTTTACTTTTCTCTCAACAGCCTTTTAAACTTCTCATCACTTTTTTAAATTTTAAAATAATTTTTAATTTTTTTGAGTGTAGTTGACACACAATGTTACATTAGTTTCAGGTATACAACACAGTAATTCACTTCTCTCTATGGTGTGCTATGCTTACAAGCATAGCTATCAGCTGTCACCATACAATGCTATTACAGTATCACTGACTATATTCCCTGTGCCATGCCTCTTATTCCCATGACTTACTCCATTTCTGAAGGGAGGTAACTTCTGCTCCCTTTCACTCTTTTTTCCCATTTCCCCTTCCCCCACCCCTCTGGCAACCAACAGTTTGTTCTCTGTATTTACAGTTCCGATTCTGCTTTTTGTTTATTCATTTGTTTTGCTTTTAGATTCCATATATGAGTGAAATCATAGGCTATTTGTCTTTCTCAGTCTGATTTATTTCACTTAGCATAATATCCTCTAGAGCCATCCATGTAGTTGTAAATGGCAAGATCTCAACCTTTTTTATGGCTGCTCAACATTCCATTGTATACATACCACACCTTCCTTTTCCATTCATCTGTCAATGGACACTTATGTTGCTTCCATATCTTGGTTATTGTAAATAATGCTGTGGTAAACAGGGGTGCACAGTCTTTTCAAATTAGTGTTTTCTTTGAGTTAATATCCAGTAGTAGAGTTACTGGGTCATCTGGTATTCCTATTTTTAATTTTTTGAGGAACCTCCATAATGTTTTCCATAGTGGCTGTACCAATTTACATTCCCACCAACAGTGCTCAAGGGTTTCTTTTTCTCTGTAGCCTTGTCAACACTTGTTATTTCTTGTCTTTTTTATTTTAGCCATTCTGACAGGTGTAAGGTAATGTTTTATTGTGGTTTTGATTAGCATTTCCCTGATGATAAGTAATGATGAGCATCTTTTCATATGTCTGTTGTCCATCTGTATATCTTCTTTGGGAAAATATCTATTCAGGTACTCTGCCCATTTTTAATTGGATTATTTGTGTTCTTTTGGTGATGAGTTGTAAAAGTTCTTTTTTTTTTAAAAATTGTATAAGTTCTTTATATTTTTTGGATACTAAGCCCTATTGGCTATATCATTTGCAAATATCTTCTCTCATTCAGTAGGTTGTCTTTTAGTTTTGTTGATGGTTTCCTTCATTATGCAAAAGCCTTTTATTTTGATGTTGTTCCAATAGCTTATTTTTGCTTTTGTTTCCCTTGCCTTAGGAAACATATCTAGAAAAATGTTGTCATGGTCCAAGCTTCTTGATCACTTTAGAAGGCAAGTGGGTCTTTAGAAGTACTTGATTTGGAGGCATGCAGGCTCTGGTAGTGAACTACCAGAGTTCATTCCCAGCTCTGCTGCTTTCCAGCTATGTCAACTTTTTCAGCTTCTTCCTGAATCTCAATTTCCTCATCAGCAAAAAGATCATATTAATAGTACTTGCTTCATGGGTCTTATGTGGTTTACAGTAGATTGCATAGATTTATATGCTTGCAATGGATCAATGCTTTCCAAAAGAACAGTCAGTGATGATGGAAATTTCTATATATGCTCCATTGGAATGTTCTCTATCTGCTATAGCCACATGTAGCTAGCTAGTGGCTGCCATATTGAATGGAATGGCACTTTACTGTACTTACCTCTCATTTTATATAGAATAAGCAACAAAAAGTAAGTCATTTTTCTCTTTATTTTGTTGTATAATTAGAAAATCCCATGATTTTCTTTTATGCATTCATAAAATCTTTTACAATTTTAGATGGAATTTTTTGGAGCATAGCAAAAATTCAAATCAGCATACCTTCTGCTAATGGAAATTGTTGGGCTGGCAGAAAGAAAGGGCTACTTAAGATGGCGAAAGTTCCCGCCACAAAACCTGAGCTCGGACAGGAGAACAAAGACCCAAGCAGGAATCAGACACACACCGTGTCCCCCCACCCCCGCTCCGGGCTCCCGTGGACCAATGGGACCCCGACAAGCAGGCGAAATATCCAAATAAGGGAAACTTGCCAAAAGACCCCTGAACTCCCCTCGAAACCCCTTAAAATCTCCCTTCTCCCTGCCTTGGCGCGACTTCCGCCACTCTGCTTTCCAGAGTCTCGGAACCTTGCCAGAGGGCGCCGACCTCCTCCTGGCGCAACTTTCCTGGCTCCCCTTCTCCTGAGCCCTGAAACTGCGCAGGAGAGTGCCTTTAATAAATCTCGCCTTGCACCCACTTCGCCTGGTGTCGTGTTTATCTCGCCTGTAAAACCTTACAGAAATATTAATGTTCTTCACGTTCTACTTTAGTTAAATTTCTAGTTCCATTCAAAATGCCCTAAAATCTCAAAATAATGCCATTTCTTATAGGAAACAAACAAGATTTTTATGCGTTTATCCCAAGAGACTTAGGAGGGTAAAAGAAAACAAAACAAAAAAAAGAACTCTGTAATATTAAGAAGTCATTGTGTATAACAAAGAACTTTGATCTCCTTGGTAAGAAATATTGGATGATACTATAAGGAGATGTTAAGGTTTAGGTATTTGATGGTATTAGAATCTAGGGTATGCTAATACTAAAAATGGGGGCCCAAAAGTCATTTTACATTTTGATTACTTGAACATTATAATAGTAAAATAAGAAATAAAAACAATAAAAACGGTTTACATATTTGGAAATTGGTGTTATTTATTCTTCAGTGAAATTTAAAGTTTACTGAATATAAATTAGAGGAAAAAATTTTAGGGTTGTATTAAAATCTTATACAGTTAATGCTTAATAACACAGGTTTGAGCTGCAATGGGTCCACTTACATGCAGATTTTTTTAATCAATACAGTACTGTAAGTGTATTTTCTCTTCCTTATGATTTTCTTTTCTTTTTTCTTTTTTTTTTAAGATTTTATTTATTTATTTGACAGAAATCACAAGTAGGCAGAGAGGCAGGTAGAGAGAGAGGGGGATACAGGCTCCCTCCCGAGCAGAGAGCAGGATGCGGGGCTCAATCCCAGGACCCTGGGATCATGACCTGAGCCGAAGGCAGAGGCTTTAACCCACTGAGCCACCCAGGCGCCCCTCTTCCTTACAATTTTCTTTCTTTCTTTTTTTAAATTTCTTTTTTTTTCTTTTCAGCGTAACAGAATTCATTGTTTATGCACCACACCCAGTGCTCCATGCAATACATGCCCTCCATATTACCCACCACCTGGCTCCCCCAACCTCCCATCCTCCGCCCCTTCAAAACCCTCAGGTTGTTTTTCAGAGTCCATAGTCTCTCATGGTTCATCTCCCCTTCCAGTTTCCCTCAACTCCCTTCTCCTCTCCATCTCCCTATGTCCTCCATGTTATTTGTTATGCTCCACAAATAAGTGACACCATATGATAATTGACTCTCTCTGCTTGACTTATTTCACTCAACATAATCTTTTCCAGTCTCACCCATGTTGCTACAAAAGTTGGGTATTCATCCTTTCTGTTGGAGGCATAATACTCCATAGTGTATATGGACCACATCTTCCTTATCCATTCATCCTTTGAAGGCATCTTGGTTCCTTCCAGTTTGCTGACCATGGCCATTGCTGCTATGAACATTGGGGTACAGATGGCCCTTATTTTCACTACATCTGTATCTTTGGGGTAAATACCCAGTAGTGCAATTGCAGGGTCATAGGGAAGCTCTATTTTTAATTCCTTAAGGAATCTCCACACTGTTTTCCAAAGTGGCTGCACCAACTTGCATTCCCATCAACAGTGTAAGAGGGTTCCCCTTTCTCCACATCCTCTCCAACACACGTTTTTTCCTGTCTTGCTAATTTTGGCCATTCTAACTAGTGTAAGGTGGTATCTCAATGTGGTTTTAATTTGAATCTCCCTGATGGCTAGTGATTAATTTATTGAAGATAAATTTTTTCATGTGTCTGACAGCCATTTATATGTCTTCATTGGAGAAGTGTCTGTTCATATCTTTTGCCCATTTTTTTGACATGATTATCTGTTTTGTGCATGTTGAGTTTGAGAAAGAATGGGCAGAAGATATGAATAGACACTTCTCCAATGAAGCCTTATGATTTTCTTAATAACATTTTCTTTTCTCTAGCTTACTTTATTGTAAGAACACAGTGTATAATATATACAACATGCAAAATATGTGTTAATCCACTGTTTATGTTATCAGAAAGGCTTCTTGTCAACAGTGGGCTATTAGTAGCTAAATTTTGGGGGACTCAAAAGTTATACATGGATTTTTTACCATATAGGGGGTCTGTGCCCCTAATCCCTACATTGTTCAAGGGTCAAATGTGTATCTAGCCCTCTTTATAAATCTCTTGGATGGCACTGATTTGGCAATAAGCAGTTTTAGAATGGGGAGCCATTTCTAAATTATATTTTTCACATTGGCTTTCAGGGGACTATTCCAGAATGTTTTCCAATGACATTTTAAAGACTACTTTCCCATAGATTATTTATTTTACCTGGTCACTGCTTGGAAAGTACTGAATAAAAAATCCAAGAAGAGATCCAGCTGCCACACCAATTACCACTTCTAAGATTCCTCTGAGAATGTTAAAAACTGTGGAACCTTAAAAACATATAAAAAGAAAAACTTTAGACAGAACTCTAAATCCATAAATACTTAGACTTTAATCATCAACATAAAGCATCTAATTACATAGAAGGAAAATTATATAGATATTTCCTGTTCTCCACATTCTTAAATATATGTGACTTAAAATGTTTAATAAAATGGACCTATATTATATGAAAGCTATGCATATTATTGAAGATAAATTTCAAGACAGGCAAAAGATATGATTTCTGTTCTTTTTTGTTTATCCACTTCAATAAAAATTTACTTAAAGGGCCTAAGAAAATATGAAAGATAAAATTGATGAGTCATAGCTGATTTGTTTTACTATACAATAGGCAAAGTCTACGTGAGAAGACATATCTACTTTTCAAATTGCCATTTTAGAGCCTAATTTTTTTTTTTACTAATAATATATATTGATTTTAGTAGCTCTGATATGTATAGAATATAGTATTTTAAAAATCTGGCAATTAAAATAAAAAATCTTTTTCTTTTTTAATTTTACTTATTTATTTATTTGTAATTTCTACACCCAATGTAGGGCTTGAACTCACAACCCCAAGATCAGGAGTCACATGCCCTTCCAAATGAGTCAGCCAGGAGCCCCAAGAATCTTTTCTTACTATAGTGAGTATAGGGGATTTATTCTTTCACAAAAGTTATTTTTTTTTCTTTTAAAAGATTTTTTTAATTTATTTGTGATAGAGAGAGAGAAAGAGTAGAGTATGAGCAGGGAATAGGGGGAGAAGGGGAGGGAGAAGCAGGCTCTCTGCTGAGTAGGGCGCCCAATGCAGGGCTCCATCCAAGGCACCTGAGATCATGACCTGAGCCAAAGGCAGTTGCTTAACTGTCTGACCACCCAGGTATCCCTCAAAAGTTATTTCTAGAAGTCTGAAAACAAATTATTTTTTAAATTGCTTCCAGAAGAGTCTTTATTTGTTGCATAGCCTCTTTAAGTATCATAATATGACTCATTGATAATAATACAATAATACTAAGGGACTTTAAAACCCCAGTTACATCAATGGACAGATCATTGAAGCAGAAAATCAACAAGGAAACAATGGCTTTGAATGCCACACTACATTAGATGGACTTAACAGATACATTCAGAACATTTCATTCTAAAGCAGAATGCACAATCTTTTCAAGTGCACATGGGACATTCTCCAGGTCACAAATCAGACCTCAAAAAGTACAAAAAGACTAAGATAATACCGTGCATATTTTCTGACCACAACACTATGAAACTTGAAGAAACAAGAAAAAATTTGGAAAGACGACAAATACATGGAGGTTATAGAACACTCTACGAGGGGCACCTCGGTGGCTCAGTCATTTAAGGGTTTGACTCTTGATTTCAGCTCAGGTCATGATCTCAGTGTTGTGAAAATGAGTCCTGTACTGGGCTCCACACTCCGGGTGTAGTCCGCTTGAGATTCTTTCTCTCCCTTTGCCCCTTCCCCTGCTCACTCTCTCTATAAATCAATAAATCAAATTTTAGGGGGGAAAAAAACATCCTACTAAGGAATGAATGAGGCAACCAGGAAAATTAAAGAAAAAAATAAAAAAATACATGGAAACAAATGATAATGAAAACATGACACTCCAAAACCTTTGGGATACAGCAAAAGCAGTCATAAAGGGAAGTAGATAGCAATACAGGCCTACCTAGAGAAGCAAGAAAAATCTCAAATATACAATATAACCTTACAACTAAAGGAGCTAGAAAAAGAACAACAAATGAAGCCTAAAGCCAGAAGAAGGGAAATAATATAGATTAAAGCATAAATAAATGATACAGAAACAAACAAACAACAAACCCCAGTAGAACAGATCAATGAAATCAGGAGCTGGTTTTTGAAAAAATTAATAAAACTGATAAACTCCTAACCATACTTATTGGAAAAAAAAAAAAAAAAAGGAGAAAAGGCCCAAATAAATAAAACCACAAATGAGAGAAGGGAGATCACAACCAACATCATAGAAACACCAGTAATTATAAAAGAATATTATGAAAAATTATATGCCAACAAATTGGGCAATCTGGAAGAAATGGGCAAATTCCTAGAGACATATAAACTACCAAAACCAAAACAGGAAGAAAGAGAAAACTTGAACAGATCAATAACCAGAAAAGAAATTGAATCAAAAATCTCCCACCTGGGGGTATAGCTCAGTGGTAGAGCATTTGACTGTAAAAACCTCCCAACAAACAAGAATCCAGGGCCAGATGCCTTTCCAGGGGAATTCTATCAAACATTTAGAGAAGACTTACTATGTATTCTTCTCAAATTGTTCCAAAAAGTAGAAACGGAAAGAATACTTCCAGACTCATGATATGAGACCAACATTACCTTGACCTCCAAACCAGACAAAGACCACACTAAAAAAGAGACTTATAGGTCCGTATCACTGATGAACATGGATGCAAAAATTCTCAACAAAATACTAGCAAAGGGAACCCTATAGTACAGTAAAAGAATAATTCACCACGATTAAGTGGGATTTATTCCTGGGTTGTAAGGATGGTTCAATATTCACAAATCAGTCAACATGATACACCGTGTTAAGAAAAGAAAGGATAAAAGCCATATGATCCTCTCAATAGATGCAGAAAAAAATCGGACAAAGTACAGCATCCATTCTTGACAAAAATGCTCAACAAAATAGAGATAGAGGGAATATACCTCAATATCATAAAGGCCATATACAAAAGATCCACCACAAATATCATTCTCAACGGGGAAAACAGAGATTTTCCTTTACAGTCAGGAACAATCCAGGGGTGTCCACTCTCACCACTCATATTTAGCATAGTTCTTGCCTCAGCAATCAAAAAGCAAAAAGAAGTAAAAGGTATCCAAATCAGTAAGTAAGAACTCAAACTTTCACTATTTGCAGACAACATGATACTCTATGTAGAAAACCCAAAAGACCACCAAAAAATTGTTAGAAGTGATACACAAATTCAGAAAGTTGCAGGATACAAAATCAGCATACAGAAATCTGTTGCATTTCTACACACCAATAATGAAGCAGCAGAAAGAGAAATCAAGGAATAAATCCCATTTACAATTGCACCAAAACCCATTAAGATGCTTAGGAATAAGCCTAAACAAAGAGGTATCTGTACTCTGAAAATTATAGAACACTTATGAAAGAAATGAAAGAAAAGTCAAAGAAATGGAAAAACATCCCAAGCTCATGGATTGGAAGAACAAATACTGTTAAAATTTATATACTACCCAAAGCAATCTACATATTTAACGCAATATCTATGAAAATACAACCACCATTTTTCACAAAGCTAGAACAATTCTACAATTGGTATGGAACCACTAAAGACCCTGAATAGCCAAAGCAATCTTGAAAAAGAAAAGCAAAGCTCAAGGCATCACAATTCCGGACTTCAAGCTCTATTACGAAGCTATAATCACCAAGACAGTATGGCCCTGGCACAAAAACAGACACTTAGATCAATGGAACAGAACAGAGAACTCAGAAATGGACCCTCAACTCTACGGTCAACTCATCTTCGACAAAGCAGGAAAGAATACCCAGTGGAAAAAAGTCTCTTCAACAAATGATGTTGGGGAAACTTGAGCACTTTCTTAGACTATACACAAAAATAAACCTAAAATGCATAAAAGACCTAAATGTGAGACAGGAAACCGTCAGAATCCTAGAAGAGAACATAGGCAGCAACCTCTTTGACCCTGGCCATAGCAACTTCTTACCAAATATGTCTTCTGGGGCAAGGGAAACAAAAGCTAAAATGAACTATTGGGACTTCATCAAGGTAAAAACCTCTGCACAGTGAAGGAAATAATCAACTAAACTAAAAGTCACCCTTCAAGAATGGGAGACGATATTAGCAAATGACATATCTGATAAAGAGTTAATATCCAAAATTGATAAAGAACTTATAAAACTTAGCACTCCCCCCAAGTAATCCAGTTGAGAAATGGACAGAAGACATGAATAGACACTTCTCCAAAGAAGTGAGTGACTAATAGATGGCTAAGAGACACATGGAAAAATGCTCAATGTCACTGATTATCAGGAAATTATAAATCAAAACTACAATGAGATATCACCTCACATCTGTCAGAATGGCTAAAATTAACAATACATGGAACAACAGGTGTTGGCAAGGATATAGGGAAAGGGGAACCCTTTTACACTGTTGGTGGGAATGCAAACTAGTGCAGCCACTCTGGAGAACAGTATGGACATTCCTCAAAAAGTTAAAAATAGAACTACCCTATGATCTAGCAATTGCACTCCTGAGTGTTTACCTAAAGGATACAAAAGTAATGATTTGAAGGGATACATGCACCCCTATGTTTATAGCAGTGTTATCATTAATAACTAAATTATAGAAGGAGCCCAAATGTCCACTGACTGATGAATGGATAAAGAAGAGGTGGTAAAATAATGGAATATTACTCAGCCACGAAAAAGAATGAAATCTTGCTATTTGCAATGACATGGATGGAGCTTGAGAGTTTTATGCTAAGCTAGATAGTCAGAGACAAATACCATATGATTTTACTCATGCATGGAATAAGAAATGAAACAGAGGAACATAGGGATAAAAATGAGAGAGAGGGATTAAAAAAAAGGAACAGACTTTTATTTTATTTTATTATTAAAAAAATCTTTTTTTTTTAAAGATTTTATTTACTTATTTGACAGACAGATCACAAGTAGGCAGAGAGGCAGGCAGAGAGATTGGGGGAAGCAGGCTCCCTGCAGAGCAGAGAGTCCAATGCGGGGCTTGATCCCAGGACCCTGGGATCATGACCTGAGCTGAAGGCAGAGGCTTTAACCCACTGAGCCACCCACGTGCCCCCAGACTTTTAACTAGAGAGAACAAACAGGGTTTCTGGAGTGAAAGTGGATGAGGGATGGGCTAAATGGGTCATGGGTATTATGGAGGGCATGTGTTCTCATGAGCTCTGGGCATTGTATGTAAGTGATGAATCCCTAAATTCTACTCCTGAAGCTAATATTACACTTTATATTAACTGGGATTAAAAAAAAAAAAAACTTGACATAAAAAAAATCAAACTAACAAAAGCCCCAAAAAACAATAAAACAAGAAATATACAGGTAAGTAGAGCCTCTATTTTCTTCCATAGCAAACAGAATTTAGAATAATTTTAAAAACTTGTTAGCACATTGTACAGAAAATTATAATAAATTGCTCAAACACATAAGGTCCTTTCTCCCACACTGTTCTAAGAAAAAACGTACAACTAGTTATGTGGTTTCTCATTATGGTAGTTTAGGGTAATAGAACATGCCATCCCAAGGTAGGCCACTTTCACATAAGGATTATTTTGAGCAGAAGGCAACTGAGAAGAAACAGAATCAAGAAAAGATGTCCATCTTCCCCTATTTACCTAAAAGAAGGACATACCTTTTTAAAGTGTCCTTCTCCCCTCTACCAGGAAGGACAGAAGTTAACCGCTGAGACAACTTTAGGCTCTTATCAGCCTAAAGATGACATCAGAGGAATCTGTGTAACAAACTTCACTAAAAGCAGCCCTAGCTACCATTAGTGTCCCAATTTGCCTTCCCACAATTTGCTGCCTTCAATAGCTAAGTTTTTTTCCTTTACCTTGCACTTCTCTACAAAATTACTGTTCTTTGCTCAGATGCCATAGAGATAAGCCCCCAAATTCTAACCACCCCTTTGAGTTAGTCATCACTGAGTACTCCCATCTGTAAGCTTGGTGCACAGGCTGGCAAACTGCTTTTCTCTTGTTAATTTGTATTTGTCAGTCTGATTTACAGGGCCCCAGCCAATGGACCTAAGGTGGGTAGAGGGGCAACCGTTTTTCCTTCCTGATAGTTTCAATCATCTCTCTTATTTAAAAAAGTAATTACCTCAGTCGTAATTTTATTTTGCTAGAGCAGCTCTTTGTTAGGTGATGGTGTGACTGTCAGAAGCATCTAGCTGTGATATGTCTCAAGCAATTACAGTAAATAATACTCCCCAGGTTATGAAAACCCCAGTAAGCCTTCCCTCACCTCCCCCAATTTCTCGTCTTTCCAACCCCTATGGTTCTAATGCAAACTCTTGCTCTGATGCCTGGTTTCCATTCCCAAAGGCTCTGATTTAATTGGTCTGAGGTGGTGCCCACAGATGAATATTTTTAAAAGCTCCCCAGGTAATTCTAGTGTGCAACTGAGGTTGAGAACACTGTTTCAAAGATGCAAACAAACAGAATGTTTAACTCAGACAGTGAGAGTAGAAAAGTGGTTGCCAGGGGTTAGGGGGTAGGGGAAAAGGGAGAGCCTGGTAAAAGGGTACAAACTTTCACAATAAGATGAATGAGGTCTGAGGATCTAATGTTTAACATGGTAACTGTTAACTATATTGGATAAATGAAATTGGCTAAGAAAGTAGAACTTAAATGTTCTCAACAACAACAGCAACAACAAAAGGTAAATATGTGAGGTAATGGAAGTGTTATTTAATTCAAAAAGAGGATCATTTCACAATGTATACATATATACTAGGCATCACACCACATGCTTTAAATGTCTTAGAATTTGTCACATATACCTCAATAAAGCTGGGAAAGAGAAAACAATAAAGTAACAAAATAACAAAATAAATAAAGAAGCATACCAGGAGATCAGTGAGAACAGGTTTGGACACATACAGCAGAATGAAAATAAAGACAAGAGTATAGATTTGATCTAATAGGTAATAGCAAATCCTCATTGGTTCTTGTACCAAAAAGTAGCACTATGAGAACTATATTTTGGTAAGATTAATTTAGTGATTGGATGTCTAAAGGCAACGTTAGGGCAATGGGAAGAGGTGAGGTTCTAGGTAATCAGCATAAATTGTAATTGGGAATATACTATGGGGGTAGAGAAACTGAGAACATATGACCTTTCAAGAAAGTGTTTCCCATAATTCTTGGAAGCTAAACTTACGCCACAATTACATTTTGCCAATAATATTGAATTGCAGATCTTATCTCCCAATCTTGGATATGGATTAAAAAGAAACTTGTGCTGTGTTAAAGGAGAGTAAAAGTGTTGATAATAGTGTGGGAAAAACAGTGCCTTGGCCCTTCTCTTATTACTATTTAGCACAAAATATATCTATATTGGACACTTGTAAATACTAATAAGATACACATTAAAATCATTGTGGTTATTGCCCATAAATTGTTAAAGAGAAGAGAGCAGAAACTATTCCTATTTTAGAAGAATGATGCTCCTTCTGCTTGGACTGCTTGCAGGTCATTTATGCTCTTTGAAAAACCTACTCATCTATGTGTGAAGTCTGCAATATTTCACTTTCCCAGAAGGCTCATTGCAAAAGCCATTCAAATCCTTCCTTAAACCTGGCTACTCTGGATCCCCCACTAATGCACTTACCAGACCACTTGGAGAGTCCATGTCCAGAGGTTGAAGGGAATAAAATAGAAAGCTACTGGCCCTGCTTTGGGTATAGAACTAACGCTTGGAGTTGCTTTCTCTATTTCAGTCTGCCTTATTCAACTACCAAGCAAATATGCCTAGCTTGTCACATCATAATTTATGTCTTTACAGCACAAGAGAACAGCTCATTGGGAACTGACCAGTTTACCTGTGGAAAAGGCCATGCCCAAGCATGTGTTGAAGCCAGTGATAGCCAGAATGTCATCGAAGCTGCCAGCAGCCATGAGTAAGGTCGGGATGCCTTTTTCAACCCCATAGCCTCCTTCCTGCAAAAGGAGCATTGAGGGTACCACGACAGCTGGAGATACAGCACCTAAAACAAAACTAAGTAGGCAGCACTTCAAACAGTTGATAGCACTTTACGCATTGTTATTACTGTTGTGGAAATTCAGTAAACTCTACTGTTTTAGAAGTTACACTTTAAACAACTACAATGGCAGCAAAGCACTAAGCCAGAAACACACACACACACAGCACACGCACACTCACACACACACACAAACTCTATAGAGCCCTTTTTCCAAGTGTGGCCACAAACAAGTTGTACTGGAACTACTTAGGTTGCTGGAAAATACATAATTATGGGTGGTAAGGAAGCCCTCATGGGGTTAAGTTTCAAGAATCTGCCTTTAAAAGTAAACACACACATTCACGGTATGACGGCTGAAAAACACAGTTGTGGACTTTTTAAATTGGAACTGACTGATGTTAGACCTTCTGTCAGGACTTGGTACGTAATACAGACAATGGATTAGAGAAGGCCATAATGGCAGTCCTGGCTATAGTAACCCCAGTAGGAGCTGTTAACAGCAGAAAATGTTATATGGTGGTTACTGGGTGCCAAACACTATTTTAAGTCCTTTACATATATTAACTAATTTAGTCCAACAATCTTCATTCTGTAAATTAGGAGATTGAGATGTGGAGGGATTCATGACCTTGCCAAAAGTCACGTACTGGAATGTCACAGGGCTGGGGTTGGAATCCAGGCAGTACAGCTCCACAGTCTCCACCATAAAAAGTAAGAATTTCTTGCTTCTTGCCTACTTATTAGTACTAAATTCTTACTAAGTACTTTTACATTTATTTACTTCTCATGGCTGTTGACCACTTGAAGAACTGTCAGTGGAAGGAAGAGACAGCAGAACCACCTAATCATAATTGTCTGTTGTCAGAAGGAGAAAAACAGCATTAGGGGTTGATTACTGTTGACGTATTTATTATCTTTTGCACAGACTTTGAGGTTGAAAGGTGGCATTTCTCTTACCAGCATGGCATCAGGTGTAGGTAAAAGACCCTTACTTTTTCAATAGTTTAAATCATAATCGTTGTGAAAGTTAGAGATACTCTTTTTTCTTTTTTAAATGTTTAGGGTTTTTTGTTTGTTTGTTTTTTAAAGATTCTATTTATTTATTTGGCAGAGACAGACACAGCGAAAGAGGGAACACAGGAAGGGGGAGGGACAGAGAGAGAAGCAGGCTCCCTGGCTCTATCCCAGGACCCTGGGATCATGACCTGAGCGGAAGGCAGATGCTTAATGACTGAGCCACCCAGGCGCCCAGTTGGAGATATTCTATATACAGTATATTTTGAAGTTATAATATTTAGATGATGCTAGAATATCTATGTTGTAATTTCTGACATCCTTAAGAAAATCTGTTGTGGATTCTCTTGTATGGAATCAGAGAAAGCCCTCAACATCCCTGCATTATTTTCATATGACAAAGAAAAACCATTACCCCAGTATAAATCCCCATTGCCATGGTAAACCCATTAGGAAGTGGGCAAGAAGAGCAGACGTGCACGCCTCCACCAGGCAAGGACCCATGGATAATCTTACACAAACACCCTTCAACTTCTTCAGGGCCTGAAATATATAAATAGAGATGCTAAAATAATCCTATAAAGACAGGAAGAGATTATTACATTAATAGCTTTTCTTCAGTACTCAGACCATGTCTGGGTTATCATGAATTTTCCAGGTAATGAGTTTTATTTAACAAACATTTCAGTGTTCTAAGTGTTTTCAGTCCTCATAGCAACCTTATGATATAGGTAATATTTTTATCCCCATTATTTTTAGACATCCTCATCTAAAAATGCACCAGTTAAAGTTAGTTGCCCAAGATCATGGAATTGGTGAGTTATGCAGCTAGGTTTGAACTCAGGCAGGATGTTCTAGAGTCTGTGCTCAGTAATACCCAAACTAGCTGATTGAACACTCTGAATTAACTTTTTAAATAAAGAGGCCAGAGTGAAAATCCTCATCCCTAAGAACATTCATTCTCTCATTCAAAAACATGCATTAGAAATTGCATTAAAATAAGCATGCTTGAGACTCATCTTATGTACCACACAGCTTCTTGAGCTGGTATAGTTAGCCCTAAATACTAGCATATGGCTTTGCACACCAAAAATGTAGTATTTTCTCTCATGACCATTATTTACAAGGATGACCTAGATCTCTGTCAGAGAAAAGGGGAGCCTTTATTCTCAGTGCTGTCCCCAGACAGTAATTCCACAACACTCCAAGAAAAAAATATGGGATATCTTCTGGGAATAGTCACCCTGCATGAAATAAACTCCATTCTCTTCTTGAGACTGTCACACATAGTGTCTAAAGCTCAGTGATTCCCAAGAAGTGCAGTATTGGAAGAATACAATTCCTGGTCAACAATTAGAAATTTACACTTCATACCTTTGAATCAAGTCCAAGGCCAGCACGGACCAATATGACAGACAGGGCTATGCTTCTTAAAGCAGAAGACCACTTGTGCTTGGTCTGTATGTTATCACTGATGACAGGGATATTCCTGAGAAGAAACCCAGCAAGCAGCATGCCTAGGATGAAGAAGCCAACAACTCTTAAGTTAGTATACAAATACAGAAAATATTTTTGGCACTTTATTTTTGGGTTCACGTCTCTTTAATATTCTTTTTTTTAAGTTTTAATTTAAATTCTAATTAGTTAACATACAGTGTAATATTATTTTCAAGTGTACAGTATAGTGATTCAACACTTCCATACATCACCTGGTGCTCATTACAAGTGCCCTCCTTAATTCCCATCACCTATTTAACCCACCCCCCACCCCCCCCGTAACCATCAGTTTGCTCTCTATAGTTAAGAGTCTGTTTTCCTCCATAAGAGACTCTTAAAAAAAAAAAAAGATTTTACTTATTTATTTGACAGATAGAGTGAGAGAGAGACAGAGCATAAGCAGGGGGAGTGTGAAAGGGAGAAGCAGGCTCCCCACTGAGCAGCGAGCCCAATGTGGGACCTGATCCCAGAGCTCTGGGATCATGACCTGAGCTGAAGGCAGACACTTAACTGACTTAGCCACTTAGGCGCACCAGGAGACTCCTAATCATAGGAAACAAATTGAGGGCTTTCTGAAGGGGAGAGAGGTAAAGGATGGGGTAATTGTGTGGTGAGCATTAAGGAGGGCATGCGATGTAATAAGCACTGGATGTTATATAAGACTGATGAATTACAGACCTGTACCTCTGAAACCAATAATATATTATATGTTAATTAATTGAATGTAAAATTTTTGAAAAGAGTCTGTTTTCTGATTTGTCTTCCCCCCTCCATGTTCAACTGTTTTGTTTTTTAAATTCCACATATGAGTGAAATCATATGGTATTTGTCTTTTTCTCACTTATTTTACTTAGCATAATACTCTCTAGCTCTATCCATGTCCTTGTAAATGGCAAGATTTCATTCTTTTTTATGGCTCAATGATATCCCATTTTGTGTGTGTGTGTGTGTGTGTGTGTGTATATATATATATATATATATATCTCACATCTTCCTTATCCATTCATCAGTTGATGGACATTTGGGCTATTTCCGTAATTTGGCTATTATTGATAATGCTGCTATAAACATTGGGATGCATGTGTCCCTTTGAATTAGTATTTTTGGATTCTTCGGGTAAATACCTAGGAGTGTAATTTCTGGGTTGCAGGGTAGTTCTATTTTTAGCTTTTTGAGGAACCTTCCTACTGTTATCCAGAGTGGCTGCACCAGTTTGCATTTCCAGCAACAGCGCAAGAGGGTTCCCCTTTCTCTACGTCCTTACCAACACTTGTTTTTCTTTTGTTGTCTATTTTAGCCATTCTGCCAGGTATTTCCTATCACTTCAGGTGTGAAAAAGACTACCTTGTAATCCCAGGAACCATATCCTTTATGCTTAGTCCCTAAATGAAATAAGGTTAAGCTTTTGGTAAAAAATTATAATATGTTAAATTAGAGGAGCGAAAAAAAAAGGCTTTAATGTGCAGATAAAAATGATTAGAATCAGGGAAAACTGGGTGGCTCAGTCAGTTAAGCATCTGGCTCTTGGTTTCAGCTCAGGTCATGATCTCAGGGTTGTGGGATCGAGCCCCACGTCGGGGTCCACGCTCAGTCGGAGTCAGCTTAAAGATTCTCTTCCTCTGCCCCTACCCTCCACTCTCTACCTCTAAGATGAGTAAATAAATCTTTAAAAAATTATTAGAATCACTAATTGTTCCTAAATAACTGAACCTGCAAGGGAGAAATAGGATGCAGTATTTGGATAGAAATGTGATCAAATTCTAAACAGAATATTTTAATACAATACCCAATTCAGTTACCCTTTTGTGTGCAAATAGCAAACAGCTCCTGAAATTATTTGCTATGTTGGATTACCTGAATTGTCAACAAATACCTGTACGGGTTCTATTTTACCTTCAAGCCAGATAACTTGATACAAAATACATAACTTGCTTTGCAAAGGCCTATAGGTGAGTTATGATAAAACAGACATTGCTTTGTCATGTCAGCTGCTGACTCTTTTGTTCAGCCTTTCAACATTTACCTAATGCCTTCAGTATTTTATTTTAATTTTTTTAACTTTTAAAAAGATTTTATTTATTTATTTGAGAGAGAGAAAGAGAGCATGAGCGAAGTGGAGGGGCAGAGGGAGAGGGAGAAGCAGACTCCCACTGAGCAGGGAGCCCGAAGTGGGGCTGAATCCCAGGACCCTGGGATCATGACATGAGCTGAGGGCAGAGGCTTCACTGACTGAGCCACCCAGGAGCCCTGCCTTCAGTATTTTAGACACCATAGTAGGTATTAGAAATATAATAATGAACAAAAACTTGATACTTCAAGTCAACAAGCTTTCAGCCGCTAGGGGAGCTAATGAACTGACAACCTCAGTTTTGTTTTTTTGTTTTTTTTGTTTTTTTTTTTTAAGATTTTATTTATTTGACAGAGAGAGAGAGATCACAAGTAGGCAGAGAGGCAGGCAGAGAGAGAGGGGAGGAAGCAGGCTCCCTGCGGAGCAGAGAGCCCGATGCAGGGCTCGATCCCTGAGATCATGACCTGAGCTGAAGGCATAGGCTTTAACCCACTGAGACACCCAGGCGCCCCCTGACAACCTCAGTTTTATGGAAGTATTGAATGAGCTCAGACAGGAGGGGTGAGTCAGAGGGATTCAGAGAAGGGAAGAAGGGGCTGGGAGTTGAAAAGTTTCTGGATGGGTTAACAGTTTCTTCCAAGGTGTGAAGATGATGTGTGATACATTCTGGGAAATATAAGTAGTTGGCAGTAACTGAGGGAGCTGAGGAGTTTGTGAGAGAATTGTGCCCTTGCTGATCCCACATACCCCTATAATGGGAAAGACTTCCCTGTCAGACACTGTGAGGCTTCCAGCCTCTGTTCTTCCCCAGCAGTATCCTCTGTTCACCATGTCCTTATGAGCACGACACATTAAATGATTAAACAAACTTACTAATGTTGAAATGTTCTGTGTGTAAGCTGAGAGAATAGAAGCTAATTACAAACACAGCTTTTGTGACTTTTTCCAGACCCCGTTAGGCCAAGAAGCATCACTTCCAAGCGTCTCTCACAACTACCATTTCATCTAGAAGGTCTCTTAAGTTCTGAATTCTGCAGTTAGGGTCTTTCCAGAATTTTTGCAAGTATGAACTGGCCTACAACTGTTGTTTTTAAAAGAATAATAAGGATACGCTATGCTCGTGGTAAATTAAAACATTACTGACAAGTATAAAGAGACAAGTACAAGACACCACAACTGCAAACTTTTCGATCTTCATTCACTAAAGTTTTTCACTCTTGAGGGTTTCTATACCAATTTAAGCATGCTTCTGTACCTATGTGTGTGCCTCATTTTTTTAATAGTTGCAACAGTGTCAGGGTGCCTGGGTGGCTCAGTTGGTTGAGTGTCTGACTCTTGGTTTTGGCTCAGGTCCTGATGGTGGGACTGTGCCCTGCACCAGGCTCCATGCTCAGCAGGGAGTCTTCTTGAGACTCTCTCCCCCTGCAACCCTCTCAAATAAATAAACACGTCTTTAAAAAAAATAGTTGCAATAGTAGCTCATGTTTGGAAGTCCTATAATTTCTCGATCAATTAATGGACTTCAAGTGAATTTTCAGGCCTTTCATTACAAAGAATGCTGAAATGAGCACAGTTCAAAAGATATAATAATCTAACATTTGGCAGATGACCCCCTCACTCCTTTGTCAATGATGTGAGTGACTTACAATATATTGAGTCCTGTTTTGTAGCATTTGCTGACTTCTATCTTATAGTTACTTCTACCATGGTTGATGTTAACCTACCAACATGATGTCAACGAACATGCAATTGGGAAGTGCTAGCCAGTGGCACACCATTATATATTAGTTCTATAATTTTAGGAGCATAGATAAGGGGAAAATGCAGTAAAATAATTAGGAAGTGATGAATTTTGAGTATCTATTGGTCTTGTTTTTAATGCAAATCATTTAATTGAAGTTGCAAATTGAATTTAATTTTTAAAAATTTCTGTGTTTAACTCAAAATTTAACTATTGGCTTTTGGTGCCAGCACAGCAAATACAGAAATATTTTATATCTATTTCCAAAAGCTTTCCAAACTACAATTTTTAAGATATGATATACTCTTTTTTTTAAAAGATTTTATTTATTTATTTGACAGAGATCACAAATAGGCAGAGAGGCAGGCAGAGAGAGAGACGGGGAAGCAGAGCTCCCCACTGAGCAGAGAGCCCGACAAGGGGCTTAATCCCAGGACCCTGAGATCACGACCTGAGCTGAAGGCAGAGGCCCAACCCACTGAGCCACCCAGGTGCCCCAAGATATGATATATTCTTGAAGAAAACAGTAAGTGTTTAGCACTTACCTAGAAGACGAGGCAGTGGAGGCAATGTAGGTAACTTAATGAGCCCCAAAAGTTTACCTCCAACGATGGCACAATAGAATAGGATTATAATTCCAAATAGGTTTCCTCCAGGAAGACATTCGCTGCCAGTAATTGACCAAACTACAGCCCAGAGAACAACAACCATGGTAACTGAAATAAACCAGGAAAACTAGTTTCAACCAATAGTAACTTGTCATATGCAGGTTTTAGTATAATGTAAAAATTTTAAAAATGTTGAATATACATACGTACATTTATAACCATGTGTAAATTTTAAAGAACATTAGTAATATGAACAACTGGGTAATTCTCAACCATCTTAAAAAATAAGCAATTACCAGTGCCTTTGGATCCACCTACAGCCCCTCCTGATCCTATCCCCAATCTCCTTCCACAGTGCCAGAAGAAACTTTTTTTTTTTTTTACCATTCCCCTATTTTTCTTTATAATTTACCAAAAATAGTCACAGTTAATAAAAAAAAGTAACATTGGCTATCTTTACTATCTTCATATGAACAGGAAAATGCTCGAACAATCACATTCAAGTATTTTTAGTTCTGTCTTGAATTAAACACTGTTAATTGTTTCTTTTCTATAGTCAATGTTTGTTTGGAATTACCCACATACTCATCTATTTTCTATTTTGATCATTATTCGTTATGCTAACTCAACGCTTTTATCTGGAACAATTATTTTGTTGCCTGAAGAATTTCCTTTAATAGAGGCATTTCTATTAGGATATGAAATGTTTCCTTGTTTGAAAAGTTTGTGTTGTACTAAATTGTATACTGAACACACAAAGACTCCTCAGAAAACAGTTGGGCAGACCACTCAAAACTCAGAATTTGTGACCAAAGTACTGACAAAAAACGTAAGAATCCTAATAAAAGTACCAGTGCAGTTAAATCTCCACTGACGTTTGTATTTCATGGTCTCTTTTTTGCAGACTTAATCCCTGGAACCACACAGCTTCAACATGTAGAATCCTCAAAGCATTTGCTTTCAATAGAAAGCAGTTCCATCTAAATCTGATCCAGATTATAGTTTTTTCCATCAATCAAATATTTGTTATTGTTTTAACTGAGGAAAAAGTTTTGGCAGCTACTTTAACTGTACTGTCAGCTTCTACATCCACATGTGGTTTCATTAGACAGTTTAATGGTGTATAAGTTGAAAAGTCTTTGAAGCCCCTAAGCCAGTAACTAACAGCCTGAAGGAGTTAAGCTTTTTTAAAAGTCCTCATTTTAGGGAAGCCTGGTTGGCTCAGTTGGTTAAGTGGCTGCCTTTGGCTTGGGTCATGACCCCTGGGTCCTGGGATTGAGTCCCATATTGGGCTCCTTGCTCAGTGGGGAACCTGTTTCTCTCGCTTCCTGCAGTTCTCCCTGCTTGTTCTCTCTCTCTGTGTCAAATAAATAAGTAAGATCCTTAAAAAGAAAATGAAAAGTCCTCATTTTAGTAAGACTTTATCTTTAATTGTAAGAAACCATACACCTGATCTTTTTTTGTCTGTTTTTGCTTTTCAGTGTGTTTTGCATTCATGTGCTATTGCTTGATGATGCAAAATGTAAGCATGACGGGAAAAAATATGTACTAATGCAAAATTTCATATTATACTGACACAATTCCTTATTTACCATCGTATATGAGCTAATTCATGGTACAGAAACACTGTATCAGAGTACACTATATTTCTCATGAAGATCTGTTGGCAGTAAATTCTTGGTTTTATTTATTTGAATTACCTTTATTCTCATTCTTGAAAGATAGTTTTCCAGGGTATACACTTCTAGGCTGAGAATTACTTTCTCCCACTTCCTTGAAAATACTATTCCTTGGTTTCCTGACTTTCATTACTGTTTTTAAGTCTCTTTTAGGGAAATATTTTTCTTTGGCTGTTTTTAAGATCTTTATTTTTTCTTTGGTTTTCTGCAATTTAAGTGTGATATGTTCAGTACTTATGTTTAATTTCAGTACAGCTTCCTTTTAATTTGCTTGGAATTTATATTTTTCATCAATTCTGGAACATTCATCTTCATTTCTTCAAATATTTCCTCTTCGCCATTCTTCTTATTCTCTTTTGCTGGAACAATGATTAAATAATTAAACAGTCACAGTTCTTTTTCCATTTGCCTAACCCTAGTTTTCATGCTGTCCATATTTTTGTGTGCGTACTGCTTTGTAATGTCTTCAGATCTATTTGCTAGATTATCGATCTTCTTTTCACTTACTCTGCTGCCTGATCTACTGAATTTTGAATTTCAGTTACTGTACTATGTCTTTCATTTCTAGAAGTTCAATTTGGTGCTTATTAAAATCAATTCATATTTATAAAGTTACTTGTTTTATATTTCCTACCTCTTTAACTTCTTCATAGATATTGAGAATATTTTATATTTTATTTCCTGATAATGCAAATTTTTGAAATCTATTTCCTTGTGTGTGTTGTGATTTCTGTTTTTGTTTGTTTGGTTTTGTTTTTTTTGGCAACAGTAAGCTCTTCCCTGAAACTTTGTCTCTGGGAATTGTTGGAGGTGAATGCGAGTTTTCCCAGATAGGATCTGAATTTGTTCCTACCGTGTGCTTAGAATCTTAGCAACTGGACTATTTTTGAAGACGGTGATTTTTTTTTTTTTAAAGATTCTATTTATTTATTTAACAGACAGAGATCACAAGTAGGCAGAGAGGCAGGCAGAGAGACGGGGAAGCAGGCTTCCTCTGAGCAGAGAGCCCGGTGCGGGATTGGATCCCAGGATCTTGAGATCATGACCTGAGCCGAGGGCAGAGGGTTAACCCACTGAGCCACCCAGGCGCCCCTGGGACTAATTTTAAAATATATTTTCAGCTTGAGTTTTTTCTGTGACTTTGAAATACAAATCAGTGTGAAGCTCTACATTTTTAGTGGAGATTCTTCCTTCCTCCAGGAACACTACAATTTAGACAGATAAGGTTTAGTGGCTGGCTGCCTTTACTCAGCAGGTTTACCTCAAATACACCATCACATTGGGTTCCAGCTTCCTGGTGTGGGTGAAGGGAGAATGATGTCTCCTATGAAACATCTCCCAACCTGGGCAGACTCAAGCATAGCCTCCTATACTCTCATGGTTCTCAAAATGAATCTCAAGTTCGCTGTTGTTTTGCAGAAGCCTCCAGAGTTAAAGCGAATGTGAGTGCTTATTTATCTCTCTTAGGCATTCTGCTTTTGGTGTCTGACAAGTTCCTGTTTTCTTGACAGATGACAGGTACATTTAAAAGACTTAAAATATTATTGTCAGATGTTTTCATTGACATAAGTGATAGGATTGTTCATTGAGTGTCATCTACCATATTGCTGGAGATAAAATCCAATGTTCCATTTTTTAACCCTCACAGAATTATTACAGATTTTGTAGACTATGATGCTATTACAATGAAATAGCTAAAGAATCCTCTGTATTTTCCATTTGGGTATAGGAGGTGAAACTTCTATGTAGTATGGGAGGTGCAATGGGAAAGGAGGAATTGCCAGCTATTAAACTTCATCTTATCACAGAATAAAACCTGTTTTGTACTAAATTCAGAAGGTGAATTAATTTTTTCCACCTCAAGACCGCTTTTCTTTTAAACCTCTAACATTTCTTTCCTTTCTCATATGTAAAATGCAGTTCTAAATACATAATAAGGGTACATTTACAAGGTTTCTCTAAATCACATTTAATTCAGTTAGTAATTTACTTCTCATTTGTGATTTTGGAAAATCATATTTTCACATGTAAGATCTACTTCTTAAGAAAAACAGTTAAGTACACTGAAGGGACATGGGAAGGAGTACAGGGGTAAAAAGAGCAGACTTGTAAGCCTCAGGAACAGAGGCACAGGAAAACAAGTAAAGAGGTGTTTTTATATCATGAATTCCCATTTCTCAGGCCACTTTCTGGACAATGATCATAGAATTTAAAAAAATGAGTCTCCAAATCACTTCATTCATTATACTCTTTCCTTAATGCAATCTTTATCTGTTTTTACTATAAATATTTAAACTAGAAATCTGCCATAATTTGAATAGTGAAAGTTTAAAAAATAATAAAAAGGACAGAATAGGTATTAAATTAACTGTTGCTTATCAACTGATATATATTTTGGAACTTACCTAATTTCATTAAAACCACATGTGGAAGCTAGAATATAACACATTATATTTGGCTTCCGTTGTTCCAGCTGAGAAGGGTAAAATGTCTTTCAGAGCCCACAAATGAAGTATAACAATAAAGAAATGAGTCTGATTTTTTAGTAAACACAACTTTTAGATCAAACGTGTTATGTTCTTCAACATAATTATTTGGGAAGCCATATATATGCTCCAGTGGTGCTGTCATTCCTCAACATAATTTTTGAAATTGTCTTTAAATTTGCCTTTATAGACAATTTTCAAACCCTTTCTCCTTTTTCCTGCTATACTACATATCCTTCAATGTACAAAGTTAATACACACACACACCCACACACACACATACATACACACAACTTTCTTTTTTGAACAAAAAATAGCATTACTGAATCTGAACATCCATCTTTTATCAAAATAATGTTTGGCTGCCTCTAAAAACCAAATCCATTTCTAAAGATAATATTTGAAATAGTGCTGAGATAAACTCCCAAAGAAAAACCCCCAAATATTTTAGGTAATTGTAGTTATACTGGAATAAGTTGAATTGGAAACTAGGATCCTTACTTATAGAATGATGGATTCATTTGAAAGGATACATTGAGCTATGTTTGTTCAGACATTAGTTCCATTATTTAATAATAATTAAAACCAATATTTATTTAGTATTTTTCTGATTACAAGTGATTTCTCAATCATTTTTCTTTCTGGAGTCCTAATGTAATCTTGTGAAATTACTCAGATATAAGAAAGGAAAATGTCATTGATCTCTGCTCTTTTCCTCTCCCTGCTTGCTACAATGGTAGTGGCAACAGCACTGTGGGAAACCTTATGTTGAAGATGGTGGACCCATAAGCATGGGACCCTCAGTGACTTGTGGAGCAGAGTCAAATACCAAGTAAATTGTTCACCCAGTAGTTTTTATGTGTGAAAGAAGTAAACTTCTTTCTATCCTTTAAACCATATTATTTTGGAATCTCTCATTATAACAATTTTATCTTTTACCCTCTCTTTCTGAATTATTTTTTACCATTTACATACCATTTGTTATTCCTCTATCCAGAAAACCATGTGGGGGACAAGAAAAAGTTTGTCTTAGTCTTTGTAAATTATTTGATTCAGTTGGTATTTTTTGTAGCTTTTTTCCACGGCTATTCAGGAGGTTACTTCCTTCTGTTGGTTCTTTGGCGTCTGTTGCTTTGGAGTTCATAACTGTTTCCTCCTGTGATTAATGCAATTTAAGAAACCTTAAATACAGAAAACCATATATTTGCTGTACATTTTTATAGTTAGAGCCATCACATCACAGATCAAATTTCCATTGCGAGAATCAAGGCTAACACTTTATAGTGGAAATGCACAACTATATTAATAGCTAATGAGTAAATGCTTGGAACCAAAACTATGTTTAGGAGTATTTAACATTGAGTCCCTATTGGTAACATTATAAATGCTTGAGTCACATAGTATTCCATTTTGTTTTGTAGTACAGGGTTTAAAATTAGCCTGTTTAAGGTATTATTCAAGGCAATAGTTGGTAAATATATCAAAGTGGTCCAGAAAAAGAGAACTATTTGTGGTGAAAACAAATTCAAATTCATTCATCTACTTGAATTTAAGCAATAAAAAGAGAGAGGGGAGAAACCAGAACCATTCCAGGGGTTAGGTTGGGAACACAAAGCATTTCACAGGCTCTCTATTTTTCCAGCCTTATGTGGGTCTAGCTACTAATGACTACCAGGAAAACTGGTAGTCACATCTACTGTACAAATTTGGGTATTAAGAATGGGGAGAATTGTTAACTGAGTAATGGAGAATGAAGAGAACACAAATGTATCATAGATTTGGAAACAGATAGTCCCTTCCTTAAGGAAATGGTTAGAATGTTCTACATTTGATCATAGGTTTACCTGTATTTCTTGATACGCAGAAGCTGTGTGATCCATTCCTGAGGATGGTTCCAAATCTTCATGTTCAATGACTTTATCTTCATCCCCCATGACTTACAATTAGAAACAAGATGATACAGGGAAGAGGAATGGGATCTGTTTTAAAGGAGAAATAGTATAGATATAGAATAAGGTGGAGATTTACATGAATGGATTTAGCAGCATTTTGAGCAATTTAAATGAGTGACTTGCACTTATTTTTTCCCTTAGAACTCTCAATGTCTAAAATACTTTAAACTGGACTATTCTTTTTTTTTTTTAAAGATTTTATTTATTTATTTGACAGATAGAGATCACAAGTAGGCAGAGAAGCAGGCAGAGAGAGAGGAGGAAGCAGGCTCCCTGCTGAGCAGAGAGCCCGATGTGGGGCTCGATCCCAGAACCCTGGGATCATGACCTGAGCTGAAGGCAGAGGCTTCAACCCACTGAGCCACCCAGACACCCCTAAATTGGACTATTCTTAACTTTCAAAAAAATTTTCTTTTTAAAAATTTATTTATTTATCTTTCAGAGAGAGAGAGAGAGAGAGCAAGTGAGGGCACAAGCACGGGGAGCAGCAGGCAGAGGGAGAAGCAGCCTACTTACTGGAGGCAGGACTCTCCCAGGACCCTGGGATCGTGATCTGAGCTGAAGGCAGGTGTTAATGGACTGAGCCACCCAGGAATCCCTATTCTTAACTTTCAATTGCTAATCTTTCCTTTGATTGCAATATATTATACTAATTCTTATTTACCTTTACCTCTCTTGGTAAAGGCCTTATTAATATTTTTATATGGTTTCCCTCCCACCTTGTTTTTTGAGTTATTCTTTCAATATGCCAAGCAATATTATTGTTAAATTATTCTCTTTAATGGGCCAAATTGATGAAACAGGAAAGCTCCAAGCAATTTTTCAATGTTGAAATGAGTCACTGAAGAGAAATCTATGGATTCCATCATTTTCAGAGAAACTAGAATCATTAATTCCTTCATGTTCATATTTCTAAATTAAAGTGAAAATAATACAACATTGATTGAAGGTCCACAATGTCTTAGATGCCTTGTCCCTTGATAGTCATTGTGGGTAATTTGGAGATTACCAAAACATATTTTTGTTCTCTGTAGGTCGACAACATACCAGGAAAAATAAACTTAAATGAAGTAAGTCTGTACAACAGACTTATAGTTGACTCATAAACTACTACCTCAATCTCTTTGCCCTTGGCTTCCCATGCTATAGGCTGAAAAGTCAAAAACTCCAATTCCTATTCATTTTGGCAACTCCGGGTGGTCAAGTGTCACAGTTCTGTGTGATGAGATATAATTGAGAGTCCCTGGGTAGGGCTTTCATTCCCAGACAATAAGGCAAGTCTTCTTGAGGATCATACTGTTTACTCTTTGTCCTTTAACATTTCTCTTTTTCCTCCCTAGAATGTAGATATACCATCTGGAAGGCCAGTGGTCATCTCTCAACCATGAGAATTAAAAGCCCTACACTAAGGGTGACAATTAAGATAGGAGGAGCTGGTTCCTTGATGATATCCTTGAATTGCTCCATCAATCTAGGATGCCAAACTTTGACGCAATTGTTGAAACCACTGTTAGTCAAGTGTTCTTTTTACTAGTAATCAACCTTACTCCAAATGCAACAAGTATGAAGATATTTTAATGGAGGTATGAACTATAAACCCTGGTAGAAGCAAAGAAAATTATGTGGGAGAAAGGATAATCGAATTCAACACATACCTAATATGCATACCTAATATGTCCTACACACTACACTATGCCATAAAGATTAATTAAAGATTAATTAATTAAGTTATTAATTTAATTAATAATTAAAGATTAATCCAAAAAGGATTAATTAGACAGGACCCCTGCCTCAAGGAACCATTTTCTATTAACAAATTGCCAAGATGTTTGCATTTAATATTCCAAAGAAGATTATATCATTTCCATCACTACCACCATCATTATCACCACCACCACTATTTTTCTTCCTTATAAAATTCAATGTTGGTCAGCTTGGCATCTCAAAAAACCTTCAGTTTGATTTTTATTATATATCATATATAATAAGTTCATGTATGTATAATTATATATATGTGTATAAATGCAGATATGATTTTTAAAATTTATAAACTCATTCCAAAATTTAGACTCATGATGAGAAGGAATGGCATTTTGACAGAAAAAATATTGGATTCAGAGAACCCTTGTCTTAAAGGTATGGAGGTATGAAAGCCAATGGGATGTAAGGGGAAACTCTGTTGCAGCATGTGCTGGGAGGCTGAGAGCAATGGGAAATGAGGCTGGAACGTCAGGATATCATATCCTAAACGATGGCACTTGGCCTTTACTCTATGTAGACAATGACCCCTCATATAGTAAGTGGTGATGTCTGCTGGGTCTGGAGTTGAAGAAAGGTGGGTCTGTAGTCTAGTTCCATCATATACCAAGGTTCTTAGCCTCCTTGTAACTAATTCCTTACCTATAAAATGGAGATAAGAGTGGTTCCAACCATGCATATGATAAACATTCAATAGTGTTGGTTATGAGCCACCCAAATCCTTTTCCCTAATTAATATAAATCTCTAAGATTCTTTTTGCTTTCCTTATTAAGCAGGACAGGGCCCCCCCACCCCACCCCATCTTACAGAATTTACTACTTAATCTCATTGATTTTCTTTGATGATGCCTTTTACCTCTTTCTTTCTTTTTTTTTTTAATTTTTTATTTCTTTTCAGCGTAACAGTATTCATTGTTTTTGCACCACACCCAGTGCTGCATGCAATCCGTGCCCTCTCTAATACCCACCACCTGGCTCCCCCAATCTCCCACTCCCCGCCCTTCAAAACCCTCAGATTGTTTTTCAGAGTCCATAGTCTCTCATGGTTCACCTCCCCTTCCAATTTCCCTCAACTCCCTTCTCCTTTCCATCTCCCCTTGTCCTCCATGTTATTTGTTATGCTCCACAAATAAGTGAAACCATATGATAATTGACTCTGCTTGACTTATTTCACTCAGCATAATCTCTTCCAGTCCCGTCCATATTGCTACAAAAGTTTGGTATTCATCCTTTCTGATTAGGCATAATACTCCATAGTGTATATGGACCACATCTTCCTTATCCATTCGTCCGGTGAAGGGCATCTTGGTTCTTTCCACAGTTTGGCGACCATGGCCATTGCTGCTATAAACATTGGGATACAGATGGCCCTTCTCTTCGCTACATCTGTATCTTTGGGTAAATAGCTAGTAGTGCAATTGCAGGGTCATAGGGAAGCTCTATTTTTAATTTCTTGAGGAATCTCCACACTTTCTCCAAAGTGGCTGCACCAACTTGCATTCCCATCAACAGTGTAAGAGGGTTTCCCTTTCTCCACATCCTCTCCAACACATGTTGTTTCCTGTCTTGCTAATTTTGGCCATTCTAACTGGTGTAAGGTGGTATCTCAATGTGGTTTTAATTTGAATCTCCCTGATGGCTAATGATGATGAACATTTTTTCATGTGTCTGATAGTACCTCTTTATTTCAAGGCCAGCTTCTTGATAAGGTGACTGTAACACTCATCATTGTCATTTCTTCATCTGTCTTGCTAGTAGAATTATACAAGAACTCCTGGGCAATGTCACTAGAATCAACTCCTTTATTAAATTTCCAAAATCAGCCAATTATGCCATTTATGAAGAATATTTTTAAATAGCTAACAAGTTCTAATAGACATAAACTATTGGCTAAATTGGAGCCTTGAGAATTTACTTTATTAGTTATTCTACTCTCTTTTAATGTAAATAACCCAAACTTGGCATGTTGCACAATATATGCTATTTGTGGGAATTTCGAGTCTTGACATTACAATAGTGTATCCCCAACCATGAAGACAGTTTTGGCAAATAAATCAGAGAATATGCAAAAATGACCTTTTAAAGAGTCTAAAATATGTCATGAAGTCCATTAAAAAGTAGAAAGTTTATACTCCTAACTTATGGAGAAGCTCTCAAGTACTCACTTAGAGTCCACTAACTCTCAACTCAAATGACTTTGCTCATCTGGTTTCCAAACCCACAGAAGATAGGATTTATAAGTTAAAATGTAGGAAGAGTTTGTGATAGAGGCAAACTGAGAGCAGTATGAGTGATAGCTGACAGGAAGGAGACAGAAAGATAGAAATTTAAGGCTAAAAACATAGGGATAAATATCTTTTCCATATTTGCAGTTTTGGCCTGCCAAGCTTCTTTCTCCCTGACTTTTTGGTTCTAACATACTAATTTTCTTTTGTATAATCCCCATCTCCTCTTTTCTCCATCCATGTGGTTCATTTGAAACTCATGTCCTCCTCACCTTCCCAATCCCCATGCTCTACCAATGCTCTGAAGATAAGGACAAGCCTGGCCAATGAGGGAACTTCTTTCCCAGTCACAATGATTGTTTTAGGCATGAGAATGTGATCCACACCTGGCCAATGAGAGTCAGCTTTAAGGTGTTCACTGGAACCACTGAGAAAGAGCTTTCTTTTTGTTGGGTTTGCTAAGCCCAGACTCACTATTGGCAATCCTTGTGATGTACAGAAAAGCCTTCCAAAGAATGAAGTGTCTTAATATGGAAAGAGAGAAAGGGAAAGCCTCAAATTGATAACCACATTGTTGATATATCTGGAAGCAGCTCCTTTTCAGTTATAGCTAAGCCAATAAATTCCTTACCAGTTTGAGTTGAATTTCTGTCACTTGTCACCAAATGAATTCTCAGTAAGAACCTTCGTATCTGAATTACCCTGAAGGATCCCCTGTATAATAACAGATGTTTAGGAAGACGATTTTACATCTTCAAGAAGATGAAAGGAAAAAAATGATGTGCTAATATTTTCTGTTTTAGGAGTCATTAAAGTATATAGTATGGCTTAGAAATGTAAAGAGAATGTTTAGAAAATGTGGTATTCAATAAAATAGGTATTAGTTATCCAGAAAGTTAATTTAAAAGAAATACTTGGGGGCACCTGGGTGGCTCAGTAGGTTAAAGTCTCTGCCTTCGGCTCAGGTCATGATCCTAGGTCTTGGGATCGAGCCCTGCATTGGGCCCTCTGCTCAGCAGGGAGCCTGCTTCCTCCTCTCTCTCTGCCTGCCTCTCTGCCTACTTGTGATCTCTGTCTGTCAAATAAAGAAATAAAATCTTAAAAAAAAATAAAAGAGATACTTCATTTTCAACAATACTATTTAAATGAGACAATTGTTTTTTCACTGTATTCATGAAAGTCTTTTCAAATCTTTCATTCCAGTAAAGCTTCAAGAAAGCTGTTAAACAGAGGTGCTTGGATGTCTTGAATAAAAAATAAAAAGTGGGGAAATATGGAGAAACTAGATGGTTTCCTAGTAATTAAGAATCGCAATTTAATGGGATAATAAAAGTTGGAAAGACCTTTAGAAATTACCTGGTTCAATATCTTTAATATTTGTATGAGAAAACTAAAGGCTAGAGAAGCTAAATAACTATTTTCAATAAACACAGCCAGTATCAGCCAAGTATCATAGTAAAACTGTGTAAAAATTTGTGAAATGAGAGAATTCTTTAATCTGTATCTTTGATTTCATGTCATTTCTACCAAATCATTGCATTATATTTTATATTTTTGCTGTAACATTTTGATTAGAATCCTACTCATAAATAACCATAATTAATTATAAGTTTGGAAACATATCCTATAAGAAAATATTTTTATTTTCTATCCTGTAATATCTTCAGCTTTACTCTTTCTCATTGTTATGACTGTTATACAGTTTATTATAAACAACAAAATTTACCAGTCCATTTAGGTTACATAACATTGGTGACAAAATAAATGAAACAGGAACTTTTAATCTGTTCTCAGGACAAATATTATTTACATATTATGAATTATTAATTAATTGGCTAAGTGGCAACTTGCCATTTTAATATACCTTAAGATTCTAAGGAATCTTTTTAAATTTTAAATCTCTTTTTAAAAAAATCAGTTAAACTAAGATGTTTTGAGAGATTTTTGTATATAAAAAATGTTATTGAGAAGTAAGAAGGCAAAGCACATTTTAGATAAATACTAAAAGTGTCTACAAACAGAAGAAATTTTTTTCTGCTCTCAATCAAGATATTGCATTATGCAGACCAATACATAACAATAAACCATATTAGAAAAAATTTATCTCATGTCAAATGGTAGAATTTTATAGATTTCATAATTCAGTAAATCATGTTAATTTAATTAAAGTTCTGTGACTCAAATATAGATTTCAATAGAAGAATGTGTTTTGAACTAAGCCAAAGGATGTGGCTGTTATGACTGTTGTGATTCCCCACTAACGGGTCAGGAGTTTTCTAAAAACATATGCAAAGGTTCTTGGCCACTAATCCTCTCTTTAACATTCCCAGTATACAGAATTTCCTCCAGAACTCACCTACATGCTTAGAAACCATATTGGCTTAATTTGCACTTCATGTTGCAATACTAGGGACATATGCCACCAAAATCATAGAGCTGTGGACTTGAAAAGAACAGTCTCCTAAATCCTTCCTCTAAACTTGAGAGAAAATTGTAGATCAAGAATAACAGATCAAGAATATGAATGATTATGTATATGTACATGTATGTAAATAAATGGAAAAAGTCTGTTAATAGTAGTTGCCTTTGGGGAAGGAAATGGAATTAGAGGGAATTTCATTTTTATTCTCCATATTTTTGCATTGTTAGGATGTTTATGATAAGAAGATTTTCTTACGCAATTCAAAATACATTTTTAAAAGCTATATAATTCTTAAACTTTCAGTGAAAAGAAAATGATACAGCTTTCCTCAGTAAAAATATTTTTCAGAGATAAAATCTAGCAATTTTATTTTAGGTAATTCAATCCCGATGCTACAATTTAAGGTATTTTTTTGTTTGTTTGTTTTTGTGTTTTTCTAAGAAGATGGAGAAGTGCCTAACATCTTCTACAGCAGTTTTCAAATATTTTTGTTTAAAGATTTTATTTATTTATTTGACAGATAGAGATCGCAAAGTAGGCAGAGAGGCAGGCAGAGAGAGAGGAGGAAGCAGTCTCCCTGCTGAGCAGAGAGCCCGATGTGGGGCTCGATCCCAGAACCCTGGGATCATGACCTGAGCCGAAGGCAGAGGCTTTAACCCACTGAGCCACCCAGGCGCCCCTCAAATATTTTTTTAAGTAAAGAAATCTTTCATCAAATAAAACCTTATCCTGAAATCTAACACATAGGACCAATAAAGATGGAGCCGCAGGAGCCCTGTCCACTGACCCCTATTCCTCCTGGCAAGTGAAGCACATTTTGAAAACCACTTTTGTAAATATGCTTTCACATATAGTAAGATGTCTGTTAAGTCAGCCTTCTCTTTTTTGGATTATTTTAGTAATCCAAATGTTTAAAAGTGCTTTCTGTAATATTCTAGAGGAAATAAAAGAACTCTCAATTTGTGAATGTCCACAGGCTCTTGGTCAAGTAAAATATGCTTATTGCTATCAGCTAAATTACTGTAAAGGAATCATTACACAGATAAAGGCTGGTAATTCTTGTTATTTTCTGTCTGAGCTGGGGACAGACCAACACGTAATGGGGTAATCTTAATGAGAATTTATATACATGGCTAGAGTACTGTATGTGCTATAATCATACATTTATTTGAAAGAACATCTCCACGACTCTTTATTAAGTACACTGTAATGACAATAAAAACTCCTACCTTTGTTGTTTATCACTTGTGTTGAAAGTGGAGTTTCGCAGTCTGATATAGTGTCTGTGTGGAACATACAGAAACCTTCCAGTTTCTGGATTCTGCTAATCAACTCTGATCTCATGTTCATTCCCCAAAAGGATACCTACCCAGCAGTGAGAAATTCAGGTCAAGTGAAGGTCAAGTTAAAATTTCCTTGCATTAATTACTAAAATGACTAAGAATGTTTCCCGGAACAGAATGACCTTATCTGAAAGTGTTAGGTGTGCCGACCACGGAAGACCAAGTAATCAAAGGAAAACAACTGCTGTTCCATTTGGTTAGCTGGTACAGCGATTTGGTTGAATCATTGTGAAGTAAAACACTATGTAATGAGATATGAAAACAAGAAAATTATTCTTAGTAAGAAGGGACCCAATACTTGCTTCCCTGCTTTCTAATTCCTTTCCCTACCAAGGACAAAGACATTTAATTAAAAGTTTAAAATACTACCTCTAGACCTACTGAAATCAGAATTTCCAAGATTCAATCTCCCAAGTGTGGCAACGCAACCTATTACCTACTAAGAGCCATTACTCAGGTATGCCAGTGTGTACCTTCTCCACCCCTAGGGATAAATCATGCTTGGTCTAAATCAATCTCTGTGCCTCCATTCCTTTATGCCAGCTGTTGGCTTAGGGCTGAGCATGATTTACTTATTGCCAATAGAATCTGTGGGCAAGGCTGTTGGGCACCATTGGATGAGGAGAGAAAAGGAAAAGTGCATGTAGGGAATTCTATGCACATTTACATTAGAGTATAATGAGCATAATGCTGCAAACATGTGGAGCAGTCAGAGGAAGATGGAGATAAAAACCCTGAATGTAAATCCTTGTGTCACTGCCTCCTAATTGGGCCATTTTGGGCAAGTTAGTTAGCCAGTCTGGATAGGTTTTTTCCCAACTGTAAAATGGTGATAATGCCTCTGTCACAGAAAATCCTAATACAGTATTAATAGAGTACTCCCCATGCTTTATCTTCCTTTCATAAGATTTTCCTTGAGAAAAAAGCATATGTATACTGTACTGAAAAGCACAGATAAGGAAGAGTGCCAAATTCAAGCCTTTTAATCTAAACTACAGAAAAATAAAATAGATTTCTAAAAAAGGTAAAGAGATTTTATTATATGGATAAGAGACACTCAATGACTTTAGGAGGCTGTTAAAAACTCTTTAAAACTTCTCATAATTGTACTCTTCTTAACATGTGTGACACATGACTACAAAATACTTAGAACACTCCCTCATTACACAAGTGCATATAGGTAGCTCTGTTTTCCCATATATAATGTTCCTAGGCTTTGTGTGGAAAAAGCTATAAATCCTTTTCTCTCAGAGGAACTATGTGATCTATCATTAGTGTTTGTGTGCTGACCAAGATTCGCTGGCCTACCAGTTAACAACAGGGCTAGAAAATACTAAATAGATATTCAACAATCCTTTGTTACAGAACATACTCTGTAGAAGTTTTAAGTGAAGTATTTTATGTTACATTTGTAGAGCAGGAGAATTCAGAGTTAACCTAGTCATAGGGTAACAAACTCAAATACCTTCAGGGGCCAAACTCAAATGTGTGTGTGTTGCGGGGGGTCAGTGGCAACTGCAGAGGGTAGAGCCCAACTGAGGGCATTCACATCACTGCAAGCCCCTGAATCTAATCTCATGGTTTAATTTCCCATCTAAAGAAATGGGAGAGAGGGGCGCCTGGGTGGCTCAGTGGGTTAAAGCCTCTGCCTTCAGCTCAGGTCATGGTCCCAGGGTTCTGGGATCGAGCCCCGCATCGGGCTCTCTGCTCAGCAGGGAGCCTGCTTCCCTTCCTCTCTCTCTGCCTGCCTCTCTGCCTACTTGTGATCTCTGTCTGTCAAATAAATAAATAAATAAAAACCTTAAAAAAAAAAAAAAGAAATGGAAGAGATTTGCTATGTGACAGAAGCCACATAGCAAACATATTAATCAGTCAGTATAGGAAATTGAAACCACTTCAGGTATTTTAAACAGGAAGAAGATTTACATAGGGAATTAAGTGAATTATTTAAAGGCTAGAGAATGTTGAAAGGGCTAGAAGTGCAGGTTCTAGACTGGGCCTCCAGGAATGACATCTAGAACACTAACCAATGAGCCACTGAAATATTTACTATTTTTGCTACAATCTGAAGGCCTGGCAAGGACTATGGAGTTCAAGAACACCACTGTAGCTGTGACTCCAAGGAGCTGGGATCTGGAAGCTGCCTGGACAAGGAACATAAGGTTCACCACTTCCCTCAACTGCTTGACAGCCACAGAGCTGGTGATATGACATGATAATGTTGAGTCTGGTTGTCACTGCTGCTGTTCAGTCTCTCCCCATACCCACAGTTCTGAAGACTAGGACTGGCATCTCCTGGACCTTCCCTGCCAATAGCAAACAGCCAAAAATAGCAGGGAGATTGCTTGTGCCTCACCTCTGCTTTTGAAATTTCAGACAAGTTCATCTACTTGCCAGACCCTAATTTTACATCTAGAGCTCTAGCTGGAATGGAGTCTAGGAAGTGTTTTTAGTTTTCCAGTTTGTTCTATACATGAAGGCATACTAGATGTAGGTAGGAATGGATGTGAATTCCAACCTTCTATATGCAGCACTTTTTAGAGTAGCTCCAAGACAGACCTACATCACAGACTTGTTCCCACTTCTATAGAAATCTTAAAAAAAACACAAAAAACAAAGGCAAAACTCTAGTCAATAGGGTTATAATTCTAAAGATAGTAATATTCTAGAAAATATATTATGTGAATCAACCACTTTGCTCACATCAATAGTATAGCACAAATCACAGTACCTAATTACTTCAGTATATTCTGATTCACTGGATTTTGAAGTGCTGAATGGCAGAAACTGTATTTAATTCATATTTGTATTTCTTGTTCCCATGCCTGCTTGGCCTGGAGAAGACACACAGGTATTTGCTAAAGCGAAATGTTTCAGGAACGCCTGAGTGGTTGGTTAAGAATCTGCCTTAGGCTCAGGTCATGATCCCATGCTCCTGGGATCAAGCCCATACAGGGCTCCCTGCTCAGCAGGGAGTCTGCTTCTCACTCTCCCTCTGCCTGCTGCACCACCTGCTTGTGCGCGCTCTCTCTCTGTCAAATAAATAAATAAAGTCTTAAAAAAATAGAGTGAAATATTTCATTCTTAGAAACAGTAAGCCAGAATTTTATGACAGCAGTTTTCAGCAGCAATAACGTCAGGTGCAGTTCCCCTTATAGAGTGGAGGAGTGGGGTGTCAGTCTTTCAGTGAAAACAGAGGTTAACCAGGCTAAATAAGGTAGTTGTCTTCTCTCTGTCCACTGGTGTCCGTTTCTTGACAGGAGGCTAAAGGAAATGGTGGCTTTCTGATATTAATCTTTTAGGGCAACAAATCACCAGAGTGGAGGGTGAGATAACAAGCCGATGGCTGATAAGTTTAAAAAAAAGCCACAGGCAGTGTGCACTTTGAGCAGGTGGTTGTATTTTCCAGTCAGTAGGATCTGGTGGTTCTCAGCTTTTCGCGATGCTAACGAAGCCCACAGTAGCAACACCCTCCAGTTCATTTGAGAACTAAAACACAAACAAACAACAAAAACTCGCTCTGGGCCCTTAGTATCCTCTGAGGGCTACTCACCTCGCGGTCTCCAGCGCAGGAAGGGTGGGAAACAGGGTAAAATGTCTGCAGAGCAGCCTGGTCCAGCCCGGCGCGCAGGGTCTCCAGACAGAGCATCTCCCCAGGCGGAGCCCGAGGCTGCGAAATATGCAAATATCTGGGCGCTGGGCGTGCCGGGGGGGCTTCCGAGGCTCCGCCTTCCCCGCACGAGCGGAGCGGCCCGGCGGAAAGAGGTCTGGCCGGGTGGCGCTGGAGTGATTCCTCTGGGCCCAGCGCGGCCACCCCAGGCGCCCTCTGCCTTTCCGGGCCGGGAAGCCTGGCCGACCACTGGCCCCCTTCCCGAGACCTCGGCGCGGCCCCGCGATGTTTCAGTCGTGGGTTCTGGCCTGGCGGACCGCCGGTGCCCGGACCAGCGCGTCCCCAGGAAAGGTCGCCCCGCGAGCTCGGACCGCGGCGACGACGAGACCCTGGCGAGTGCGCGCAGCGCTGGCTCTTCCAGAGCCAGGGGTGCAGGCCGGACAGCCACTTACGAGGTTTAATGTTCCCTAAACCGACTTCTACATTTTGGGTTTTAGCTCCACCTTTCAGATGTGCTTTTTAGAAGTGTCTTCTCAGATGCGGTGGGAAGACAGGAGTCTTTGGGTGACCCAATTAGGTGGGATGAAGGACTCCGTCCCCCTCCCCGCGCTTCTTTGTTGCTTCTTTAACACCAGCCCGTCTTACTGTATCATTTCAGATTTTAACTTTCCCATCAGCAGTTTCTTTTTTCCTTTAAAATTCCTTCCAGGGGCACCTGGGTGGCTTAGTTGGTTAAGCGCCAGCCTTCGGCTCAAGTCGTGATCCTGGAGTCCTGGGATCCAGCCCAGCATTGGGCTCCCTGCCCAGCAGGGAGTCTGCTTCTCCTCTGATCTCTCCCCTCTCATGCTGCCTCTCTCATTCTTTCTCTCTCAAATAAAGAAATTAAATCTTTTTAAAAAAAAAATCCCTTCCATTTCTGTCTTCCTTTCCTTTATATTTCCGCTTTTCAAGTGAGTGTGTGTATATGCACGTGCCTCTTTCAGGGTAATTTTCATTTCCTTCAGGAATAAAAATTGTCTTACCTGTTTTTCACTCGTTGGGTCAGTTTTAATCATCACTTTTCAAGCAAGAAGGACAACATCAAGGCGATGTCTCCACCAGATAGAAACCACTCATTCTTGTCTCTCAGGTCCTCCTTTGTGAGTAATGTGGATGAACCCACATCCATCTAATAATGTTCAGGGCATCTAAGGTGATTACTGTATTTTCCTAAACTGCTTGCTCTTCCTCTCCTAAAGCTTGCAGAAATTTCTGGAGGTATCCAGCTTCCTCTTACCACGGGAATGAAATATATTTTTCCTTTTCTTTCAGTCATATGATCTTCATTGACACATCACCCCATTTGATTAATATGACTTTGGAGAACATTGAACTTTTTGGTGATATTTTACCTCTGCTCTTATTTATAATGTTTTATTTTTTATAGTTAGCTGAGAGAACTCTGAGAAAGCCTTTTTTAAATGTTAGAATTCATTTTGCAGAATTCATTGTGTGTTTATTTAGAATTCATTTGTCATAGCTATACATACACATGTATACTGGCTCACAGCAGAAAGTACCTCATAACATACTTACAAGCTTCAGTCTTCCATCACTTCACCTGATGAGAAGTTACAGCATTTTGATTATGATAATATTATTAATTAAGGTTTTAAAAAGAAAGACTAAGTGCTCATTTATTGGGTATCTATATGTGCATAATACCATTTAGTCTTTTGAAGTAGCAACAAATAAAAAACAAACATAAAATGCTAAAACTAAAAGAACAAGAAAAAATTTCTTCCCAATAATGTCTTATCGAATTATCATCCATGAATTTGCTTAAGCTTTTTCTTTTCTATTCTTTTCTTTTTTAAAGATTTTATTTATTTGACACAGAGAGAGAGAGCGAGCGTAAGCAAAGGGAGCAGCATAGGGAGAAGGAGAAGCAGGCTTGCTACTGAGCAGGGAGCCCAATTTGGGGCTCCATCCCAGGACCCCGGGATCATGACTAAAGCTGAAGGCAGATGCCTAACAGCCATCCAGGTGCCCCGCTTAAGCTTTTTCTTGGAAAAAAAACAATCCCAAAAACTTTGTAACCATATTTTAATTGAATTATAATTAATGTACAATGCTGTATTAAGTTCAGGTGTACAACTATTGCATTAATAGTTCTATACATTATTCAATGCTTACCACAGTAAGTATAGTCACCATACAATGTTATTACAATACTATCAACTATATTCCCTATGTTGTACTTTTCATCTCTGTGACTTATTTAAAACTGGAAGTTTGTATTCCTTAATGCTCTTTATCTATTTCACCTATCCCTTGAAAATTTTATTTTCTTTAATTTTGTTTCCTGTTATATGAATCACTTACATTTATTTATCAAGAGACTGTTTCTAAATTTCATGTCCTCTTACTATTAACTTGGAATTTGGTGAAAAAAATCTACACTTACCCTAAAAAATATCACTCAAATTGATAATATTGCTAGTTCATTATAAGTTTCTTAGGCTCATACTAATTATCATTGCTTATTTTAAGAAAGATTTTTTTACTTAAGCTAAGAAAACAGTACTAAATTTTGAGTGATAACATCCATTAAGCATAAACACTTGATGATTATTTTCTTTTATATAACAGATCAATAGTATAGTTCCGAATCTAAACTCTTTTTAATGTAAGTTACTGAAGCTAAATTCCTTCCTACCTTGTATTCATTTATAATGGTGAAAATTTTAAAATTAGTATCCATGTACAGACCAATGCAGAATTGTACAAAATAGCTGAATAATTTGAAATAAAAGTAAAATACAAATTAATACCTTTTTCTTAAAAACCTTCCATTTTTCATATTCACATTTTCATTTTATATGCTTGCAAATTGTGGCTTACTTTAAAACTATCCATTTGCAGTGAGTTCATTATCCTTTATGTCATCTCCCTACAATGATTTCAGAAGAGGTTAGAAAGAGATTAACATATTTAAAGAATCTGACTCTCGTGAACAATGACATCATTAAAAAGGGGTTGTCTTCATTAATATGCCATTAATAGGAAAGATATGATTGGTGAATTTTCTTCATAACCAGGTTCACTGTGGACAGGAAGGGCCTGCCTTCCTTCCCAGCAAGGAGATCAAAATCACAAGCTCCAGCCTCCATCAATGATGACAGGATTACCTGTTACATAGGCAGACTGCAGTGATAAACACAAGGAGACAGAATAATTACTAGGTTTAACACAGGTTGTGTTTTTTCCAATTTCCCCATGACTGAGATAGCTAAACAATGTATTCACAGTAATAGGCATACTCACCTAACAAACATTTTAGGAAAATGTCAATTAAGTTTTGGATGATTTGAAACAGCTGCATGTTCTTGAGATCTGGAGTTAACTGGCCTCTGGCTAGTGTTTTAGCACATGTCACATTCTAAGCAGGTATTTGGTCTCAGAATCAGAAAATTAAGTTTAGAGATATGCAGCCACTCCCTAAATTAGGATAAAGTATAGGCTAAAATAGCACATTTTCATTTTAAAATTCAGAACTATTCTAAAGTAGCTGAGTTTTATGACATTAATAAATTTTTGAACATCATCAAGTGTCAGTCATAAAGTAATCATGTCAATTATCAAACAGAATTTTTTATATAAGATATTGTATATTTAGTTGATCAAAATAGATAGGTATTTCCAGGAGCTGAAGCACACTAAATGTGTTTTTAAATTTATATGAATAATATTATTATAGCTATTAAAATATGAAAAAATATTCTACACTAGTTTCAGATATCTAAATCTGTACAAAACTAAGGGAATTTTAAAAATTACTTTTTTTTCCATAAAATTTTTCATTTTCCCAAGAAATAAAGCTGAAATGATCATTGTGGTAGGGGTTTCAAAATCTTTTAACTTAAGCATGGATATTAAATTTCTGTTCTTACTTTTAAATTTATCTAAAGTCTGAGACAATGGAAGAGACAGGAAGGAAAGACATCATAGTATGAGAACAGAAATTTTTAAACTTAAACCTATGAAAACTGATCAAATATTGTAGATAAATTAAGGGGTTATCAGGCACTTTACCAAGAAATGACCCCAAATCCTCAAAGTGTTTTTTTTAATTTTTAAAAAAATTTTTAAATCATTTTTTTAATTTATTTTCAGCATAACAGTATTCATTGTTTTTGTACCACACCCAGTGCTCCATGCAATCTGTGCCCTCTCTAATACCCACCACCTGGATCCCCCAACCTCCCACCCCCCCACCTCTTCAAACCCTTCAGATTGTTTTTCAGAGTCCATAGTCTCTCATTGTTCACCTCCCCTTCCAATTTCCCCCAACTCCCTTCTCCTAACTCCCCATGTCCTCCATGCTATTTGTTATGCTCCACAAATAAGGGAAACCATATGATAATTGACTCTCTCTGCTTGACTTATTTCACTCAGCATAATCTCAAAGTGTTTTTTTAAAAAGTAAGCTTTCTGATACATATGGACTCCTCTGGTTTCCTCTAAAAGTCCAAAGATCTTTTTATTGCACATTTCAAGCCAGAACATTTCCAAGTATTTGATAACCTAAGCTCTGACTAAACAACGGAAATTTAGGTCCTCAGCAGCACCCCAAATCAAATGAGCCTTTCTGTAGATATAGAGTCAAAGAGACCACAAAGGCCAATGAACTTGTTCCATTAGTAATTTGTTTAGCAATTCCCGCAGCTACTAAAAACTGTAGTTAACAAATCTGAGAAGTGGTAGCTTCTGTCATTAACACTTTTCAGCCACTGTATTTGTCACTGTATTTGTCACAAACGCCTGGTGTGTACCAAGTTACTGTAAAGAAGAGCTAATGCATCAGTAACACACCTCCTTATTCCTGCCTGAGTCCCTTTCCTCCTCTCTCCTCATACACGGCGGTTCCCTGGTCATGTCATATGCAAAAACATAAAACAGGGGGATTCTCTTGTTCTCTATGCCTTATAAATGTAGTTTCTGCTTTCGTAGTTGTGTGCCATTTAAGAATATATACAATAGCTATTAAGGGAGAAACTGGTTACGAAATAGATGCAAAGTGGAAAGAGCTAGAGATAGGAATTCCCATATGTGATGACAAACAAGAATTCATAGAAAAAAAGAGCCAGTAGGATTCTCCTAAACTAAAAATACCAGATGCCAATCCTGTGTCTTCTAGAGACAATTACATCTGTTTAACTCTCTCCCCATTTCACCTGAAGCTCTCATAATTTTGGAGGTTCATTGCTTGACTTACGTTCAATCAGGCTTTCCCCAATTACAATATTTGAAAGCAATTGTCTTTCATAAAATTAAGCAATTTAATTTTTTCTATCCTCCCCGTCATTTGCTACAAGATTTGGTGACATGTAGAGTTGAATGAGGAAGAGTTGGTGGCTCTGATCACATGGTCTTTCTTTGAGCAAATTAAATCACAACTGACCCCTAGCTTGTAAGTGCAACCTCTTAGCGTATGTATGTTGCAGCTCTCTAATGTGACCTTATTTTGATAAGCCAATCATGGCCAAGTGAGGATAATGAACTCCCTGGGAAGAATAGTGCTTACTTCATCGGAAGCCAAATACACACACAGTAGGGCTATTTCTTCTGCGGTTGCAAATCTTCCAGTCTTCTGTCTCTTCAGGAAATCGTTCCGTGCCTAAGACCAGAAACCATACCAGGTATCAGTGACATAAGGTGTAGTGAGAACTCAGGAGGTCAAAGGCAAGAAGAGTCTACAGAGGTACCAGTGGTGTGCTACATTGAGTAATCATGTATTATAATGAGAATATCATTAATTTCATTCATTGTGGACCAAGTAGGACTATGGTGACTTCCAAGGTACTCAAACTATGTGTTATGCTTAAATCTACAGACACTATATCAAATCAGTTAAAGAAGTGGGCTTTTTTTTTTTTAATTTTTGAAACTGTGGTAAAATACACATAGTATGTTACTTATCATCTTAACCATTTGTAAGTGTAGAGTTCAGTAGTGTTAAGTACATTCACATTATCATGCAACAGATCTCTAGAACTCTTTTCATCTTGCAAAATGGAAACTCTATACCTATTAACCAATAACTCCCCCTTCTCTCCTCCACCACCTCCTGGCAGCCACTCTTCTGTCTCTACGAATTTGTCTACTCTAGGTAAGAAAGAGGACATTTTTCAACCAGAAGATATAAACACATTTAAAATAGATATACCTCTTTGGGATTTGGTCTGGCTTGTATTCTTTCTTGCAGAGATGGGGTATCAACCGTTCCTAAGTCAAAGGGGGACATTCAGCTTGGTTAATTACTCAAACTGAAAAAGACATTGACAAACTTTAAACTTCCTTTACATATGATACAACAATTGGTGAAACCCTTTTCCATGAATATGAATGATAGTTTCACCTCCATTTTCTATGATATTTAAAAATACAGATCATAATTCCTTGTGACACGAGGCAAGGATTCTGGATGAATTGCCCAGCATTCTCAAGACATATTTTAGTCACAGTACATTGACATGACACTTTAAGGATTTTAGTCACTTTCACATGTATTATCTCAATTACTTCTCAGAACAACCCTGAGATGTCCACACATCCATATAAGTGCTTCACAGTACAAGAACACAGGATGCCTTCATGATCTCAAAACCATTTTTTGCTGTCAGGTTCACTCTGGGGATTCTTAGGGACTGTGCCATGCTTGTTGTGGTCCTCAGTAATTTAGATGGTTCTACATTTTCCTCATTATCTTGCCTATTTTCACTGGTTTCAGATTCCTATATTTAAACGGTTCCATGTTTCTCATAACAAAATATAATTCGAAATTATTTCACTTAAAAAAAAGTAAGAATGATGCTAAAATTTTTAAAATCCCACTTGGTCCAGGCTCCCACAGAGCAAGTTGCCCAAATTTTTTTCTTAATTTATATAATCTATAAATTGTCTTCAGAAGGCCTTTTTTTGTGGTGGGCTGACAGCCCTTTGGGCAACCACATGATACATGTAAGGTCATAACAAGTGATTTTAGAGTCATGCCCTCTGGTCCTGAGAGTGCCATCGGGTTTACCAGGAAACCATTTCTCAATTTTAGCATCATTTGTCATTTCCCTGGAGAAGGTGGGAATCTTCATTCACGAAGTTCTAGCTCCTTTGTGTTTAACACCCTTTCTTTAGGTTACCTGTCTCCTCTCACACTTTACCAGAAGTGGGCAGCCCTTTCGACCTCAGAGTGGAAAACTGCCTTTAGTAGGTCACCCGGTTCATTAGGAACATTTTCTACCTTCCACATCACTGTAGGCAATAGTGTTGATAAACGTTCTGGAATCACATAAAAAAGATTCCGCTTCCAATAATATTTTCCTCACTTCTCTCATCCATAGCCTCCTAACAGTCCAAGACCCTACCAACAGTATGCTTAAGACACCCGAAGCCTTCACTAAACAATATCCTCAAAATCCAGTTTTAAAATGCAACTTTGATACCTTCCCACCTGCTCAGACAAGTGAGCATCATCTCTTTCATATGGCTGCTCTTAATGGCTATTAAATGGAACCACAGAGCAAGCTTTCTACTTAATTCCATTGTGCTGAGTCTCCTGTGTCACGGCACAGACTGACACGGCCTGTGCCAGTCTACACGAGCCTGGTGGAAGAGTTGTGACTCTACCGCTGTTGGCGCCACCCCAGACACACTCATCCCTTGTCAGGTTTTCTTCTGTGACTGGCTGTTGAGTCACAGCTAGTTCCTTGTTCCAGACGGTTTGATAATATATTTTCCAGTCTTCTGAAAAGTCCAGCTGCTCAAAGAACCACATTTTCCATATCATTTTGCCATTTATTCCACTGGGTAAATGGCACCCAAAATAGCTAGAGTCAAGTGTCACCAGTGGTATGTTAAAACCCAGTGAAACTGGCTTGACTACATCCTCCTTTTTCTTGGTGTTACCTAGGTTTACTTTTCTAGTCCAAGAAAAATCAAACAGAGCACTTTAACTGGAAATTCTGTAGCTTGAAGGGTGTTTTGTATTCCTCTTTCAAACTGATAAATCATTGGTTTTTCACTTGAAGGGAGAGCATGGTGGAATATGTAAAAATCTGGTGTGGAACCTTCCAAATGACAAAAATTTTCCTCATCCACTCTTTCCCCCAATTCTGGCATGCATTTTAGGTTTCGAAAAGTTCCACAGATAAGCGCAAAATCCTGAACTCGCCAATACCAGCTGTAAACCCCTGAGGGCCCCTTTGATCCTGGAGATGTGATATTTAATTCCTTTTCAGAGAAGAAGTTAGTAATTCTTCTTAGGCTCCCTGTATTCATTTTGGGTCAGTGGAACCAGTGGAAGGGCCCATCTATTTCCTACACAACACACAGTAATTAAGAAAGTAAGTTATTCCTATGAAGTAAGTTACAGAACGCATTTGTTTGGAGAGATTGAACGTCTTGTCTACTAAGTTCTGCTTTCTTTCTTTTCAATGGGAGGTCAGCCTACCTTTTGGTAAAAAGCCAGATAGGGAATAATTTTGCTTTGAGAACCATTTATTTGGTCCTTTGAAGCAGGAACATGGTCATAGACAATATGTACGCAAACTCAATGGGACGTCTCAGACTATGACTGTCTTTACTCCATAGGAGGTGGGCCAGATTCCTACTGCTGGCCACAGTGTGCTGATCCTCTTTTGATAGCATCAAGGAAGGTGTTAATCCCTCCTTTTTATTTATGGCTCACCCCAGGTCATTGACAAGACTCAGTAGCTCCCTATGTTCTGGGAGGATGCTCTTACTTTCTTCCTGTGGTCCTGCGAGCATGGTCTACTTTTTTCCTTCCCTTGACAAGGTCATCTCTGGTCTGCTTTCAGAACACCAAGCTCTGGCCAGTTACGTGTCTTGGCCATGAGATTTGGAATTGTTCCACACACATGAATACCACTTAAACCCCTTGCATCTATGGTACATTCCGACTAAGTATCTCATTCCCAACCTACTGTTGGACTCTTATCTATTTTTTTAAAAGATGTTATTTTATTTGAGAGAGAGAGAATGAGAGCACCAGATGGGAGAGGGGCAAAGGGAGAGGGAGAAGCAGACTCTCCACTGAGCAGAGAGCCCGACCTGTGGCTCAATTCCAGAACTCTGGGATCATGACTTGAGCCGAAGGCAGATGCTTAACTGACTGAGCCACCCAGGCGGCCCTGTTGGACTGTTACCTTAATAAGCCTAAACCCTTTTCCATTTGAGCTTTTTCCCAGTGACAGGATATAATATAACATGGTAAACAAGCTTCCATGGATAGGTTTCACAGTGGCAGCCAGTGTGTCAGGAAGGACAGGTGTGCAGTCCTGTGGGGCCCACCTCACCTGGACACACGCAGTTGCACCTGATCCCCTGCTGGATGAAGTCTGCGGCCAAGGACTTTGTGAGGCCAATCACAGCTGCCTTGCTTGTACTGTACACACATCTGTTCACAACTCCTGAGGGTGAAAGGAAGGCTCAACAATTGAAAGGACAAAACAACAGTCCTCTTGAGAAAGGGAACATAAATAACCGTCCCCAGTAACCCCTGTCATGCTTCTTCCCATCCCACCTTTTTTAAAAATTTGGTATCAGATTTTCTCCCTTAAGAGGGCTGGTTTCTGAAATTTCTGGGAAAATAATATCATTCTTGGCACAACTCAGTCGAGACTGAGGTGTTGAGAACCCACACGTAGGGGACTATAGTGGTCTTAGGTTTTCATCATTGGTGGGCAGAACCCTTGGGCAGATTCCAAAAGAGAATCAGGGGAAAGAACAACAGAACAAACCGGTCCAAAAAATCTAGAGGCCCATGCCCTTTCTTTGCTTTCTTGTCTTGGGCAGGCTTCCCGTGCATTCTTGTGGAGAGAAGGGACACTACCTTAGTAGTAGCGCTTTCATTTGAAACTCCCAAATCATTTGCCAGACTGTAACGTCATTTCTACTTGGCACCACAGTCCTGGCTCATGGACTTGACTTGTTTAGGGCCCAGATCAGCTGACTTTGTGAAGCACTCCCCCGTATTGTGCCAGCACTTTGCACAAACCCGTGTGGTAATACTATCACACTACAGAAGACATGCATTTGCCTCACTCTTCCCCTTTTGGCCATGAGGTGCACATAGTGTTCAATACATTTTTTTTGGTTAATTAAATGGACAAATATTTCCTTCTTCCAGCTTGATTTTCATTTCCATATCCATTAGAAGGAATACAAGGAAGAGCAAATAAAACAAATTCATTTTTTACGATTGGCTTACAATGAAAGCAAAAAGGACTGACAGTAAGGAACATAATACCAATTTTTTAAAAAGTGGTTTTGAAATTATGTGTGGGCTTTATAGTCAATGCTATTTCTGAAAACCCATAGATCGTGAAGTTATGGGAGTCTGTGCATCGTGATTCCCAGAGGAAGACAGACCTACCTTTGATGCTAGAAGCCACAGACGACATGTTGATAATGTTGCCAGATTTCTGTGCAAGCATCTGCCAAAACAAAAAAATAAAAAAAAATGCCACTCTGCAAGATAAAAATATGACCTCTTTAAAAGATTTGCATTTACTTATGGTTTGCAGAAGCATCTTATTAGCTATTAACATGAAGTGCTCTTAAGCAGTCTTAACAGTGTCACCCAGTCATTACTGGGAGAGGGTGGCATGCTCACGCACTCACTGGCAGGAACATTTCCCAGGGGGATTACCGCCTTCCTTTGCCACAAGAGCGTTGGCAAGACCAAGGAGCTCTGAACTAAATGGAAAGTTAATGAACATTAATCATTATTTTGTATTCTTGTTGTTGGAAAACTCTTACTTTGACATGTTTGTTGAAGACCTACTATGTTCAGATATGTTCTAGTTCCAGGAGTTTGGAAGATAAACCACACACTCCCTGCCTGTAGACAGCTGCCTGCAGACTGGAGGGGTTGACACAACCAGCATCAGGCAACAGACAGCAGAGACCTCCACAGAGGGGGATTGGGGTGGCGGGAAGGGACCAATCCAGGCTGCGGGACACTCAGAGGAGGGATCTAAAAGAGGAAAGAGGTGGTCTGAGTTTTGAAAATCAGGTCATTAGTCAGAAAAATAAAAGAGAAACGTGTTTTAAGGAGGAAGAACCACATGTATAAAGGCTGTATCATGGAGCTGGGAGGAAGGGATGGGTCTGGTTGGAATGCCGAGCCTGGGAGGAATGAGGCTGCTGAGGCCAATGGGGACTAAATTTAGGAATTTGGGCCTTATCTTGAAGGCAGCGTGGTGGTGACAATGAGGGGTTTAATGCAGAGCAGCGCATGTTTGCATTTGCGGAATACTAAGACTACTGCGGCACTATGTCAAGGAGACCCACTGGAAGCTGACAGAGATGCAGAAATGTCTGTGGGCAACAGGGGTGGAGAGAGCTGAGGTAGTAAGTGCAGGACATGGTGAAGGGTTACACACAGTGAGGCCCGCCTCCCTCATTGAAGGAGTGTTTCCTAAGAGCATCTCCCTCAGAATTCCCCTGAAGTGTGAAGGTCTGAAGGGGAGGGACTGTGACTGTTTTGTCCTCCTAGATGTGGTATACAGTACGTGGGCCTTACACTGTGATGAATCAGAATCTCTTGGGGTGGAAGCTTCTTTTTAAAATTAATTAATTTAGAGAGCTCATGGGTAGGAGAAGGGTAGAAGGAGTGAGAGAATCTTAAGCAGACTCCCTGCTGAGTGCAGAGCCCTGCAGGAGACTGGATCTCATAACACTGAGATCATGCCCAGAGCTGAAATCAAGAGTTAGACGCTTGACCGACTCTGCCATGCAGGCACTCTGGGATGCTAGTGTAAAGTGCAGGTTGCTGGACTCTGCCCCAGACCTAAAGGAATAATATAATGAATGAAAAAAAATTGCTATGAGTTAACAATGTTTTCAGATGAATTTATACTTAAGTATAACATGTATGTGTATTTTCCAGGGCATGTAAGTATGTCTGGGGGCATGTGGACCCATGAATGCTTTGGGGGAAGAAGCAAGAGCTGGAGAGAATCCCTGCCCAATGGGCATTACCTCCTCATTGAAATCAGAGGCTCAGAGGATGACCATAAAGAACAAGGAGGGGATGGTGGACACTGAGAGTGGTAAAGGGTAAAAACAGCTGGTCAGAGGGAATGGAAGACCACCAGAGAACAGAGGAAGGAAAATCGGGACACAATGGGCCATCAGAGTCAAGGCAAAAGTTTCTAAAAGGAAAGTGTCTCCGCAGTCAGTATAGAGAGAGAAGTTGCTTCTGCTGGGGTGAGTTGCTCTAGCAGCTTTGGGACAGAGAGGTGCAGGAATGGAGGTGAGTAACTGAGTGGTCCAGGATGAGCCTCCTCTGTACCAGAGGTCTCCCCATAGTATTCCCCTCCCTTCTGTTTTGATACTTAGTTATCATTTGCACCCAGGAGCAGAGAGTCTAAAACAAGCTAAGGCATTGTGTTGGATCAAAGGGTGCAAGGGGTTGCTGAGGCGACCCATCCAAGTCAAAGACAGCAGTAGGCATGAAAATACTGAACCCAACTTGCTTGGTTATATGATAAAGAGGATCATAATGAAATGGGGTCCTCATAAAAAAGACCAGGAGAGTAAGTCAAGGCTTGAAAACAAAGCCTTATTATTCTTTCATATCCAACTTTGCAAATAACCCATTTTTACATATTTTTAATTTTTTTTTCATTTTACTGAGCTATCATTGTCATATGTAACCCATTTTTAATGCCTTTAGGATATATAGACTCCAACTGGATGTATAGAGATGAAATATTAAATAAGTTCAGCCTCTCATCTTCTGATATGCAGCAGTTCCTCAGGCAAAACTTTAGAACATAGCCACCTAGGAGATGTTAGTGCTGCCCCTAACACTTGTGCCATCCATTCAACCAGGTCTGTCTGCTGGTTCTCGAGCCCTGTCCTTGCCTCCTTCCATGCAGTCTTCTCAACGCTGGCTCAGTGTCTACTGGTAGAGTGTGGTGCTCTTCCTTGCTCCCCACTCGACAGCCCTCTCTGGCAAATACGACTTGTATAAAGTGAAATGCCTCCTACATGGGGATCCTCTGTAAGATTCACCTCCCAGAAACTCAGGCAGAGGCTGGAAAGAGCTCTGAAAATTCTCTCGAGCTGTACATCAACTAGATCAACTAGTCCTACCCCAACCCAGCTTTTTGTCCCCACTGACCTCAGCTCCTAAACCTAGCAGACCTTGGTTTCTTGGGTCTTTGGTGATTCCATGTCTGACCTTTTCCTGGACTGACAACCTAGATTGATTGATTGATTGATTCATTCATTCATTCATTCATTCATTCAACAAATACTTGACAAAGCACTTCTAGGTGCTAAGAGTCTTCTAAGATATAGCAAAGGAGAGAAACCTTCACATAGCCAAGATTTCCCTGACTTTGGATTTTGCACTGACCTCTTCTTAGAGTATTTTTAAATTGTTCTTTGCCTCTTGACTCATATTCCAGTTCTGGAATGGTTTTTAGTACGTCTACCCATGAACAAAAATTTCCAAAAGTGTTTCTTTGTTCTGACCACCTGACTTTTCAGATCTGCCTGGACTCTAAATACTGGCTTCCCCTGGAAAGTTCTTTTTTTTTTTTTTTTTTTTTTGGTTAAAGATTTTATTTATTTATTTGACAGAGAGAGAGAGAGAGAGATATCACAAGTAGGCAGAGAGATAGGCAGAGAGAGGGGGAAGCAGGCTCCCTGCTGAGCAGAGAGCCCAATGTGGGTCTCGATCCTAGGACCCTGAGATCATGACCTGAGCTGAAGGCAGAGGCTTAACCCACTGAGCCACCCAGGCGCCCACCACCCGAAAGTTCTAACTTGGAAATGTGCATCATAGTAATTGAACCCAGAGGATCCCAGACAACTGGAGCTGGAAGGGATCATGTAATTTCTCACCCTCATTTTAAATAGAGTGCAAGTGCCATCTCCCAAGGCACAGAGTGAAGGAGGGGCAGAGTTCAGGCTGTGATGCCAGAGTCTGAAATCTGGGGTCAGGTTGGTTACTGTGACTTTCATCCTGCCCATCCTAGTCATTAATATCTCTTAGGATTTTTTTTTAATAAATGGGTGTTACTGCTCATATAGATTATTGTTAAGATGCTTTAAATCATAGGTAAACTCACTAATTTGCAAGTTAGTGTTTGCTATTTCAAAAGTTAACACTTACCGACAAGTATAAATTTTAGCTCCATGGGACCATACCTCACCCTTGCTGTCTTCACTCATATTTGTAAAGCATTCCAGACATGAAGGAGGCTGATTATGTTGGTGTGACTGTGACCTAAACTTTCTCCTTTTACCATAGCCTCTGCTTCTTTTCCATATCCTAGAATCAGTCTTCAAAAAATAATCCAAGTTCCAAATAGCATAGATTCTCATGAACTCCAAGTAAGTTCATGAGAACTATGAACTCATTTTAAGCAGAAAAAATGAGATTTGTATTAAAAAAAATTTTGCTGGTCAACATCCTGTGGACCCACTGAGAGATCCTTTTTAGGTGCTCAACAAGCAGATTAAAACAAATTTCTTTGTTTCTAAGTCAATTTTTCCTAACTTCCCTTTTAATGTTCATCTGGATCCTTCTTAACATTAGGTTGAATGTTCAGAGCAAAACATCAGCCCTGCCTTGCCATTAAAAAAGCTCTTCTCTGTGCTGGGCTGGAGCATTTGGCATGTCTGTCATCTAATCCGGCTGGGCTGGAAGACAAGAATGGCTTCTCTGCATTTCACTAGGGTTCCGTTGGCAACTTTGGACTGAGGTGGTTCTGTACTGTGTCTGCCCCTTTCATCGTCTGAGCTTGTGCGGTCGGCTTGTAAGTTCATTTGAACTCATTGTTTTTCCTATTTACTCTCCCCTCCCCCCAGGACACCCAGTGTGTACTTTATATCAAAAGGCATTTAACGCTTGTTTCTAAAATAAAATGAAAAACATTGATGAGTTGTGTGAAGGCTGTGGAATTCAAGGGCAGCAGACCCAGGAGGAATGCTCTCTCTTTAGCATACATACACTGTCTCTCACCTCTCTGGTGCCTCTATGGCTCACCTAAAAACAAGGAGAATACTCAGGGAACAGAAAAGCAATGGTGGTACGTCCATCTTGAGAGCATGTGCCTGGACACTGAAATCCGAAAAGGGGCCCAACTTCCAGGGTTCAGATCCTGCTCTAACCACTTGCTAGTTATGTGACCTTGGGCAAGTTATCTCACCGCCCAGTTTTATCCTTTGTACTGTGGATGTGATAAAGTAGCACTTACCTCATCACATTCTTCTGGTCCTGCATGCCTCCTTGCTGTCCCTCTCCCTGGGGCCCTCTTCCTCACATACCTGAATGGCTAGCACCCTCATTTCAGTTGGAACTCTATGAAAATTCCAGCTTCTCAGAGAGGCCCTCCTGGACTTTACTGAGATCCTAGCTTCTTCTTCATATTACTTCTAATTACTCCCCAAGTTATATGTCTCATTACCCATTATCCTGTCTCACTCCTCAAAAATGGGATCTCTCTTAGAGAAGGGACTTTGTTTAGTTTTCTGATGGGTCTTCTGCACCTAGAATGGAGACCTGCAAATAGAAAGTGCTTAATATTTCTTGACCATTTCTTAACTGGAAGGTTAAATGAGTTAATTCATATTAAATGCTTGATATAAGTGTTCAGTACAGGTTAGTCATTATGGTAGCTACTGTCACTGCTTGGCACATGCGAGGACCCTTTCTGGGTGCCCGGTGTGGAGGCCTACTTATCCAGTGGTGCTTATCCTAGTAGTAGTGGTCCTTACTTTAGGAAGAAATGCCTTGATCATCAAGTACATGCTGCGGACATTGAGATTCATTGAGAAGTCCCAGTCTTTCTCCTCGCAGTCCAGGATGGTTCCGTGATGGACAAAACTGGAAGAAGGATTGATCAATGGGGAAAAGTGATCATTTAAGAAGATCTATATTCCATTTCCTTACCATTTTTTACTGTCATATATTGACTCAGGCCATTGACCTTCCCTTTTGAAGATTTTAACAATTTGGAATATGACTTAGTACATTAGGTTAATGAGTATCCAACTTAAGCTAAATAAATTTATTGGAAAACATCTTTCTTTTAAAAAAGAAAGGCAGAGGTTTGGGGCCACCAAACATAAGCTGGACGTCAAATGCACAGGAAATAATGATAAACAAACATGAGACTAGGATGCCAGCCCTGACTCCTATGTCAAGAGCAACAGTGCCCTCTGGTGAACAGATTTAGTGTTTTCAAAGGGAAATAAATCAAATTGCAAGGAAAACCAGTGTCTCCACATCTCAGGGCTGCAAGGTAATATTGCTATCATACAGTTCTAACGTATTGAGTAAACAAAGCAGAAAAAAACCCAAACTCTTCAAGCAGCCTTTACTCCTTTTCAAGTCACATTCGTAAATAACCTGCTCATCTTTCATATGACAGCAAGAACCACACGCTCTATTTCTATACCTCTTACCTTGTTGAAAATTTAATATACAGATGTTCAAAACCTAATTTTCCTGGTTTTCTTTTTGTGATGGCTCTCAGTATATTCTCATATAAGGAATGAGCAGTTTATAAAATAGAGTATCATAAATTGTTGTTTTGACTTAATTTCCACACAATTTAACATATGACAAACTACAAACGGACTTTTTTTTTTTTTTTTTTTTTTTTTTTTTACTGAAACATGATTAGCAAGAAGAACAAAAATATATTAGAAGACTCTGGAATTTTTCTGTCAATGAGGCAGTACAAATGTAACACTAAGAACAAATATAACAGTAAGTACAAATATAACAATAAGAAAAGTGGAATGTCACTTAGTTCCTGTGTAAACATCCGTTGGGTTCACCTCTACTGGGCTATGTCTGAGTAGGGAAATAGTAGCACTGCCTGTCTTCGGTGTGGCTGCTTCAGTTCCAGTCTCCCCTATTCACACATGGTTCAGGACTGTTGGTACCACCCTAGTAAGTTCAATTAAGCCATTCTCCTTGCACTCTGTACAGAAGTGCAACACGGAAACTTCTTTTGCTGGGTGGGGCTCATTGTTCCAGTAAGAAACCCTGAGCTTGGGCAGTGTAGAGGACTGGCTGGAACGTTGTGCCAAAAAACGGGGAACACCTGCATTTCAATAGGCTGAGTACTTGGTTTGTGGTAAATATACTTGTTTTAAAGACATTTACTGGAAAACAGTTTTTCATTTTATTTTATACGTCTTAGTGGAACATCCATAACCCGTCCAGTGTGAGGCATTACCAGCCTTAAGAATGTCAACAGGTTTGGATTACTACCAGTTCTCTTGAGCAGACCATGATTCCCCTGAGGACTCAGCCCATGTCCACTTCTCTGGCTTTCTCACTTGCTGAATCTTGGAATAAAAATTCTATCTAGACTCTAGCTGTATTTCCTAAGAAATATATTATGGCTCATGATGACTAGTTTTGCCATAGTATCAAAAGTCATTAAATAAAAGAGAAAACTTTCTGTAAGGACAGTGAAATTAAAGTGTGTGAATTACCCAGCAACATTAAAGAGAACATCAAGTTTCTCAATTTCACTGGCAAACTGGTCAATTTGTTTCTTCTTTGTGACATCAAGGGTCCGAATTTGAATACCTGAAAAATAAAACAAAAGACACAATTTACCTTTAAATCATAAAAATGTTTAGCTTTGAAGATTTAGCTGTTTTGAAGTGTAAAGACTACAATATTGGTCCAGTTAGGCTTCACAGGATTGTTGGCCATTAGTAGGGTCTTAGGAATCTCAGAATCTTATAGTCCTCCTCATCTAGAGCTCTGTATCAGATGCCTCTGTAAGCCAGCAGTAACATCTGAAAGTGGGTCCATTCCAGCCCTTCCTTTCCCCAGAGGTTGAATCACTGCTACAGTGATCCTGAATTCTGTCTCAGGGGGAAAGACAGGAGTGGTGGAAGAAGCGATTGTTTCTATTTGTGCCCTTTACCTTTATGTCAATTCTTCTATTTACTAGCAATGACTTTGTCGGTCATGGGTACCATCACTTATTTCTGGACTGAATTGCAAGAAGAGACATGAGGCCAGAAAAAGAGATGGAAACACCATGAGAGATCTGGCATGGGGTCTGAGAAAGACATGTTGTACTAGCTACTAAAATAAAACCAAAAAACCAAACAACCACCCCTCCCCAACCTAAACCAACAAATATGCTTTAATGAAAGAAGCAGTTACTTTTACGATTTTAAAAATATATGGTTTATTTTATTCTTCCGTTTTGGATATAGAAAAGAAAGATTATAAATGAAGAAAGGGAAAACTAAAACCGAGTTTCAGAAGAACTTCCTTTGCTTCTTGCTTTTCTAGGACAGCAGCTTCCCTTAGACTTGTTGAAATGGTAACTCAACATGGTCTAATTCAGTTAACTAATTCAGTGGACTAAGTTGTATCTGATCATGTAACCAGTTCTATTTTGCCAAAATAGTTAGCTTTCAAATGAGTTCTACGTCTTGATTTCTTTCTGAGTAACGCTACTAGAAGACCTCTGATGCTGGAATTAGGTTCAGTGTGGTACGGTGAGGGGCAATACGCACCCAGACAAGTTAATCTCTTACAGTTTCTCATCATGATACGTGATTTTACGGCTGAGCTATCTCCAGTATAGTAGCCACTAGTCACTTGTGGCTACTGAGCATCAGAAATGCAGATAGTCTGAACTGAAATGTACTGGAAGTGTAAAGTACACGTACATTTCAAAGATTTGGTATAAAAATGTAAAGTATTCCATTAGTAACTTTTTAAATACTGTGTATGTAAAAATTATAATATTTTAGATATATTGAATTAAGTAAATATATTGTTATTACTATTATTTTAAGATTTATTTATTTATTTGACAGGGAGAGAGAGAGAGCACAAGCAGGGGGAGTGGAAGAGGGAGAAGCAGGCTCCCTGCTGTGTAGGCAGCCGGATGCGGGACTCAATCCGAGGACTCCAGGATCATGACCCAAGCCGAAGGCAGATACCCAACCAACTGAACCACTAAGGCTCCCCTAAGAAATATATTACTAAAATTAATGTCACCTGTGTCTTTTTACTTTTTAAATGTAGCCACTACAAAAATTGACAGTCATCATTGACATCAACATTGATATCATGTTTCTATTGGATAGTGCTTCCCTCACAGAGAGGCACTCAAGTGGAAAATCATCACTAAACATTAACAGTAAGGGAAGCCTGGGTGGCTCAGTTGGTTAAGCGTCTGCCTTTGGCTCAGGTCATGATCCCAGGGTTCTGAGATTGAGTCCAGCATTGGGCTCCTTGCTTAGCAGGGAGTCTGCTTCTACCTCTCCCCCTACTTGTGCTCTCACTCTGAGAAATAAATAAATAAAATCTTTTTTAAAAAAAGTTAACATTAACAGGGGCACTTGACTGGCTCAGTCAGTAGAACATGCAACTCTTGACCTCAGGATCATGAGTTCAAGCTCCATGTTGGGCTAGAGTTTACTTAAAAAAAGTTAGCAACTGTTAAATTTTCGCGTTATTTTGTCACTAAGTACTGAATCTTTCAACATGTTTCAGAAAAAAATATTTTAGGTATACATCTTAAAATGTTGCTTATACATTTAAATATATAGATTTTTGTGGGTTCGCACAATATGGATTGGTATCAGGGAATCAGGCTCTGAAGAGAAGGCCAGTGTAACTAAGTAGCTAAGGAATTTTCTTTCAGCACCTGAATCCCAAGTTCACAATGTCAACTTGCTTACCGGGGCACTCTTCAAGTTCCTGAAGTTTGGACTCATTGATATCCGTGGCGATGACTTTGGCACCTTCTCTTGCAAAAGCCTGAGAGACACAATGTGCAAGTAAATCCTTTGTTTATTTGATTTGATTCCATTCTCGTGAGTAGAAAGTCGGTTAGCCTTTCCCTATTCATCTTATTTTCATTGTTTTCCTTATAAAATAGGTGGAATTTCAAGCTCTCTATTCTCACTTCACCTTTCCCATTGTTACTGTTTTTATCATTAATTAGAACAACATGACATACATTGTGCTTGTCATTTGACTTTGTTCCTTTAAGCATTATCAAATAAAATTGTGTTTTTAAAAACTAGGACTGTTACTGACACCTCTCAAAATACTATTCTGTGATGTGATAGCCTGTACTTCATTTCTGAGCAAGTTCTTACTATTTTCCATTTCCTATTATATTCCAAGTAATAAGAGAAAATGGGTTATTTCAATACTTTTTCACCTAAGAGTATACTACTGTTTTCATAAATGTCAAACCATACCATACGACTATACTATAAGTGCATTAATTAGCTCAGGTGGGGGTTATAATGTGCAAGAAGTTGACATAAATTGGAAGGTAAAGGTAACCTGATAGTCTCATAACTCTAGAGTCCTGTACCTGAGCTGACGTAATTTCAGAAAGCTGTGCATTCCGGTAGGGCCCCTGCAGCAAATATATCATAATGCACAGAAACTGAGCAGAGAAAGAAGTCTCTCAGAGTCAAAAGGTACCAGTAATGTCACATAATAAACATGTGAAGTGTTCATTCCTTCATCTGCCCAGGGTGAGGGATAGCGACCTTTCTTTTTGTAACTTAGGACAACAGAAACACAAAATTAAAAAAAAAAAAAGAAAAAAAAAAGTAGAGCAGAATGAAATAGCCACAAGATCTGTCCACATAATTCAATACCTCAAAAGCTAGTAAGCAAACAACAGATAATAACTTACTAAGGCGGCTGCCCGGCCAATCCCCTGAGCGGCGGCTGTCACGACGATGACCTTCCCATCAAGGCGACCCATAACGGAGCCTGCAGTTTAAGCTAGATACATGTGTATAACGGCTTAGTATATAGTCCTGTGCAGTGACTTCTAGATTGAACAGTTCGATGAACTCTTTAAGAACGTAATGACCTGTCATCTGAATTCTCCATGCATGCTGACTCTAGATACCTAGCTTAGTATATAGAAAACATTTAGCATAACCCATTGAAGTGATAACAGATATTGGACTTTAATCCACCATTTGGTTTCTTGAGGACTTAGAGAAGACAGCATCTGATACTGACATAGCAGAGGCAGGGTCCTTCCCCTCACTAGCATCACCATTGTCCCCACCGTCCCTATACAAACTGCTGTGGCGTTGTATGTGTCCTTACTAGTGGGGGCTGCTTCTCAATTTCTCTGCTGTAACTTTTCTTGGGGTTCGCACTATCAGTTGTCTCTGGCTTTTCCTTGTCACTGGAAAAATTTCATGGTTGGCCTCAGAGAGTCATTGAACAAAAGAGCTGGAAAATCAAATCATGTCCAATACTCCCATTTTATAGATGAGAAAACTGATTTGACTTCCTAAGGTCACAGACCCAGTTAATGACAGAGCCAGAACTAAGCTCAGGCCTCCTGACTCCTTTGCTATGTAAGATTTCACCCCTCAACGCTGCTGATCCTCTCTTAAAGTTTAAGCATTTACTTGAATTTTAATAGATACCAGCAGTAATTTTCAGAATGGAGGACTGAGGAATTCTGACCTAGGGGAAATAAGATATGCATAAGATATTTGGTTCTTGGGATGCCTGGGTGGTTCAGTCAACTGGTTAAGTGTTAAGTGTCTGCTGTCAGCTCAGGTCATGTTCCCAGGGCCCTGGGATCCAGCCCCATGAGGGCTCCCTGCTGATAGGGGAGCCTGCTTTTCTCCCTCCTTCTCTGCCTGCAGCTCTCCCACTGTTTGTGCCCTCTTGTGCTTGCTCTCTCTGTCAAATAAATAAAACCAAAAAAAAAAAAAAAAAAAAAAAAGAAAGAAAGAAAGAAAGAAAAATATTTGGATCTTGGACGGTAGCTTTTCAGGATGAGAGGAATGGCTCATGATGAGGTTGGGGGGTTGGGGTAGTTAAGGTCAAATGATGATCACCTGAGGGTTTCTTCAAGGAACTGAGTACATTTTCTCACCCCACTATCCTTAATGGGTTCCTATGATCTCACAACAAGTCACACAATGGCTGCTTTGTCCCAAGTCATCACATCCCCATTCCAGGAAAAAAAAAAAAAAGGTGGAAACTAAAAGCCTTCCAGAGGGTCCTCACTTTCTATTCAAGAAGGAAGCCCTCCTTAGAAATTCCAACCCTCATTTCACAGGCCTGCTCTAGCACCAGAGGCTAGGAATTTGAGAGTTTTGTTTTCTATTCTCTAAAAAGAAAAAAGGGAGCTAGCCTCCTTAAATGGGCCATGTAAGATAACCTACACAATCACCCTGCTCAGTTACCTGCCTGATAAAGAACAGATAGCTAGCTAGTCTTGCCTCGAGAACTCACATGATCCAGTCCTTTCTTTTTGAACCCATCTCTGTTAAGCTCGGAATGCTGAGGCGCCAGTTACTCTTGTGGGCAATGGGACTAAAGGACTGATGGAAAAAGTGTGACACAATCTGACATGTATTTTAGAAAGATCACTGTGGGACGGGTGTTTTCCTTGGGAGGGTGTGCTGTGGCCTGAAGGGCGGGTGAAAGGAAGGAGACGGAAGGGGAGCTGGACGACAGCAGTGTCTCAGTTGGAGACTGAGTCTGGTCACCCGTGCACTACCTTCAGAAGGATTAAGTGGTCTTCCCCTTGTCTCCGGGCTGTGAATTCAAACCTAGGCCTCCAGGTTGCAGGTGCAAGAGAAGACCTCGCGGGTCGCGTTGTTCCTGCGGTCTTGGCACGCCCTCCCGCGCCCTAGGTCCGCACGCGGCCGCGCGACCTCCGCGCGGAGGCGAGTGCGTGAGTTCCAGGACCACTTCTGCGCGACACAGAGACCTCGCGGACCCTCCCGCCACTGCGCCGCCCAGCCGCGCGGTGCGTGGTCCTCCCTCGGGATCCGACGGCGGGTTCTCTCGTTTCCTCGTTTCCTCTCACCCTAGCATTTCCTCTCCTGACGCGACGCAAGCTTAATTCGGGGTTGGAGTTTTGCTTCCCAGAGGGCCCCACCAGCAACCCGCTCCGGGGACCTGCTTGCAGCTTCCCCGAAGTCCTGGGATTGAGTCTGCGCTCGTTAGGGGCCCGGGCGGCCTTTTACAGTGCCCGACCTACTCTGATGCCAGGGCGTCCCGCTGTTTGTTTCGCTTTTCCTTATTCTTACACGAGTGATGCATTTGCACTGTAAACACGTTAAGAGCTGAGAGATACACAGGCTTTAGAAAGAGGAGACTCCAATAAACTCCCCCGCGCCCCGATCGTGGGCATGGTGTATTAGGAAGCTATTATTTCGCACCCCTGTGACTGCCGGCGTAGGCGCCTGACACTGAAGGCGCGCACCAGAGGTTTCTCTACAAATCTGGGACGCCCGGAGACGCGCTTGCTGAACAACTGGTCGAGCACGGAGCGGCCGCCTCGCTCACTCTGAAATCTCTCCCTCGCCGGCCTTGTCTCTCGGAAACCAAATTTTGGGGACAAATCCTTACTGTTACAATAGACGATACTATCAAACTAAAATGAATTTATTGGGGCGCCTGGGAGGCTCAGTGGGTTAAGGCCTCTGCCTTCGGCTCAGGTCATGATCCCAGGGTCCTAGGATCGAGCCCCGCATCGGGCTTTCTGCTCAGCAGGGAGCCTGCTTCCTCCTTTCTCTCTCTCTGCCTGCCTCTCTGCCTACTTGTGATCTCTGTCGTCAAATAAATAAATAAAATATTTAAAAAAAATAAAATGAATTTATTTGGGAAAGTCAGTGCAGACACGACCTGAAACGGTAAAATGAGGCAACTCTCAATAAATCCAACGTGAAAGCCACATTGAAAAACTTACCTATGCCTGAGTTTCAAACTTGTTAAAAACACACCCTTATCTTGATCTAACTGCTAAGATTAATCTTGAAATAGGTACCCCGCAGAGCAAAGCAAATCGAAGCCCCCCCCCCTTCCCAGGCTGAAGTGTAACTTAAAAAATATTAGGAAATCTTACTTTAGAGCAGCAAGTGGATGTCGTCCTCCAGATCCCTGGGCCAGCCACAGACTTGATGAGACCTTTGTGCAGAAGCAAGTCAGGCGCATCATGCACGCCGGGATTTGTAGTTTCCTTCAGTTTTAGGAAAAGGAGGCTCACGTTTGTATACTATATTTGTGTGTGTGTGCTGCCATCTACTGGACATCTGGTAGAACGGCTAACTCCAAAGAGAAGGTGAAAAATGGAAAGGCATCTCAGGGCTTACTTAGGATGGGAATCATTTCCGTCACTTTAATCCAAGTCTTTGTTGTTTGTTCGTGCCTACTATGTGCTGTTCTAGGATATTAAAAACTTAATGAGTCAGAAACATCATATGGAAGACAGCAGGTCAATGACATAGAAGGACCCTAATTTAAGATAGTGGAGCCTTCCTTCCTGGCCCTTCACCAAGATTGTTTTGAGGGAGAGAAATAAAAATTTCCCTTGTGTTTAAGGTATAGTTATGGTTGTTTTGTCACACTCTTTGTCTTCTAACACTTGTCCATATTTAGTGGCGGGGTGCAGGCACCGCGAGTACATGGAGGGGCAGGGTCCCGGTAACACTCTGAGATTTACAACGTGGAGGCCTGAAAGGGAACATGTTGGGTAAGAGCAACAAATCAAGTTTAGTCAAAAAGAACGGACAGTACAGATCGAAAAGAACTGGGCCATGTGTGCTAGGCTTACTAAGTCATACTATAGCAGGTGTATAATTGAGCAGAGTGGTTGCGTCCGTTATTTTGTACATGTATTGTTTTCGTTGGTCACTCAACATCTACCCACCACACTTTCCCCTGCCTTTTATTTTATAAAGGCCAGAAAACAAAAAACTCTCACATTCCTAGCCTCCTTTGCTGCTAGAGCTGGCCAATGAAATGCAAGTTGTGGAGGATTTCCTTTTGGATAGAAAGGTAGGGCTCCTTTGAAATGATTTCCCTTCTTTTTTCCTGGAATGTGGATCTGTCTTGGGACATGGCAGCAGTTGTGTGACTTGGCATGAGGTCAGAGGCACCCATCAAGGACAGAGCAGGATAAGGAAAGGAACCTGATTCCTTGAAGACAGCCTCTGTGCCACAGCCTTAGACTAACCCCTCTGGGATTCCTTTTTTTTTTTTTAAGATTTTATTTATTTACTTGAGAGAGTAAGAGAGAGAACAAGCAGTGGGTGGGGGTGCAGAGGGGGAGAAGCGGACTCCCTGCTGAGCAGGGAGCCTGACATGGGGCTTGATCCCAGGACTCTGGGACCATGACCTGAGCTGAAGGCAGAAGCTTAATCCACTGAACCACTCAGGCATGTCCCCCATTGGGATTCTTAGGCGAGAAAAAATAACTTCTTTGGATTACATTTTCCCCCAAGTTTTTTGTCTTTGGAGCGAAGTATACTCATAACAGTCATGGTGGTTCAGAAGAAAGGCTGTGCAGTAAGATAAGTCCCCCATTCTTCACTAGCTCAGTAAATCATTTAACTCTCCAAGGCCCAGTTTCCTTTTCTGTAAAGAAGGTAAACATAGCACCTGGCTCAGGCATGTGAGGAGAAAGGACGAGGCATTCACAACTACCAGCACACCATTTGTTACATTTGTACTTAATAAGTGTTAATGATGACTATAATTCAATTACAGCAGATGACAAAAATGGATTGAAAAAAAATCTCTGATCTAATTTCTGCATATATAAGCATACGCACATAAAGTCTTTGGTAAGACCGTCTCTCATTGCCCAGGGTAGCTTCTAACGGTGTCTAATGATCTCTAAAAATACTCAACTGTGCTCCTTGCTTTAGTAACAATGTCTTTAACTTCTGAGGGTTTTAGAATACATTTTTTATGGATATGAGGATTCTCTAATCAAGGCCAAGCCTAACACTTCTTTCTTGGTGCAGCTTTCTTGAGCTTCCCTTTGTCCTGATTTCCAACAATAATGCTGACTCTCTGACAGACTAAGTAACATGGTGTTGCAAAAATTTTCTTACCCATGTGTATTTTCCATGGACTAAATTTCTTCAAGGTTAAGGACCATATCTTTTTCATCCTTATGTTGCAGTCAGCACATATTATGAGATGTTTGTTTTCCAACTAAATATGTTTGCAGAGGCAGTAACTTTTGGTGCCTAGCTCAGTGACTGGCACACAGTAAACAGCAGTTAAATATTTGCTGAGTATGAATGGTAGGCTTTTACTAGGTTTTCCGGATATAATTTTGTCAGGCTCTCAAGAAAATGTTTCCTACGAATAATAATCTATTTGTCTTCTTTGGTCTTGACTTTACTTTCCAGACCATTTTAGTGTCTGACTACATTACTGCTTTTTAACCTTTTTGTATGTTTCATTGTTGACTTTCACAGCCATTTATCACAATATCGAAACCCAGGTCATAAGAGTTAAGCAACATTCTGAGGGAGATGCTGACAATACAGAGGACTAGAAAGCTCTACCTCTATTTCTCTCACAGAGACACCAACTTAAAACAATATACAGATTAAAATAGCTTTATGAGAACTCAAGTCAGTTGAGAAGCTGCAGTACCCCAGGTCAGGAGAGAGCTGAGAACAGCTGCATTGAAATGGGCAAGAAGGGTCATTTCCCTTTACCTCTGGTCCCACCCATCCCACCCTTTGCCCAAGCCAACACAGCTCAGCCTCTGGCTCCTGGTTTCTCCAGGAGAGTAGGGGGAAAGAGAAGGGTGGAAAACTAACCCAGAGTTCTGGCCTTTTCTATGGCATCCCAAGGGTTTCTGTCTTGTCTGACTTGGAGTGCTGATGGAACTGGCAACAGTTGGCACTATAGGGCTTACAGTGCCCCAAATGGAGGCTGGAGTGGTTCATCACCTTGGGAGAGAGCGAGAAGACTGGAGTATGTTCTTGGTGTTCCAACTTTTTGGAGGGCTGTCGAAGACTGATATTTGTCTTGCCTACCTGGGATGCTAATGGGGAGCTGAAAGACTTTGGATTCCTGGGGGCCAATGAGAAGAAAAGAGCAGGGAACATGCTGTACTGCAGACAGACACCAGAGGGAGCAAGAGATCCAGCTCCTAGAAGAGAAATAAGTAAACTTCTCTAATTGGCAAATTATACTCACGGCCCAGAAGTCACACCCCTAAAAAAGTTTCAGAGATCCCCAGAATCGCTGTAGACTAGAATAGGTGGCTGCTTTTCCAAATGCATAAAACTCAGCAAAAATTCAGAAGGTGCGCACGCACACACACGAAACAGGACCCAAAGGACAAAATAAATTTCCAGAAATCAACTCCAAAGAAACGGTGATCTATGAATTACCAAAGAATTCAGAATGATGGTTTTTAAGAGGCTCAATGACCTATAAGAGAATGCAAATAGGCAACTAAATGATATCAGGAAAATGAGGTATGAACAAAATGATGTATTAACAAAGAAAAAAAAACTATTACAAAGAACCAAACAGAAATTCTGGACCTGAAGAATACAGTGACTGAATTAAAAATATTTACTAGAGGGGTTCAATAGCAGACCTGATCAAGTAGCAGGAAGAATCAAAGAAGAAGGGAAGAAATTAAAAAAAAAAAAAAAGAAAAGTGGAGAAAGACTGAGGTACTTATGGGACATCAGCAAATGGACCGATGTATGCATTATGGTACTTCTAGCAGAGAAAAAAGGACAAAAAACTTATTTGAAGAAATAATGGCCCCAAATTCCCGAAGCTGAGGAAGAATATGGACATCCAAATTCTAGAGTTAACCAACATTTTATGGACTGGACGGATACCCCGATGACTGATTATACTTTTAATGGCCTTAGTTTTATTATCCAGGTGAAATTACTACTTTAAATTACTTTTATTCAGCAGAGGAGCAGATATTGTAAAGAATCACATCTATAGCTCTGTCATAGTATCTTATTTGCGGAAGAGTGAAAAGGAGAAACAAGACTCTGAAGAGACATGCAGGCTTGGGGGAGAGAATTAAAGAAAGGGACACCTTCCCCTTAACCCTGTTGAATTCTTATGATAGTATATTAAGGGAAAATATCCATCCATGGATTGTAAAATGATGGCTATTCACAATCTCTTCCTTTGAATGAATCTTACCAAAGAGCCAAGAATGAGTTGAAATCACTAACTCTGTTCTAGACCTTATGCAACTTGCTGTTTCATGTGTTTTTTCAAAGTCATATGATACAAAAGTAATATTTTAAAACCTCCCTAAAAGCACACTTCTTTTGATCCCTTTAATAACAAAAGTATGGATCCAAGTATCCTAGAAAAATGACAAAATTATCAAACTAACATAAAATTTCTGCGGTTTTACAGACTGCAAGAAGCCCATCCAGAGATGCCTCATATATCTGTGGGGACTCTCGGTTTAGAAGACTTTCTACTTCGATAGAAACTCTGGTGCTGTTTCCTCATGCCTGAAATCAAAGGGTAGACTAAATGGTCCATAAAGTTCTTCCAGCTGGGAATAAAATGCAGTAGACTACAAAATCTGGTAACAAACAAACCAATTTAGAGTGCTTGTCTAGGGGGCTAGTGGAGGACAGAAAAGTGAGAGAGAATTTTTGTATTTATTATAGCAAAAGAAAGATTAGCCTAGAAAATGAAGAGGTCATAGCACTTTGCTATCCCTTAGCCACTTAAATCCCAAAAGCATGTATATATTCTCATAGCAAAATTCTGAGATTCTGAAAAATTCAACAAACAAGTAGAGCCAAATATACCCTGAGTACCCCACCAAGAAACCATTAATTACCATTACAGGGAGTTGTGATTCAGAACCACTAATTAAACGTTTATTGAATGTTCAAGGTACTTAAAAAGGAGCTTATAAGCCTGTTAATTAAATGACACTTTAATGTATGCATCATGGCTTGGAATTATCTAAGTCATATGTGGATAACATTACATTAATAAAAATGAATACATTTTATGTATACATGGAAAGACTGGAACATTCCTTCAATAATTTTATTCTTTACAAAATATATAAATAAATAAAACAATTCAACTTCTGTAGTATTACCACATTCAAGAAGATATTGCCATCACCATTCTAAATTACTGGAAGGCATTAATCTCTATTCCTTCATCTTCGCTTTCAAGTGGCAAAAAGAAAACTGAATTGAGATTAAGTTGGGCTGTGATAACATTGCCAGGGACAGGCACATGAAGGAATTAACAGTCATGTCCAAGCAGGGAATGCTGGGGCCCCAGAAAAGCAACAGGAAAGGAGTCTACTGTGTCCTGCACTCGGGTGCATCTTTTCCTGAGGAGGTGTGCCACGGAGCTGGCTGAGGACCCACACTCTCTGCTCCAGCAGTTTGTTCTTCTGAGAAAAGACAAGAAAACCCAAAAATAATCTTATTAAAAACCACACACAGACACACACACACACACACAATTTGAATACAACTGGAAATGGAAACGATTTTAAGACAGTAGAGATATAAAGCATGAAAAATGACAATATGGTCATTAATGTCCTCATGTTTGGTCATTAAAAAGGTATATGTCACTTCATCTGAGGTGGAGAAGTTTACTGTCTATTTTCTCATAAAATCAACTGTTATAGAACTGTTATAACCCTAACCCTAACCCGTTTTGTATATAAAGCCAAGAAGTAATAAAGTGTCACTTGAAATTCATCAGTTTGAGATTAAAAGTGAATCAAACACAGATTGAGTCTAATTTTCCTTGGCCCTAATTTTAGGAAAAAAAAAAAAAAAAGCTGTGCTAAGCAAATAATATATATTTTGGAGAATATTTAGTCATTCTTTGAACACTCTGAGGCTTTAAAAAGCACTTCAACTGTATTTATGCTTATAAGCAATATTCATTTTCAAATGATTAATTAAAATAAATCTCACATACCTGGTCTTTGCAATTATCTCAAGTTGTTGAGAAAATTTATCTTTTTATAATTCAAATTAAAAACTAACATTAAAATTCTTTTTTTTTTAAAGATTTTATTTATTTATTTGATAGAGAGACAGTGAGAGAGAGCATGAGCAAGGAGAAGGTCAGAGGGAGAAGCAGACTCCCCATGGAGCTGGGAGCCTGATGCGGGACTCGATCCCGGGACTGCGGGATCATGACCTGAGCAGAAGGTAGTCGTCCAACCAACTGAGCCACCCAGGCGTCCCTTTTTTTTTTTTTTTTTTTAAAGATTTTATTTATTTGACAGACAGAGATCACAAGTAGGCAGAGAGAGAGACGGGGAAGCAGGCTCCTCGCTGGCAAAGAGCCCGACTCGGGGCTTGATCCCAGGACCCTGGGATCATGACCTGAGCCGAAGGCAGAGGCTTTAACCCACTGAGCCACCCAGGTGCCCCACATTAAAGTTCTTTTTGAATGGTATTTTACTAATTCAGGCTGGGACTATGTCCTTTAATTCTGAAAAAAATTTTTTTTTAAGATTTTATTTGTTTGACAGACAGAGAGAGAAGAGTGAGCACAAGCAGGGGGAGCAGCAGGCAGAGAGGGAGGGAGAAGCAGGCTCTCTGCTCAGCAGGGAGCCTGATGGGGGACTTGATTCTAGGACTTGGACCATGATCTGAGCTGAAGGCAGATGCTCAACTGAGTCACCCAGGTACCCCTGAATTGGTCAGTTTTTGATTCATATATTCTTCCAGCTTACTCTTTTATTTACTTCAGTTAAAAACAGTACCAGAGTGATGCATATATTGATAAAAAGACTCAAGCATTTTTATTTGAGGTTGAATTAATTCGTATCAGTCTATGTGTCTGGCACTATCAGATAAAATCAAAAGGTGATTAAAAGTTTCTCAGTTTTTCGGGGCACCATAGTATGACAGGGGCACTCTGCTAATCCTCCATCCACCCCTCTGTGTCTGGCACCTGGGCTGAGGTGGGGGTCACCCTTCACACTGCCTCCCTCCAACCAGTGAGGAGCCTAGCACTGCTGATTTTACTCCCAAATCTCTCCCGTCCATCCATTTTTCTGTATCTCCCTTGAGCCTGCTCAAGTCCCCGCTACTATCACACCTCTTGCTTGGACAACTGTCATCAACTCTTGCTCCTATTAGTTGTTGGTCACCATAGAGCTAAGTTTCTGTGTTCAAAATTTATAACTCATTATGATTCCTCCCATCATGTTGTTTAAAATCTTTCAAAGTCTTTGTCTATATGTTTTCAGGAAAAAGTAAAAATTCCTTTATACAATCGACAAATTGCCACACACCTGGCTCTTCTTCTGTTTGGCTGCACTGCCTCCACCCCCAGCAGCTTGGGTTCACTGTGCTCTGGCCAGCTTGCTTTCTTTTAGCCCCGACCCTGGTAACAGTCCGTCCTACCCTGGGGGTGTCACTGTTCTATCTGCCTGAAATATGTCTCCCTCCTCTCTTTGTTAAGCTGACTCACATTAACCTTTTAGATCTCAGCGTCCTTCTTCAAGGAAGACTTCCTTACTATTCCTGAAACAAAAGCCTATTATATGCCTCACTCTAGAATTTTATCTGTTTTTATTTTTGATTACTTGATTACTGTATCTCTCAGCAGGACTGTAAGCTTCCGTAGGGTGGGGACCATGTCTGGCTTAGCTTATCAATGTACCATCAGGGTCTCATCTCTGACACATAGTTGGAGACCAAAATTTTTTGCTGATTGGATAAATTAATAAGTAAATGAAACAAGTCTATGATCTCGCTTGTGTAAAATGAAGATAATGCTATTGGAAATACTGGCCCAATGCATTGATAAGAAAGACTTCTTCAGTCAAAGTTTTGTTTATAGGGTAGTGTCTTCATGTTTTTAATAGAGTTTCTAATATCTTAGGGAAAAGTTGAAGGTTTAAGAGGTAGAATAAAGACTCAATTTGGGGTAAAAAATGATGGACATCAGTGCTGTGCTTTGGAGAAACTTTCTTACAACAGAAATGCCAAATGAAGTCTGTGCACTGTAGCTTGCTCAACTATATCCTGTCTGACCTTGCCCTTCGGGGCCACAAATTAAAGATAAGTTCTGACAGTTATCCCCTGATTTCCAAAGAACCAGTATATTTACGTACCTGGGCAAAGGCCTAAACTGGAGTTATCAAAATAGCGAACTGGATGAGGCGTTGGTAAAGACTTCGATCGGCTGTCAAAAAACCAAGACTTTGGTGATTCCCTTGGCACAGGATCTTGTAAATTCCGTTCCTTGCATTGAGAAGGTGTATGTGGCCTCTTTTTGGAAGGTGTTCTAGTCACTTTAGGAGACTGTGGAGAATTCTCACAACTAACTTCTCTTTGAGTCTCTCTCTTAAGGATTCTCTCCTTCCATGTTTTGACCTCATTGGAAAGATGATGATTATTGCTTCAATAGAGGAGAAAAAAAGAGAGAGAGAGAGAGAGAGACTGTAAGTCTATACAATTCCTGCATTTATTCACCTGGTACATTCATTCTCTATTCCCTGGCCACATTCTGTGTCTTTCAGTTCCACTAACTGGTTATTTTTTGTGACCAAAAGCCTGTGCACTTGTTGCCCTCTGCCTAAAAGGCTTTCTAGTCTCTCCTTTCATCTGGCCTAACTCTTGCCCTTTTCCACAGCTACTCTTTTATCAGTTTCTTCACCATCACCCCTCCCCACATCTAGATAAGGTCCTAGTTGTGGTTTTCTGTTCTTGCTGTTTAATAGCACTCAATGCAAAAAATTAGTTGTATAGTTATTTGTTTACTATCTATTGTTCTTCTTGTATCATTAGTAAAGTGCTTGGCACAAGATTCTAATTGTTGATAAAAGCCAAATATTAAATTTGTTAGAATTGTTTATAAAATAAAAAGAAAATAGGCTACAATAATAATGGACTTATGGAATTCCCCTTTGACTTGGGTATGCAGACTTGTGGTCTATTTAAGTTGCCCCTTACTCTCTGCTCAGCAGGGAGCCTGCTACCGCCCCCCCCGCCCCCCGCCCCGCCTCTCTGCCTATTTGTGACCTCTCTCTGTCAAATGAATGAATAAAATCTTAAAAAAAAAAAAAAAGAATTTAAGTTGCCCCTTAAAGATCTTTGTTTACTTCCTGTTTCTGGCTTTGTTAAAAATAGGTCAATTGACAGATAGCAAACATCTGGAATGGGGGTAATATAGTCTTATTCCTTTTTAAAAACATTTATTACATATATTCTAAAAATTATTTCCCCGTATGCGTGAAGGGTTGCCAACTGCAAAAACTTGTATGGAAGTGTATACACCAAGCTCCCCACATGTAATAGCCAGAAGCATAATTTCAATATCACGTAAGCATATCTTACCTTAATAGTTCATTCTTTTGCTTTATTAGCTGTTCGTTTTGCTGCTTTAACTTTGAGACTTCTTTTTCTAGCCGTATATATTCGCTTTTTAAAATAAGAGCTTTTGTGCTCTGTACGATGCCACTACCACCTCCACAAGTTAAGGGTTTATTTGAAGGCTGAGAGTCCGTACATTCTGACACAACTGTGAGGGGGGCAAATACACCAATAGGGCATCATTTTCATTATCTCCAAAGTTTAAAATAGAGGAAATACTACGAAGAGCCATTAAGTCACTGCAAAAACCAGACTATCTCAATCACCAGGTCCCTAGAAGCCAACCTTCCTTCCTCCTTTTTCCTCCTCTCCTAAGCCTGCTTGATCAACACTTCTAATTGTCTCTAGAATCCTCCCGCTTCTCTCCAGCCACCAGTTCCATCAGCACGACACTGCTGGCTGGAAGCTTCCACTATGAGGGCAGCAGCGGCTCCCCGCCCCACCCCTCCATTAGTGTTGTCCTTCCCTGCTCTCTCCTCTGCATCAGTGGATACCCCGGAGGGCTTCTTATAGCACAGAATGTGTGTGTGGGGTCCACCACCAGTCATTCAGTGCGCTCTAAATTCTCAAGACATAGTTGTAACTAAATAAAATTCAGAATGATACAAAAGCATATATTATTAAGTATTCTACACTATATGTGTGGAAAAAAGGTAAGGACATGTTTTGTAAATTTTAAAATTTAAAGGCATTTAAAAATTTAGGCATTTAAAAATGCCTAAAAATTTGAGGCGCTTATTGAGTAGAACAAGCCGCCGCTTAACTGACAATTTACAAAACAGGGTAAGGTATGTGGGGGGAAGATACTCAATGTCCATTTTCCTTTGAATTACTCTGAGTTCAGATATAATATGTACCTGGGAAAGAAACAAATCAAGAGTAATTACAACAAATCATGATTGTTTCTAGTTCTATCTCTTAAAGTTTTCCAGGTAGGGGTGAACTTCTCCAGCAACAGACACTAGAGAAGTTCAGGCCAAACATGTATGAGACAACATCTTTAAAACTATCTCATTTTTTTTTAAATGTGTGGATAATAATACACACAAGTATTACCTTATGTTGGATTGACATTCAGAATTTTCAGTGTGCTTTTACACATTTTACACATAACTTTCAGTTTGATCCTTACAATACATATATATGTATTATAATATATAATATATTTACATATATATACATATATATACACAATATAATATGTAAAAATATATATACATATATACACAATATGTAAAAAATAAATGTATATGTGTATATATGTAATATAATATGTATATACATGTAAAAATATATATGTATATATACACAATATAATATGTAAACTATATATATTTTATATATATCACATATATATAAATATATATATGGAGGTCAGGTATCATCCCCTTGATTTCATAAAGCCATCAAATGATTACCGGTCCTGACTTAGTTCACTGCTTGTTTACTACACAGAGCTGTCCCAAGTACTGTTCAATATCCTTTCTTTTCAAATGAAACAAAGAGACAGTTATATGGAAAAAGGTATAGGTTGAGGAATGCACATGCAGAAATTTGATCATTAGACTTGAAAATTGTATTGAAAAGATAAATTTGAACGACTTTGCAAGTAAGCATTAACTCTATTTTCAGTACTAAGAACATGCAGGATATTATTTCCTTTTTTCCACCGTGTGCTGATTGTATTTTTGCTGTACATATGGTTAAAGTCTATTACAATATGTTTGTATTTTTATTGGGAAGGTTACTTTTACCTTGATAGTTAAGTCATTCTTTTATAGTACTGAAGATATCTTCACCCACATGTCAAGATCTGATAATGCAAAGGTAAAACTCTTATTTTTTTAGAATCTATAATGGATAAATTGTTGAGATTACAGGAAACTAAGGAGATATGACAGGATAAATATGATCCCAATAAATTCATTTCAAAAATAGTTTTTTCTAACTTAGTGGTTAACAGTTTATTCTTGACTGTCACAAATATAACAGTCCTCAAAATGTCTAAGTATATTGAGAAATAAGATGGAAAGAATCTGGCAATATCAGTATTTTCTACTTACTTGAGGTATCTTGGGCTTGTTGATTTCTTCTCAGATTTTCTCTCAATACCCTTATAACTTCTTTTTGATATTCTACAGTGGCTTTTGTAGAAGTAATTCTAGAATGAACAACAGAAACATGTAAAAGCTTTGCAACTAGTTTTTGATGGAAGAATAAACAGAACTGCTATCAATAAGATATATCACATTGACACAAAACCCATAAATGGCAGTAGGGTATCAAGTATTTTACAGCTGTAACGCCATCAAATTGGAAATATTCTATTTGGTTGCAGGAGTAATTTTTAAAATTCTTTTTAAGTTTCTGGAAGCCCAATAGTTTTGTTAATCAGATACAATTACCAGAGCATAAAAGTGAAAAGAACTTTTACCCATTTCAACACTGTCAGGGAAGCAAACCCTGGCTGCAGCTCTAATCTAATGTGATACAAAGGTCAAATTCTGCTCACTGTTCCCTAGTAGAAAGTGACATTTTAGGAATTGTTGGCCTAAATGTTAATCAGCAGTGTTAAATCATGAGACTTTCTGCTTTTAGAAACTCTGAAAGTATCTGCTGATTCTATCCTATATGTGAAATTGCCTTTTTGAAAAAGATTTATTTATTTATTTGAGAGAGAGAGAGAGCCAGAGGGAGAGGGAGAGAGAAACTCAAATACTCTTTGTGGAGGCGAATGCAGAACTCGATCTCAGGACCCTGAGATAATGACCTGAGCTGAAACCAAGAGTTAGATGTTTAACTGACTGCATCACCCAGGTGCCCCTGAAATTGCTTTTTTGTAATGAGGAAACTGATAGGTGTAAGTTTCACTAAAACCCATAGTCTTACCAGTGGAAGGCTGGTTAGAATGCATGAAGCTTCAGAGTGCTACTTTTTGGGCAAATTTGGTATCATTGTTAAATATTTAGAGGAAGAACAAAAAGCATTAGGAGTCAGAAGGAGTCTTAAGAAATCATCTAATACAAACCTGTCCTTACTGATTATGAATACAAAGACCAGAGAGATTAAACAGCTTATATGTCAGGTTATATAATAATAAGTGGCAATATTATATTTCTAATTCACTGTCTCTGACTGTTTAATGTTCATTATGTTATATCATAAAGAACCTCAGGCATGTCATTATATATAGTATATATAAATAAAAAGAACTCAGTCATGCTTTTAGGGTACTAGGTACCATAATTTAAAATGATATACAATTTTACACAAAAGCACAATAGGAAGAACAAGTTAAATTAAGAGAACCAACAGAAATCTTAGTCAAACTGCTAAATACACAAAGATACACATATATTTAGGTTCTTAACATTCAATTTCAAGCATAAAAAGACCATTTTTTATGCTGTTTATTTAAGACAGCAAGAAGCATCAAAAGACACACTGTGTTAGTAATTGATCATAACTATGCTTATTTTTTAAAAAATTTGCTGATGTAATAAGAATTTAACAAATTTAAAATCTGTGGATGTTTGTATTTATTTTAAAAAGCAGTAATAGGGGCGCCTGGGTGGCTCAGTGGGTTAAAAAGTAGTAATAATACTTCCATATATTTTAAAAAGTTAACTTTTTAATGCAAAAAAATTTAGATGGAAAAAATGCAAAAAATTTAGATGGGAAAATTAAGCTTTTTTTCCTTTTAAAGATTTATTTATTTTTTGACAGAGAGAGAGAGCAAGAGAGTGAGAGAGCACAAGCAGGGGGAGCAGGAGGCAGAGGAAGAGGGAGAAGCAGGCTCTTTGCTGAGCAAGGACCCCAATGTGGGGTTCAATCTTAGCACCCTGGGATAATGACCTGAGCCAAAGGCAGATGCTTAACTGACTGAGCTACCAGGGTTCCCGAAACTTAAGCTATTAAGGTCATGTTCAGTTAAGGCAAAGACATACTTTTTTTTTTTTTTTTAATGATAATTGTGAGTATTTATTTGGCATTTTCAAAACATGATATGCTAACAATAACTGTCTAAAAAAGACAGAAAAAAATCACAGATTTTAAAACATTTCAAATAAGTACTTATATCCAACTACAGGTAAAACAAATATGTAATAATACAGAAGGTTTCCATAATACAAAAAAAAAAAAAAACCAAAACAAAACTATTTCAACAGTATGGTAAGCAACCTGAAAAAGATAAGAAATTCTGACATACTCTTTTTCAAACTCTTTAGCATTTTTCATCTTCTCTAGGTCTATTTTCACCAGCTTCGTTTTGAGATCTTCAATTTCTTCTTTATAGGGTTTAGCTCCTAAAGCAACTTTGTCCTAATTTTTTTAGAGAAAAGAAAAATAATTTCAGAGCAGTTTTAAAGAGCTGTAGGATTTGGTAGGAACATTTTAAAACAGTAAGCTCCAAATACATGAAAAGTGAAAAGCACAGAATTTAACCCTAAAATGAACAATATGTACATATTTGATGTGAAGAATACATGAAATTATTGGAAGCTAACAGGGAATTAAGAACAAATGACCTTCACTGTTTTTTTTTTTTTTTAATTTTTTAAAAAATTTTATTCATTTGAGAGGGAGAGTGAGAGAGAACATGAGCAGGGTGAGGGGCCGATGGAGAGGGAGAAGCAGACTCCTCACTGAACAGGGAGCCTGACAAAGGACTTGATCCTGGGACACCTGGGATTATGACCTGAGCCAAAGGCAGGCATTTAACCTACTGAGACACCCAGGTGCCCCTTCATTTCCTAAAACAAATTTTTCTCCAGTTAAAAAATGATATAAACAACATGAAACGTAAAGGTTGAAAATAATGGGTAGACAAAGGTAAATCAGGAAAATGAAACAAAAAGATGTCAGAATGGCAATATAAATATCAAACTAGAATTGAATTCAAGGTACAAAGTACTATAAAACGTTGTTGGGATATTTGTACTCAAAGATGGTTCATTCCAGTTCTGAAAATACATCTACTTTCTACTCAGAGAAAAAACATCATATGTAAATACATACATATATTTAAACTTTCTTATAAATAGACTTTTATTTTTAGAGCAACTTTAGGTTTATAGAAAAATTGAGCAGAGTACAGAGTTCCTGTATATCCTTGTCAGGCTCCATCTCCCTCCTCATGTTGTCTGTTTCCCCTATATATTAACATCACATTTTAGTGATGGGCCAATATTGATAAATTCCAGGCTGTGTTTGGGTTTATTGTTTGTATTGCATACTCTACGGGTTTTGACAAATGTACAATGACACATGTTCTTTAGTACGATATCATACAGAATACATTCACTATCTTAAAAACCCCGTGTTCCACTTATTCGTCCTTTCCTCCCTTACCCCTTCTGGACCATTGGCAATCATTGATCTTTTTACGGTCTCCCTGGTTTTGTCTTTTCCGGAATATCATATAGTTGGAATCACTTTTCAGTTTGGCTTCTTTTAATGAACGGTGTGCATTTAAGGTCCATCCATGTCTTTGCGACTCAATAGCTCATTTCTTATTACTGCTGAATAAATCACTCATTTCTTTTTAGCACGTACCACAGTCATGGATATTGAACAAAAAATAAAATCCATCTAAATAAGGACCTAGAGGGGCGCCTGGGTGGTTCAGATGGTTAAGCTTCTGCCTTCGGCTCAGGTCATGATCTCAGGGTCCTGGGATCGAGCTCCACATCGGGCTCCCTGCTCAGCGGGGAGCCTGCTTCTTCCCCCCCACCCCTCACTCTCTCTGCCTGCCTCTATGCCTACTTGTGATCTCACTCTCTCTGTCAAATAAATAAATAATATCTTTAAACAAAAATAAATAAATAGGGACTTAGAGAGCTCTCTTTATTCCTCTAGGCTTTCCCAACCCAACCCCCAGAGAAACGTTTACACGCATACCATGGCTAGCAAAGACGAAAAAGATGCAAAACCTCAAAAAATGATAGATAATCAGCTTAAGGAGGTGGATGACTGCATGAGATAAGCTCATTCTTGGAGGAGCCCAATGTTTGCTTAGTCACAGCACCAGTTCAATACCCCACCTTCTGAGTCAGATGCTGATGTCAGTGCCTCCCTGGGCATGTGACTGGCTGGAGCGTGGGCAGTTTTGTAAGAAACTGCTGAACTCTCTTTCAAACTGACTGTCCCAGTTGCCGTCCTACAGCAATGGATTCTTACTGGTCTACCTCCTCACCAGCATTTTTAGTGTGGTGCATGGGATTTTGGCCATCATGGCATTTTGAGATACCATAGTTGTGCAGTGGTATGACATACCATGCTGAGAATCTTTTCATATGCTTATTTGTCACACATATATCTTCTTAGGTGGGGTGTCTGCTCAGAACTGGTATCTTTTTTTTTTTTTTTTAGATTTTATTTATTTATAAGAGTGAGAGAGATCACAAGTAGGCAGAGAGGTAGGCACAGAGAGATGGAGAAGCAGGCTCCCCGCCGAGCAGAGAGACCGATGCGGGGCTCGATCCCAGGACCCTGAGATCATGACCTGAGCCAAAGGCGGAAGCTTTTTTTTTTTTTTTTAGATTTTATTTATTTATTTGATAGAGATTACAAGTAGTCAGAGAGGCAGGCAGAGAGAGAGAAGGAAGCAGGCTCCCCATTGAGCAGAGAGCCCGATGCGGGGCTCGATCCAAGGACCCTGAGACCATGACCCGAGCCGAAGGCAGAGGCTTTAACCCACTGAGCCATCCAGGTGCCCCTGCTGTCTGTTTTTTAATTGACTTAAAAAAAAAGGATTTTATTTATTTTAATTGACTTTCTTTTTTATGATCGAGTTTTAAAAGTTCTTCACATATTTAGGACAACAGCTCTTTATCAGATACGTGTTTTGCAGAATTTTTTCCTTTGGTCTGTGACTTGTCCTTTTATTTTCTTAACTGTCTTTCACAGAGCAGATATTTTTAATTTAAACGGAGTCCAGCTTACCAATTTTTTCTTTCATGGATCATGCTTTTGATGTTATATCTAAAAAGACACCATCAAACCCACAGTCACTTGGGTTTTCTATTTTATCTTCTGAGGGTTTTTTAGTTTTGTCTTTTACATTTAGTTTTTTTTTTTTTTTTTTTTTTTGAGTTATTTAAGAGAAAGAGAGCACAAGGCGGGGGTGGGGAGAGGGAGAAGCAGGGAGCCTGACACGGGACTCGATCCCAGGATCCCGGGATCATGACCTGAGCTGAAGGCAGATGCTTAATGACTGAGCCACCCAGGTGTCCCTACATTTGGATTTTTGATCAACTGAGTTAATCCTTTTGGAAGATAAAAGGTTTGTGTTAAGATTTGTTTTTCTGTTTGTGAAAGTCCAGTTGTTCTAGCATCATTAGTTGCTAAGACTAAACTTCTCCACTGACTTGCCTTTGCTCTCCTGTCAAGGATCCGTTGGCTGCGTTTGTGTTGGTCTATATCTAAGCTCTCTAATCTCTTCCATTGATTTAATTTTCTTTTAAAAGTTTTATTATTATTTTAAAAGTTCAAAGAACTCTTAAAAAAAGGTATTCATTTATGACACTAAAAATTTCAATATATTTTAGAAATGCAGAAATTAGTTTTTTGCCACAATATAATGAAATAAATTAGTCATATATAACATTATTTAAAACATTCTCATGTAAAAGAAATCAAAACTGAAAATACTGAATTAGAAATGAAAGATAACAGAATTCCATATTTCAAACATATAGTATGTGACCAAAGCTGCACTCAAGAAATATTGATGGTCTTAGATTTACTGAATAAATGGCAAAGACTGAAAATATAAAGTTCATGGTTAATAACACCTATTTATCATTTGTATTTTTAGAGAGTTTCAGTTGAGAAACTTTAGTCGCTCTATCTGAAAAAGAATTCCTTTGAAATTCTGATTTGAATTACATGAAATTTAGGAATTAATTTGGGAAAAACTTAGGATTGTATAGTATTTAGGTTCTAATCTAGGAAATGGTCTGTTTCTTATAAACCACATGTTCCTCTATATTTCTTTTTAAAGTTTTATTTTTCTTTTCATATATGTTGCCCTCATTTTTTGTTAAGGTTAGTCATTCAATCATCTTATTTTAGATTTTGTGGCCGTTATAAATAAGATCTTTTTTTCCCCCTCATGCAGGATGTCCATAAAGTTCTACTACAGTTTAAATTTTTGATCCATTCACTGCTACTTGACATAAACAATTTGTAATGATGTAACAGAGGAAATGTATCAAGATTTAAACAAAATTGTTAATGATTCATTTGTTCAAATTACTTTCTCCTCTATTTAATTAACAAACCCTACATTATTATATTAGACAGCTATATCCAAGATGTTTTAAAATAGTGGTGAATAGGTTAAAAGTTTTTCTTATGCCAAGTCTTGAGTTAAAATATTGTTGCATTTTATAGAATGTTTATATAATACCAAAAAAACAAAACAAAACAACAAAACCCTGTATGAAGATTTTATGAATATCTTGTGTTCTGCTTTCTTTCCCTGTAGGTAATATACAATGCCATACCCCAGAAATAGTTACTTCTGGTAAGCAGGAAAGATGTTTATCTCTCCATAGATGTCTGTATCAATTTACACAGAATGTGGAGAAATTTGTTGCTTACTTCCTATCTTGATACACTTCCTTCACTTCTGTGAAGAGACTGAAACCGCTGTCTGCACTCTGTGTTGTTACCCACCCACCCCCGCAACTCCCAATGAACTAACTGGCTGCTCCATCTTGGCGTCTTTTGGTTACTCCTTATTTCTTAACCATTATGCTCATGGCTTTGTCCAGTATCATGACTTTTATATGCTGACAATTCCCCAAACTCACACCTCAAGTCTATGTGTATACATACGTACATACATACATACATACATAGATTTGTGTATACATATGACTGCTTTAGTCATATCTCAAGTTGGGAGTCCCCAATAGCCATTTCAAATTCAATGTGTCCAAAATTTAGTTTCGATTTAGCTCCCATGGTTTCAGACTTGCTCTTCTGACAGTCTTTCCCATCTCCATAGATGGCAAGTCCATCCTTCTAGTTGTTCAAGTCAAAAACTCTGGAATCACCTCTGACTCCAAGAAATATGAGGAAAGAGTATGTGCCACTTCTGGGTCAGGGCCTTTAAGAGTAGAGATTTTAAGACGATTTTTAGCTTCTCTATCTGTCCCTTTCCTGTGAACCCAGGCATGGACAGTTTACAACTTGGCTTTAACCATGCACATAAAAACAGCCCCTGAGGATGTGGTGGAGAAACAGGATGGGAGAGAAGTAAGCCTCTGAATGATCACGTGGAAGGGAGCTGGAACTCACATGAAACTCACACTTTTATATGGGACAGAGAAATAAGATTCCCTCTTGTTGGAGTTGCTGTAGTTTGGGTCCCTTTGTTGTAGTAGTTGATATGTCACATTAACAAACATGCCCTCCTGGATTTTATTTTCAAAGAGCAGGCTTTAAAAAATTACATCAGACCATTATATCCTTTTGCCAAAATCCTCTGATGACTTCCTATCTCACTCAAAATAAAAACCAAAGTTCTTATAATAGATTGCAAGACCCTTTATGATTTGACTCTCTGCTACTTCTCACCTTATTTCCCATCTCTTCCCTTTGCTCATTCTGCTCAGGAGAATGTTTCTTAAACATACATACTTGTTTTGTATGTTTTCTTGTTTCTTCCTTTCTTGTTTCTTCAACATACATACACTATTTGTGATTTCCTTTGCTTGGAAGGCTGTTACTCTTCCACATAGCTCTCCTACCACATAGCTTACCCATCCCCTCAGGTCAGCATAGCGGTACAGCTCTCCTCAGCTCAACCTGTTTTAAGATCATATCTGCTTCCCTCATGCCCCCACTTTCACCCAGTACCCACACACTCTTTGTCTAGTCTGGCTTAATTTTTTCCTACCATATTTTTTACCATCTGACATACATATATAGTTGCTTATTTTCTCTCTTCCTGAACCAGAATGTAAGCTCCTTGAAAGAAATGAGGGGCTTTTATTTCTTTCCACTGCTGTATACATGACATCCAGAGCAAAAACCAACATATACCGGATACTCAACAAATCTATCTTGATTGAGTAAAAATGTGATTTGACCTATTAAATAATTACTCTCAAAAATTATAAAGCTTTACGATTGATTTTCTTGTTTTTTTTTTAGCTTTACATTTAACAAGATTGAGACTATTTTTTATTGCTTCTTCTATTTCATGTCTTATTGAATGAACCAGAACTAGAACATTGTTAAAATGATGAAAGGAGCAGACATTCTTGACTTGCTCCTAATTTTAACTGAAATGAAGAGATAGCAAACTTAAGTGCCTATTAGGGTCAAACCCAAGCACAAGAAGCATGAGAAGGGTAGGAACTAAAACAAAAAGGAGTGGTAAAGATGTGATGAATGAAGGTACGACTTGTGTAATGGTATTCACAGTCAAAGACAAATTACTATGCTTCCTTTTTTCCCCTTTCATTTACTTATTTTTTTTTTTTAAAGATTTTATTTATTTATTTGACAGACAGAGATCACAAGCAGGCAGAGAGGCAGGCAGAGAGAGAGAGAAGAGGAAGCAGGCTCCCCGCCGAGCAGAGAGCCCGATGCGGGACTTGATCCCAGGACCCTGAGATCATGACCCCAGCTGAAGGCAGAAGCTTTAACCCACTGAGCCACCCAGGCACCCCTCATTTACTTAATTTATTTATCTACTTGAGAGAGAGAGAGAGAATGCATAGAGGGAGAGGAAGAAGCAAACTTCCCGCAGAGCAGAGAGCCTGACATGGGGTTGGATCCCAGGACCCTGGAATCATGACCTGAGCAGAACCTACTGAGCCACCCAGGCATCCCAGGACAAATTACTATTCTTTCTAAAGTAAACAGATCAGATTCAGCCAAAAGGCTACCAGGTGGGGCTCAATAATGAGATTAAATAAAAAAAAAAAGAATTTTAAAATATACTTATCTAATAAAGAGTAAATATTTAGATGAGCTTTTTTTTCTGAAAAATAAAAATACACATCTTAAATTATAAAGAATATGTGTCTTTAAAAAACAATTTTTCTAGGAGTATAGAAAATAATCATTATCTTACATGAAAATCTACTCTTGCATTTCATTTCTAAATTTCCACTTGCTTTTTTAAGCTTGAGTATTGAACTTTAGATGTTACATAAGTAATAGGAAGTTCAAGTAAAAGATTGGAGTTCCAAATTATCCTCCAAATTCAACAGTAAAAGAAAAAAAAAAAACCCTTTTATTAGAAAATGAGTTCGTTAAGTTACCTGAAGTACGTGGATCATTTCTTTCGTTTTTTCAAGGCATTTATTTGATTCATTAACTTGTGCTTGAAGTTTCACTATTATGTCATTAGTCATCTCAAGTTCTTTCTGCATCTTTATAATCTTGCTTTCCTTGTACTTAGCACTTTCCTTAGCTTCACGCAGAGAAGTTTCCAGCTCCTGAATTTTCTGTTAGAAAAAGTCCGCATATGAGATGTGCCATGCAGGCAGAATCACAGTATGTTAGTGTAAGACAAAGACGGTCATATATAGGTATTAATGTTTCAGGTTGCATTAACAAAGGATAGAAGAGAAACCAAATGTCACTCAATTTATACAAGTATTATTTTCTTTATTTAGAAGCTGATGATTCTTGGATTAAAAAGACCCAAATTTTATATTATAAGGTTTAGTGTTATTTTATTTACTGGTTAGTATTGTGCTAAGCATATTAAACACACATTTTAAATTAACACCACTTAAAGGAAATACACTCGTTAACTAAGTAATGCATATAACATATCTTTTCCTTTATTTTTATTACCTAGTTTTAAAATTCAAAAATACAGGTATGTAGAAAAAATTGGAAGGCACGTAATGAAGGGTAAGTTTCCCTGTCTCAGAACCCTAGCTGACGCAGCAGCAACCACTACTGAACTCTTTCAAGTGTATACTTCAAAAAATTTTCTATGTCTATCTGAGCATTTGTGAATATATAGTTATAAAAATGGTCAGTCATACATACAGTAGGAACATACTGAATATATAGTTTTGGTTTTTTTTCAACCTGACAATGTATTTCCATTACCAACACATACAGATCTCTCCACATTTTTGTTTTCACAGATACATACGTCCTGTTTCTTAGAGGTACTATAAATTAGTTAACCCATCAACTGCCAATGAATATCTAGGTTATTTCCAGTTTTTTACAAGTAAAAAATACCTGAATTTAAATACCTGAATTTGTCCATATTTATAAGATTGTTCACCTACATACACACATACACAGGTTTTTCTAGAAAATATCTGTTTCTTCTTGTCCCATCCAGAATTTATTTTTGTTTGAGTGAGGTAGAAACTCAGATTTATTTCTTCCCAGGTGGCTAGCTGGTTGTCAGAATCAAACATTAATTAAATCATCTTTTCCCCACCGAGTAGGCTGCTGCCATTATCAAACACTGAATTCTCCTCCCTGAGTACATATGCTGCTAAACTCTCTACTTGGGTCCACTGCTCTATTTGTCTATTTCTGTATCATTACCAAACTATTCTATGATACTCTAATTTGTCATAATTACCAAAGTAATAGCATATAATAATTATCTGATAGGGTATTTCCTGGGATTACTGAAGATGGAATTTCCTTCTGCTTCTTTATTGCTTTGGTAGATAGGGTTAATATTTCTGCTATTTTTGACTCTACTAGCTACTGAGGTCTGCAGGAATGAGCAAATCAATAAACTGTACTAGTGATCTTCTAGTTTCCACCGGTAATTGATCATTAAACTAGAGGCTGATATCTTAAGTATTTATTTTGGTAAAAATGATAAATTACAATTTACTTTTGGGTTCTTCACTAAATCATTTTGTGAGCTAACAAAATAAAATAGCATGTTTGCTTCAGAGATTTCCAAGTAAGGCTAGTTAATAAAATAACTGAATCATTCAAATAATGTATTGATTCTTAGATCCAGGTAAATCTGCACTAAGACATCCGTTATGTTTTTAGACTCTTCCATTTTAATTTTGATGTAACGTTAACCAATATTAAGGCTTTGATGATAATTAGATAAAACCTGAATTGCCCTTTCCCTCTAAGCTAGTTCTATCAATAGACACAGATTATAGTTCAATAAAAAGTTACATGATTGAAGCAATTTATAATGTACAGTAATGGCACTTTGAGAGGTATATATACCTCTTAATCAAATTAAGCTATGAGTTACTTCTGTTTTATAATTCAAAGGGAAGATGTCATATAATATACATAGCTCTGTAGTTATTTGAGTGATTAGCCACAATAGAATTCAATTTAAAAAGGAAACCCATCACATACACAAACATGGTCCATGTTGTCTAATACATTTGATACTATAATTTTACTCTGAAATGTTATATAAAATATAGCTTTAACTAATCAAATTGCAAATTGAAAAACATCTTATAAGAAATCACACACCTCTGCGGTTAGTTGTGTGGCTCTTGCTGTAACATGAAGATTCTTATTGTCCTCTGTAGCAGAATGAACAAGGATACCAGATGGTACGGACGTCTTCAAAGTTTGGTAGTTTTTGAATAGTTGTTCATTTTTCTCTTTCACTGATTTCAGATCATGTTCCCATTCTCTGGCTATAGCAGCATTTCTTTCCTCAAACTCTGTAGATTCATTCATTATAGCCTATTAAATAGTAAAACACCATTATAACTCTAAAATGAGTTACATATAAAAAACACTATGGGGGCGCCTGGGTGGCTCAGTGGGTTAAGCCGCTGCCTTCGGCTCAGGTCATGATCTCAGGGTCCTGGGATCGGGTCCTGCATCGGGCTCTCTGCTCAGCAGGAAGCCTGCTTCCCTCTCTCTCTCTGCCTGCCTCTCTGTCTACTTGTGATCTCTCTCTGTCAAATAAATAAATAAATAAATAAAAATCTTAAGAAAAAAAAAAAACACTATGAAAACTACTAGAATTCTAGGACAAGGCATATGCTGAAATTCATTATTCAGAACATCCTAGAACCGTACTTTATAAGAATGTGACCATTTGTGGTTTGCCTCAGTTCCTAGAATTTCAGAAGGCATTGGATGTTGATGAGAATAAAAGAAGAATAAGGACTGGAGAGGATTTGTATGGATTTGCAAGATGATTAAATCTCACTTTATTGGATCAGTGTTAACATATGAAGCAGAAATCTGCAGAACTGTGTTGGTTAAAGTCATTATGTTATGACATTTACGATGTCATGTATGAACTTTAACTGACAAATAACAGCAGAGTACATCCAGTAAACTTAACAGCAATCTATTTTCCTGTTTCATTTTAAACCTCAGTGTTTACAGGGAAAAGAATTCACTGACCTTTGGTAATTAATCGGAAAATCTTGTATTTCTGTTCATGGAATAACAATCACTACCTTCCTTTACACTGAAGGCTAACTCTGAAATTACTCATATTATCTTTTTATTTCCTAATTCTTATGGGATATACTTTTTGTTCTCATCATTAATGCCTTATTGGTTTTATCTATATCTTTAAGGCACTTCTATCAGACTTGGATGCTAAATTAGTTGTTTTCTTGCTGGAATACTGGACTCTTCTTTGTTCTGGACTACTGGCTTCATACCATTAAAGTTATCAATTCCTACATTCAAGGTGCTAGAAGAAGCTACATCTCTATGCTCAGATGGTAGAAATCCTACCTTCTATTCACAAGTAGGTCCTCAATATTACAAGAAAAGCACTAAATTTTATGGGGATTATCTTATTCAAATATGGGTTTTTATGCTTTTCCTCTGCTGTGAACTTTTTTTTTTGGGAAGTAGGTCATTTACTGTTTTGGTAGTTTGAGGTATTCAACAAACGGGAATATCCACAGGAAAGCATATTTTATTTATTTATTTATTTTTAAATTAAATTTTTTTTTATTATTTTTAATAAACATATATTTTTATCCCCAGGGGTACAGGTCTGTGAATCGCCAGGTTTACACACTTCACAGGAAAGCATATTTTAAAAACATTATCTATATTTCAGTGTGATTTAAGTATAGTTTTCAGATGAAATTAAAGTGTCAAACAAGATCTACCCAACATATGAAATGTAAAACCAATTTCAGAGGTTTTAATATTAATCTAGCTCCCTTTGCTCCAGCCACATATACAACAAGTAACTTTCTGACTATTGCATATTTTACCAGGTGTACGAGATAGAGATTACTTGAGAGCAGAATGAATATTCTGATTGGTGGAAGGTAACACAAATTAACAAGCTGGTCTTAAGCCATATTGGTTCTTGTGAATCTGTACACTAGAGCCAGTCGCTTTGGGAACAGAGATATACACCACATCTCTGAACCTCAGAGCTGAAGGATCAGGGCATAAGGCAGTGATACCACCAAAATGAAAAGCACATCTCCATGACGTCGCTGCACAGACTTGTCTCTGGCGCGGCCACAGCTGCTGCCCGTAGCTCTGAAAGAGGCTCAAGTCTTACTCTGTCTGAGAATACTTGGGGGAAAGCTCAATTCCTCCAGAGGCAGTGAGAAGTGAGAAAAGGAAGAGCATTCAAGATTCCCTAAGTGGAAATTGATTATTACACCCCAAAATTTTATCTTCTTTACAAGTGTAAGTGGTTATTTTTAATTATCTTAATAAGGAAGCATATATAACATGTTAGAGGAAGAACATGTTTACCCATTTTTTTTCAAACAAAAAATAAAGTATATACAAATAAATTAAAGAAGTATACCTAAGATTAAGTTGCTCTTCTAAGTCTTTTTTAAGAAAAAGGTAGACAAATTAGAGCGAACAATAAAAAGAATGAGGTAGCCACACAAACAAAAATCACTACTTACAATTATTTTATTATTATAGAAGTTATTCACTTGACAAATCTTATCATTTTCTTTCTGGATGCCATTTTTAAGCTTTTCTATATCAAAATGAGTATTCAACCATTCTTCCAAAAACTGGGTCATTTCTTTCCTATTACTCAGCACTTGCTGAAATTCCGTCTTTATGCAGTGGAAGTCATTTTCTGAAAGATCTTTGAAAATTTCCTGTTTGAAAAATAAGTATTGAGTCATCTGTACATTAAGAGTTTTTATCTAAATATCATACAAATATCAGTAAAAGGGGAAAATACCTTACTGAACTCTCATCTTAATATTTTGAGTATATTGAAATAAAACATAATTCTAATTTAAACCTTTGTTCTAGTTATTTGAATAATAAAAATCTGGCAGTATAAGCTATGTAAGGAATGTCTACAAATTCTTTCTGCTGGAATTAAAAACCACCAAAACTATCTGTGACTACTACTCATACATATGCAGGGCTTCTGCATGTAGCTTTTCTGTGCACCAGGCCTTCCACGCATGTTGGAACTGGATGCCAGCCTCACACTGCTGGGGGAGAGAAAGGATACTCCATGACAAGTTGTAATAACATTGTTCCTGACTCCCAGCCACGGATCTAGGACATTTTAGAAAGCATTTGGAAACTCATTATGGGGTTCTATGAATTCCCCCTTGTTGGGACTAAATCCATTTTTCTGTGTCTGTGGAGTCCTCGTACTCTTTACATCTGGCCAGTAGTCACTCTGCAACATATTTTTAATTTCCGAAAAATGAAAATGGTTCTAAGCGCATGCAAAGTTACCTTCTCTATATGATAAAAAGGGTTAAAAACTAATGAAACCATTTAAAACAAATAATACCTCAATATGTAGATCCACATTCTGGCTCAACTTGAGGTCTGTTAATTCTCTGGATGGTACATCATAATCTTGTTGAAGCTGCTGTATTTTAATTAGCAATTCATTTTGCTTTTCCATTTCATCAATAAAAATCACTTCAAAATTATTGATGGATTCATGTTGTTCTTCCTTTATCTTTGTAACATGGCTTAACACATACTTGTGAAAAACAAATTGGGAAATGAACCTTTTATCACATTTAGAGGAAAGTTTAAACCCTCAAGACAAAGAGGGATGGCATCTCTTGTTTATCTATATCCTCTGGTAAGTGAGGAAGAGGAAAAAGCCTCTCTCTAGCCCCAGTTTTCTTTTCCCAGTATCTTGCGAGAATAACTTCTAGACTTCATGTTCCTTATTTCGGATTCCCTACTGGCTACATCTCATGGATGTCCTACAATTACCTCAGATTCACTGTTAAAATGTAACATAATCTCTTTCCCTATAAACTCACCTTTCCCTTCTGCTAACTTTTTGGTTAATTTTATCACCAATCACGTAGGTATCCCAGCTAGATACCTGGGATTCATTTTCAACATCCTCTCCTGCCTACCTTGGTTGGGTAACCAAAGTGGGTATACCAGCCTCAAGATGTACTTCTCACATGTAGTGAGATGTTTGGCCTCAAGGTGACAATAATTTGAATGGCATATGTTCCATGGACCTCCTGGATAAATTCTGGATATCTGATTGCCAGTTATTTGTGGAAGAATACCAGGGCCTGAGAGGCAATCTACCTGGAAAAGACAGACAGGAACTCCCTACCTCCTCAATTTCCACCACTCCTTAACCTCTTAGAATCTGGCTCTTCCCTAACCACTCAATTAAAAGTGTTCTGACAAAGGTCAACAATAAGCTCTATTATCAACAAATGGAGGGCATGGTTCCAATTCATATGCTGGCTGTTTGAAATATGTCACTCTTTTTTTTTTTTTTTTTAAGATTTATTTATTTACTTAGATAGAAAATGAGCACAAGTAGGCAGAGTGGCAAGCAGAGGGAGAGGGAGAAGCAGTTTCTCCGCCGAGTGGGGAGCCCGATGTGGGGCTCAATCTCAGGATCCCGGGATCATGACCTGAGCCAAAGGCAGTTGCTTAATTGACTGAGCCATCCAGGTGCCCCAGTATCTGCCACTCTTGAGCACTTCATCTGTGATATGCTGTCCTCCACTGACTTGAGCAATACCACTTTTGCTTGATTTTCTCCTGTCTCTGCCATTTCCAACCTCAAATCCATTTGTTGCTCTCTTTTCTGCTACTGCCTCTTGAAAATTTATCTTTTCCAGAGTTCTCATCTTATCCCAAGGCTCTTATTTTTCTACTACACTTTCTGGGTGACCTTACTCATATGTGTATTATCTAGCATCTATATGCTGATGAATTCCAAACCTTTATCTCTAGTCCTGACTTGTCTTCTGACAAACCTCAGACTCACAACTAAGTGCCTACTTGTTTCTCTTCTTGAATGCTCCATCATGGCTATTTCTACTTCAAAACATCTCAAACTAAACACCTGATTGTTTTTCCTGCCTTGCCTGCCTTGCTCCTTTTTCTTTTCTCTTTGTCAGTTAATGGTAACCACTCTCCACAAACCTGGCCATGCTCAAATCCCGGCACTCAATCTAAGCATCTCCCGCCTTACCTCCACTCTCCATCACATGAACCTACTATTTTAAGCTGCTGAGTATTTAATTTCTTTTATCCTTCCTGTGCCCATGAATCCTTTCCTAGTAATATGGTCACCTAAAATATCTCATCTGGACCACTATCACTGCCTCTTGTCTCTTCTCTCTGCCACAAATTCATTGCTTTTGTACGGTGCAGTAGCTAAAATGGTAATCTGGTCATGCTACTGCTACCACTTAAAAATATCTGCCCAGTGGCTCCCATCATCTGCAAAAAGAACTCTAAGCATTACTACGGACTCCAGCTTCTCCTGCAATTTCCTTTTCTGTAACTCTTTATCTGATATGTCACACAACCTGCATGTGGTTCTATCACATTTACTGGCTCCTTATATGTTTGCCTTGTGTGCTAGAGCAGGATATACCTGAGATGTTATTCCTATCTGTATCTGGAGCACCATGATGGTTTCTAGGCTCACAGGTAGAGCTCAAGTTTTGTTGAATGAACAGGTCCTAGAGGCACAGTGGGTCTTACATATACTATTCTGAGATGCACATTAATTAAGCAGTAAATATACTAAATAGCAAATATGCCAACTCCCAAAGTAGGACATAGGACTTAAATACACTGATGTTAAAACTAAAATTTATAGCAATATTTACAAAGATATTACTAAAAAAGATGGTACCTGAAGTTTCTTCATGACTCTGTGGAATTCCATTGAACATCTTTGGTTTGCGGTGAGAAGTTTTTGAATTTGTTTGATTTGTGGATATGGAAGTGAGAGGTTTGCTTTTACTCTAGCTGAAAGCTCTTTTTGGGTTTCAACTTCTTTCTCCAAGTCAAGGGATAGTCTATTTAAGCACTCATAATGATTATACATCTCTGAGTATCTCTTCAGAAGCTCCTAAGGAAAATTAGAAATCGTTCAGTTTAACAATTCATCCTAACTTAACAACAAATAGTCCTTGCCCTAGAATTGTTTTTCTTTTTCATTTTTAAATTAATTTCTTTAATGTAAATTCAGTTAGTTAACATATAACGTATTATTTGGTTCAGGGGTACAGGTCTGTGATTCATCTGTCTTATATAATACCCTGTGCTCATGATAACACGTATCTTCCCCAATGTCCATCACCCAATTACCCCATCCACCCAGCCATCTCCCCTCCAGCAACCATCAGTTTGTTTCTTAAGATTAAATCTCTTATGATTTGTCTCCCTCTCTGGTTTCATCTTGTTTCTTTTTTCCCCTCTCTTTCCCTATGATCCTTGCCCTAGAATTGTAACAAAACTTATGCTTTAACATTTTCTGCTTAGTACAGAAATAAATTAAGACCTTTGGGTTAAAAAAAAAAGAAGTCTTATTGTTGATTTTGAATTATAGAAATAATATTTAATTACTGTGAAATTAAAAAAATTTAAAAACAAAGAAAACCAGAAACAACCACTGTTATCATTTTGATACATTTTCTTAAGTTTTTTGAGTACTCGTGATTCAAATGACCATCTACAAAGAGTGAAGATAAATTTGAGTGAATTCAATCTAGTATGTATTATAGTTCAAGACTGAAGGCTGGCTCACAAAGACTCACACTAGCTATTTGCCAGCTTGGTGTAATCTCTTTACACATTTCTATTTATCTGCCTAGAATCTGAGTTTTCTAACTTTTTATCAGAGTTAGAGTTCAGGTTCTATCTCTGCTACTTCCTGACTAGGGAAATCATTGAGCCAGTTTCCCAGCTACAAAATGAAGATTATGGTAATTGTCACAAAGTTTTCTGGGGGAAAGTAAATGTTATAGGATATCTGTGTCTATTTGTAATCTATAAATTATATACAGACATTATGACTTAAAGGAAATTAAATTTTATTTGTAAAAATGTTTCCATATTTAAGTTTTAAACTTATACCTGATTTCAAATCCTGATTTCAAAGATGACCTTTCGAAGGTCGGCCATGTGAACTTAGGCAACTACTAAACTTCCTCTCAAAGCTTCAGTTTATTTGTAAATGGAGCAATAAAGATCATCTCATGAGGTAAAAGCACCTGGTATTAGTGCATATGGTAGACACTCAAAAGGTCTGGCCTCTGAGCTCAAATGACTAGAGGCCACACAGAGGACACACCAGTCAAAGTATAAGTGGAGGAACACAGTAGTTCAAATTGTTAGTCATATAATAAATAAATAACACATTTAATTCAGGGTGCTAAATATGGAATAAGGGGCTGTTGACAATAATGACCTTCCTGTTCAATAACTTAAGGAAAAGCTAGGTGTTCATTTATCTGGGATGTTGGAAAGGGGATTCCTGCCTTTGGTCTTAGTATGAATCACATTATGCTAAGGAACAGCACTGTGTAGTCCTTGATTTGTACTTTTAATACATGTTACTTTTTTACTTTCTAATACATATTTTTTAATACTTTTTTAAAGTACATATTACTTTTTATTACTTCATTTGTACTTTTAATACATATTCTGATAGGAATGTGCTAAGTGACATAAACACACACAAAAATTCTTTAGGAATCTTGCATTCAGAGAGGAGTGACAGTCGTGATGGCCTTTTCCCTCAGCATATATTCAGAATCCAAGTACTTCCCACTGCTTCCACTGATACCTCTTTAGGCTGAGCCACCATCATCTTGGTCTGGATTATTGAATTTAGTCTCTCAAATATTCCTCCTGCTTCCACTTTGTCCATTTTCAACACAACAATCAGAGTCATCCCTTTAAAATGTAAGTCAGATCACGTCTCTCTCATGGTCAAAACCCTCCAAAAGGTCTCCATCTTACTCAGAGTAAAACCCAAAGATCTTTCAAGGCCCCACAGCTTGCATCTTCCCCATGAGCTCTCTGACCTCATTTGTTATCAGCTTTCCCCCTTCTTAATGCTCTGTGAACTCATCAGGCAGGCTTCTGCCTCAAGAGCTTTGTACGCCCTATTTTTTCTTCTCATCCTATTCTTCCCCCAGGCAGCTTTAAGTCTTAATCCTTTACCTCTTTTAGATATTTGCTCAAATACCACCTTTCCAGTAGGGCCTTAAAATCATAACCTGCCACTGTTTTGTGTGTTTATGTATGCACATATGCACGCACATGCACACCTACACTAGATCATAAAGTTTAAAAAAACACTGAGCACTTTCTATTCATTCCATAGATGTTCCTTGGATTTCATTTAGGCCTTTAGAAGAATACCAATGTTCATTTGTAATTTTAACATAAGGCACTTACTTTTATCCTAGAGCACTTTTCTCTCAGGCTTTCTGTGAGGTAGTGTTTTTCATTACATTGTAACTGTTTTTCATATTTTACTACCTCTTTATGGTTCTGTTGGTCCTGTATTGGTACAAAGAAATAAACAAGCTTCAACTATAACTACATCCACATATAATGTTTGTATGTTTTTCTAATTACATTTTTCCCCATCATTTCAATAATGGAATTATAAACTTATAACTCAAAAACAAAGTTAAAAATGTCTAGAAAATGAATAACACTACTACTAAATATTGTAGTGAGTGGCCTCAACTCATTGAGAAAAAATGTGGAAGAACCACATATTTTTTGAGGTGGGATTTTTTTTTTTTTTTTAAAGATTTTATTTATTTATTTGACAGAGAGAGATCACGAGTAGGCAGAGAGGGAGAGGACAAAGCAGGCTCCCTGCCAAGCAGAGACCCCCCGATGCGGGGCTCGATCCCAGGACCCTGAGATCATGACCTGAGCCGAAGGCAGAGGCTTAACCCACTGAGCCACCCAGGTGCCCCTTGAGGTGGGATTTATTCCTGTAACCATCAGAGTTGAAAACTAAATATTAGATTTATACCTGATTCTTACAATTCCAAGTCTCTGAATTAGAATTATTCTCTAGAATTGCTGCCAAATAATACATTAGCAAAACCACCTGAAATATCTCTATTCATACTCCTCCCAGTACCCTGGAACACAAAATGCATATCCTGTTACATTTTGTACTTCCGATTAGAAGTATAAAATAAAACCTTTTCTCCCATTTATTCACTACACTACTTAGAAGAATGACTGTTTATATAAATATTTGTTGAATTTTTTTTTATTCTTTACAAATTTAGTTAGGGTCCTCATAAGGATGGTTCCCAAGTGTCCATGTTTCTATTGATAATACTGCCAATGACACAGTCTTCTATTCCTGCTGAATTATGAGAATAAAAAAAGAGTTTTATACAATTTCTTTTTTATCTGAAATTTATGTTATTTTCTAGAGGGTTCAGCTGAGTTTTTTAAGATGTGATTGTAAATACGTTAAGACAGTCACACTGGCTCAACTTCCTTCCTCTGTGTGTCTGGCCACCTCCCTCCAACTTTACTGAGAAGGCCGCATGCCTAAAATTCTGTCCTGTGGAGGCAGAGAAATGGGCACTTATTGTTTTACAAATCTAGTCCTTCATATCTTTTTCTATTGAGGATAATGCCATTTCCTGGTTTAAAAAACCCTTTTAAAAATTACATTAAAGAAAATAGTCTGCATTATGTAACAAATCTTTTCTTTTCTTTTTTTTTAAAGATTTTTATTTATTTATTTGACAGACAGAGATCAAAGTAGGCAGAGAGAGAGAGAGAGGAGGAAGCAGGCTCCCCGCCGAGCAGAGAGCCCTGGGATCATGACCTGAGCCTAAGGCAGAGGCTTTAACCCACTGAGCCACCCAGGTGCCCCAACAAATCTTTTCTTAAAAGTAAATAATTAAAATGATATTTCCTGAAAAATATTTTGGCTTCTTTTAAAACAGTATAATCTTCTATTTGTGTGAAAAATTATAGTTTCCCCATTATTCTTTATTGTTAGTAGAAATTTCCAAAAAGAAAAAAGAAAAAAAACCCCACAAGTCCCCCCAAAACAAAACAAATCCCAAAACCCCACAACAATAAAACCAAATTATTCCCCTTTCCAAAAAAGCTTGATTCTTATAAACAGTGACTAAATTAGGGAAGATTCTGAACTCACTCTAGCTATCATTTCTCTTAAGATTTCTCTGAATTGGTCTCTTTCCATTTTGAGAGACTCTTTTATCTTCCTTAGCTCATCTCTTTCCTTAGCTAAAATTCTTATTTCTTCAAGGCTTTTATGAAGTTTCTTAGTCAAGTATAAGTTATCCATTTCCACACTTTGCATAGATAAATTTTGGGCCTCAAATTGCTGCTTCAAATGTTCCAGTTTGTTTATAATTTTATGAGTTTTATTGACATCTTCTTTCATTTTAAGAAGTTGAAGCTCTTTTTTCTGAAGTTCTTGTATCTTGAGATAATTATAAAACAAGTTAGAATGCAAATAGAATTCCTTCAAGGAAGGAAAATAGTGTTTACTGGTTATACATGTACATCTATGTCTCTATCTATATATCTGTATCTATATCTTATCTCATTCCACAAATGGTTTTAGACAGTTATACCCCAAAGAACAAAACAACACATACCTTTTTCTGTAACTCATCTTTAGATTTATTTAAATCCTTTTGAATATTTGAAATCTGAGTTGTCTTTTCTGAAACACTCTGTCTGAATTTATCAATAGTTTCTTGGTGTTCTTTCAAATGCATATGAGCAATTTTTAGTTTTTGTTGTGTCTCCAAATCCTTTATTAGAAGAAATTGAGAAATATTATTATATCAAGGCACATTACCTTTCCTTAGTGATGAACTAGTTAAACAAAATCTTAAAAAGTGCATGCTCATAATTAAAAACAATCAGCACACCACCCCCAGATTAGAATTGTATCCTTCTGGATACAATTTGTATCCAGAAGGATACAGAATTATATCCAAAGGATACAGAATTGTATCCAGAAGGATACAAACTAAAACACCTTTCCCTAGCCTCCTCCATCCTGGTTGGGCAGCCTGGTGCATTCTGCCACTGCTTTTTTCTCTCCCATACCACTAGGACATCATTCTAAATCACTAACACATAAAAAGGGCCCATTCTCATGCTTAGTAACCCATTATACAAATGGACCTCACTTAGCCAGTGCCTTATTAGTGGATACTTCTAGATTTCTGTCAGCACTCATAATGTTGCAATAAATGTTGTATTTTTGCCCAAATGTGTGAATATGTTGGTAGGATAAATTACTACAGATAGAATCACTGTAGCAGATATATATGCTGACAAATCTTTAATAAGGCAGTGTCAAAATGTCTCCCTAAAAGATTATAACATTTAAATTTTCACCAACAGTATTATAAGAAGGAAGCTTCTGGCATTAAAACCACATATACTGAAAAAACAAAAACAAAAACAAAAAACCACATATACTGGATAGATATATAAAGAGCACACACAACTCACTCTACTTATCGTTTCCTGTAGGTTTGCCTGGAGCTGGTCTCTCTCCAATTTCAGATTATCTCTTTCTTTTATTACAGATTTCATTTCTTCAAGGTTTTCGTGAAGCTTCTGAGCCAAATTTAAGTTCTCCATTTCTATTTTATCCAGAGTTAAACTTTGGGTCTTAAATTGTTTCTTCAATCGCTCCATTTCAGACATTTTTTTCTGTGATTCACTGACATCTTCTTTTAACTTAAAAAGTTGATGTTCATTTGCCTTAAGTTGTTGAATCTTAAGATAATCATAAAATAATGTGTTAGGATACAGATAGTTTTTAAGGAAAGAATAAAGAATAGTTTTTAAATTGATTAAGACAATATCTTCCTATGTTGCTCATTAATATTCTGCATAATTTTACACAAAATTTATTTTCCTTCGAGGTATAAATTTTTTTAAAAGACTTTCATTTATTTATTTATTTGAGAGAGAGGAGAGAATACAAGCAGGATGAGGGGCAGAGGGAGAAGTAGACTCCCTGCTGAGCAGGGAGCCCAATGTGGGACTCAGCCCTGGGACCCAGGGATCATGACCTGAGACAAAGGTAGACATTTAACTGACTGAGCCACCCAGGCACTCTTGAGGTATAATATATATAAGCACATTAATCTTAAGTGTAAAGTTTAATTATTCTTGACGTATGGTATACATCTATATAATTATAACCCAGACTAAAATTTAAAAACTGTCTAGCACTCCACAAAGTTCCTGTGTGCACCCCCTCCTAGAGCTCACCACTATTCTGAAATTTTTGCATCCTAGATGAGTCTTGCCTGCTTTGGAACTTAAAATCACAATGTACTCATCCATTCTCCTATTGACAGACATTTCACTTGTCTTCCATTTTTTTGCCATTATGATTATAAAACTGTTATGAGCATTCTTGTACATAACTTTATGTGGAAGTATGCATTGTTTCCTCTTATGTACACTCAGGAACAGAAATGCTGAGCCACAGGGAGGTATATGTTCAGCGCTAGTAAAAACTCCCAAGATGTTTTCCAACGTGGCTAAACAGTTTTATATCCCCAAAGGACTTTGGGCACAAATAAATCAAATATCCAAACAAGCACATTCTCCATACCTTTTCTTGTAATTTGGCATGTGAATTTTCTAAATCCAACTGCATATTTGATATTTCATCTGTCTTCTCAGAAACAAGGCCTCTGAGCTTATCAATAGTTTCCTGGTGCTGTTTCAGATGCATGTAAGCGATTCTTAGTTCCTCTTGTTTTTCCAGGTCCTGTATCATTAGAGAAATTTTAAGAATGGTGACACAGCTTAATATTAACTAGCATTTTTTTTTTCTGAAAGTGATATATTTCCTTAGTATAAATAATAAAACTATTACTTTTTAGTCTACATCTTTGTTGTAGAATAAGTTAAGGATAAGGATAAGTTAAGAATAAGTTTAGGAAGTTTTAAGATTTTCCTATCTCTCTTTCCCAATCCTCACCTCCCCACAACCTACTTCTACTTTTGAGAGGCAAACACGTGATCTATATACTATTCAAAATTTGCTTTTCCCTCTGAGTGATTTGGGCTTCCAAATCAGGACATTCAAATTTCTTTCTTTCTTTCTTTCTTTTTTTTTTTTTTTTTAATGTGTTGCCTAGTATTCTGATATATCATATTTACAGTTTCCTTCTTATGGACATTTAGATTGTTTCCCACTTTTTATTACAAATTGCTACAATGAACAACCTGTGGTATATGTGTGTTTGTGTAGTATATAAATATACATGTAGGATGAAATCTACAAAAAAAAAAACTGTTTACAGAATTTGATATTTTTAGAACAATACCAAATTACCCGCCTGAAATTCTGTTATCAGTTCACTCACACCAACACTGTCACTTACGTCAAAGAAAGGCTTATTGCTGTCAGGAAAACATCACGTTTACTCACTAGTATAGGAAGAGTGACTTACTTTAGTTTCTTTTTCTCTGAGGCTTTCCCTGAGCTGGTCTCTCTCCATCCTAAGGGTTCCCTCCACACTTCTGAGGCCATCTCTTTCCTCAGTGACACATTTTATTTCTTCAAGGTTTTCGTGAAGTTTCAGACTTAACCTTAACTTCTCGGTTTCTACACTTTCCAGGGTTGAACTCTGGGTCTCTAACTGCTTCTTCAATTGCTCTGTTTGATCCATATTTTCTCTGAGATCATTTTTTACCTTCAGAAGTTGATGTTCCTTCTCCTGAAGCTCTTGGATCTTGAGATAATCATAAAATAAAGATATAGACAGATATTGAAAAAAATGCTAAATAACCCTTTTGAAATTAAGAAGGCCCATCTTTGCCTTTAATTTTAGGATAATTCATATCCTGTTTCATTACACAGAGGACCTAATTCAAACTCTCAAATTAAAAAATAAAATACCTGTGCTTTTAAGGCAGCATTTGAGTTTTCTAAATCCACTTGCATATTTGATATTTCACCTGTCTTCTCAGAAACAAGGCCCTTGAGTTTATCGATAGTTTCCTGGTGCTCTTTCACATGCATATAAGCAATTCTTAGTTCCTCTTGTTTTTCCAGCTCCTTTAACATTAGAAAGAGGAAAATGATATATTCAGAGTAACAAAATTTAAGCAGTGAGAAGATAAGAGGTAATTATGCCCCCCGCCTCCATTAGGACTCATCCTCTAAGTTCATCTTAAATGTCAATACATGCTAGATATATTACTCCACAATTTACCCTTTTCCTTAATAGGATATTTCCAAATCAGCACCATGGTACTACCTTTCTTTACTGATGGCCTAGTATTCTGTGGTCTGAATGTGTGGCACTTAATTAACCAGTCCCCTGCTAATGGACATTAAGCATTTTTCCTATTTTTTTGTTTGCTTTGTTTTATTATTACAATTTTTTGCAATGGATATCCTTCTACAGGTATCTTTGCACAATTTGTGTTAATGTGTACAAGATAAATAGCTATGACTGGACTTTTGGGGTCAATGAATAAACTTATCGAAATATTTGAAAGATAATACCAAATATCCCCCCTCCAACCTTCCCCAAGTTTGGGCAAGTTTTACATTCCCACCAACCCTATCACCCATGGTTCCTTTAGGACACAAAATCATATTTACGGGATGGGGGGAAGAGGGTAACTTACTCTAATTACAGTTTCTCTCAGGTTTTCCTCAAGCTGGTCTCTCTCTACTTTGAGAGTCTCCTCTATATTCCTAAGATCATCTCTCTCTTTGGTAACAGATCGCATTTCTTCAAGGTTTTCATGAAGTCTCTGAGTTAACCTTACATTCTCCATTTCTGTATTTTCCAGAATTGACTTTTGGGCCTCAAACTTGTTCTTGAAGTATTCCACGTCACATATTTTTTCCTGAGTCTCACTGACAGCTTTCATCATAAGAAGCTGATGTTCTTTTTCCTGAAGTTCTGGAATCTGAGAAAATAAAACAAGTTAGGACACAGGCAGAAATTTGTAGGAAAAAGAGGAATTATTTCTAAATTAAGTCAGTCATCTTTACATTTTATCTAATGTACATACTGTTTTCTTCCACAGGGAAATGAGCAACATAATAATCAGATGTCATTTTCCAACTTAACAAAATAAGACCTTACCTTTTCCTGTGATTCAGCATCTGAATTTTCTGCATCTCTCTCAATATTTGCTTTTTGGTCTGTCTTCTTTGAAATATTCCTCATACTAATGGTTTGTTGGTACTCCTTCAAAAGAACATAAGTAGTTTTTAGTTCCTTTTTGATTTTCAGTCCCTTTCTGATTGAATAAAAGTTAATAACACTGAATATCACTGTTAACTACCTTAGCATTATTTTTGTACCTAAAAAAAATTAGAAGAAGGACACTTACTTCAGCTACACCTTCTTTAATGTTTTCTTTGAGTTGGTCTCTCTCCATCTGAAGAATCTCCTGCACCCTTTTCAGTTCATCTCTTTCCTTAATTATAATTTTTATTTTATCTTGACTTTCCTGAAGTTTCTCAGTCAACTTGAGCCTCTCACTTTCTACACTTTGTAATGATGAATCTTTGACTTTGAGTTGCTCCTTTAATTGCTCCAGTTCACTCATTTTTTCCTGCATCTCAGTGATTTCTTTGGTCCTAATAAATTGTTCCTTTTTCTCATGAAGCTCTTGGATCTTAAAATAATAATAAATTAACAGCCAAAATATACATACATGTAAAATGTGTGTATTTATATATGTGTATGTGTGTGTATATATACAGATCTGTTTTCCTTTTTTTTTTTTTTAAGAGATTTTATTTATTTGACAGAGAGCAAGAGGATGGGGGGAAAGAGGTAGAGATAGAGGGAGAAGCAGGCTTCCTGTTGAGTGTGGGGCCTGATCCCAAGACCCCAAGATCATGATCTGAGCTGAAGGCAGATGCTTAACAGTCTGAGTCACCCAGGAGTCCCAGATCTGTTTTTGTTTCTAAAGGAAAAACACCCAGAATGTTATGCATAACAATCTAGCATGCAAAATTAGTTTCTGTAGTTCAGTTAACTAGTTCCCTCAGGTTTTTTCCTACATGCCCTTCATCCCCAATTTACCTTTTTCTGTAATTCATTATTAGTTGTTTCTAATTCCTTTCGAAGGCTGGAGAGTTCAGTTTCCCTCTCGGAAAGATTCATTCTCAGCTTATCAATAGTTTCCTCCTGTTCTTTCAGGTGACAACGAGCAACTTTCAGTTCCTCTTCGGTTTCTAGGTGCTTTATTATTAGAGGAAATTATTGAGAAATTTATAGAAACATTATAACCATCATACTCTAACTCCTTTTCCCAAAGGTTTAATTTTTACAAAAATACCTGCTTATAAAATAATTTAAAAAAAAGCACATGGGGGAAAGGATGAAACTTACCATAGCTGTCATTTCTCGCATGCTTTCTTTGAGTTGGTGAGTTTCAGACGGAAGAACTTCTCGCAGCCCCTCCGCTATCTCGAGCCTTTCCACGCCTGCTTGTGGCAGTGCCGCCTCTCCGGCTTCGAGCTGCTCTTGCGGTAGCTCCAGCTCACTCAGGATTTCTTCAGCCTCCTCGTCCTTTTCTTTCACATTGAAGGACTGATCTTGTTTGTCTTGAGGATCCTGGATCTTAAGCGAATCCTAAAAACAATAGTGTTGACAGCCAAAGATCTTTTAGTCTGGGGGAAAAGAAATCAGGACCTTTTCTAAAATGATTAAGTCAGGATTCAGTGGCTCATTACAGAGCATTCTTTTCACTCTCCCACTCGTCATTACTCAGGTATGAGCAGTTATTTCCTGAGGGCTCACTGTGTTGTTACTATCTTATTAGAGGCTGGAGATACAATGGTAAAAGAGACTTACATGATCTTCGCCTTTTTGAGACTTGCACTTCAGAGGGAAAGAGACATTATGCCAAATCTTACCAAAGGAGTTTCTGGGTTCCTGCAGGGTATGTGGTAAACCTAATTTACCCTGAGTGGTTAGGATGCCTTCCTGGGGGATGGAAATCTTCAGTTGAGAACTAAAGGGTGAGAGTATTAATTAGGTGTGGGCGGAGGGAAATGCTACAGGCGGTGAGACCAGAACATCTGGAAGCCACAAGATGAGGAAGCATAAGCTGGAGTATCATGAGTGGGGCTAAGAGTGAGCAGAAATAAGGCTGGAGACCAGCTAGGAATGGGACCCAGGGCCTCAGAGGCCATGTGAAGAATTCTAGTCTTTAGTTCAAGAGTAGTGATAGACTATTAAAGGGTTTTAAGAAGAAAACATTGCTTGGGTTCAGAATGGTGAATGAATTACAGAAGTACAGGAATGAACATGGGTAGACCAATAAGAAGGCTACCGCAGAAAGCCAGGGACAGAAATAATGATGGCTTGGATTAAGGTGTTGGCAATGTGGGGAGAAAAGGTGGAAGATTTCACACACACACATACACAAATGCACCCAGACACACATACACACCTTAAAATCAACAAGGTTTGGTGCCTGGATTATAGAATGAGTGGGAGGAAAGGATACTGGGAAAGAAGGGTGATTCTCAGATTGAGGAAGTGCCTTATGAGATGCTGTAGGAATAGATTTAAAGAAGGGAAAAACATGGTTTTTCTGGCTTTATCCTTTCCTGTAATTTGGCATTGGTTTTTCTAAATATTTTTAAATATTTAAGAAGACTGCTGTCGGGGCGCCTGGGTGCCTCAGTGGGTTAAAGCCTCTGCCTTCAGCTCAGGTCATGATCCCAGGGTCCTGGGATCGAGCCCCGCATTGGGCTCTCTGCACAGCAGGGAGCCTGCTACCCCCTCTCTCTCTCTGCCTGCCTGCCTACTTGTGATCTCTGTCAAATAAATAAATAAAATCTTAAAAGAAAAAGAAGACTGCTGTCTTTTCTGAAATGTTTTCTCTCAATTTCAGCAGTTTTTTAGTATTTATAATTTTAGTTCTGTTTCCAATCACTTCATAATCAAGAGACATTTAAAGAAAACATGATCATAACACTGTAACTATAACATAAGGGCTTCCTTTCCCCAAGATTGATTCTTATAAAACACTTATTAAATGGAAGGAAAGGATGAAACTTACTTTAGCCAACGTTTCTCTAATGTCTTCTTGCTGCTGATCTTGTCCAACCTGAACCGCTTCTTTTATCGTTTGAAGGTTGTCTCTTTCCTCAGTCAGAGATTTTGTTTCTTCATGACTTTCTGGAAGTTTTACAGTCAACTTGATCCTTTCTATTTCTGTGCATGCCGGTGTCACTGACTCCTTGGTTTTGGACTGCTTTTCCAACATCTCCACTTCATCCATTGTTCCCTGAGTATCACTGACTTCTTTCACATTACGCAGTAGCTCCTGTTCCCCAGGAAGCACTGGGATCTTGTGATATGCATAAAATACCAAGGTTACTATCTAGAGATTATTATCATAATTTTTTGTGTGTGTGCAAAAAGGTGATTTTATTAAAGGAGGGGGACAGGACCCATGGCCAGAAAGACTGCTGCCATATTATCATAATTTTTTAAAGGGAAAAGATGAGGATATTATCCACAGAAATAAAAGTGATCCTGAAACCATAGCCTACTGTGGATCATGAACTCCAACTTATTAATTTTCTCTTGATTCCTACCGAAGCTATTTATGACTTTTCTGCTGGTCATATTCTGCCATAATTTTCTTTTGCTCCAGCTTACATCCAAAGTGAATCAATTCTTATACTTGACTAACACACTGTTAATTCTGTCCGTTGCACACTTCTTCATTTCTATACTAGTTCCCAAATGCCACAGGAGAGAAATAATCACTGAGCAGATTATATCTCAATAAATAATGGTCCCTAATTCTCAGATGAGCTCCAATGCTATGTGCCAATTTTTTTGTTTACAGATTAATTCTTCTTTCCTATGGTCATTTGTGGTTCCATGTAAATTTGCATATCATATTTCTGCATTTGTCCTACTCAAATTGAGGGATTATTTTATATGCCCATACTGGGGTGTGTGTGTGTGTGTGTGTGGAGAGAACAATGTCTTATTCATATCCATAGTTTCAATGGCTGGCACACAGCAGCCTTTAAAATAAGTTAGTTCAGTTATCCCAATGTTTTATTTCCTCTACAGCACTTGCCATTATGTTAAATTATCTTATTCATTTGTTTGCTAATTTACTAGTTACCTCTTTCTACTAGAGTAAGTTCTATAATCATAGAAATTTTGTTCATCTTGTTCCCATTTTATTTCTATAACCCAGGACTCTGCCTGCCACATTATACACTCAACAAATAGTATCCAATAAATGAATATACTATTAACATAGTCACTACTTATTGCTCATCTTTCCTTCAAAGAAAAAAGGAAAGAAGAAGGGACAAATGAGAGAAGAAGAGACAAACCTTTTCTTGTAATTCAGTATTGGATTTTTCTAAACGCTTCTGAATATTTATTATTTGAGCTGCCTTCTCAGAAATATTTTTTCTTAGCTCGTCAATAGTTTCTTGTTGTTCTTTAAGATGCACGTGGGCAATTTTTAGTTCTTCTTTTGTTTCTAGACCCTTAGTAGGAAGAGATATCTAATGAATATTTCAACCACATCATCTTAACATTGCCTCCCCCTGTTTCAACTGGCTCCGTTTTAAAGAAACATTCAATAGATGAAAGAAAAGGGTAATAACTTACTGTAGCTTCGATTTCTCTTATGTATCCTTTAAGTTTTTCTCTCTCTATTTCAAATGATTCTTGTAATTCCTTTAGATCATTTCTTTCTTTGGTTATGGATTTCATTTCCTCATAATTTTCATGGAGCTTCTGAGCCAACTCTAGCCTCTCCATTTCTATACGTTCCAATGTTAATTCTTGGTTTCTTGATTCATTCTTCAAATTCTCCATTTCATTCATCTTTTCCTGCATCTCATTCATTTCTTCTTGTACACTAAGAAGTTGTACCTGTTTTTCTTGTAGTTGTTGGCTCTTAAGAAATAAAATTTTTATTTATTTATTTATTTTAAAAAAGATATTTATTTATTTGACAGAGATCACAAATAGGCAGAGAGGCAGGCAGAGAGAGAGGAAGGGAAGCAGGCACCCCGCCGAGCAGAGAGCCCGACGTGGGGCTCGATCCCAGGACCCTGGGATCATGACCCAAGCTGAAGGCAGAGGCTTTAACCCACTGAGCCACCCAGGTGCCCCAAGAAATAAAATTTTTAATTATCAATTTCCCTATATACTCTTAAAATCTCATGTGAAATATACTTTGCTGAACTGAAATAATCATTATCACAGCCCTGGCTATACTCCAAATGTATACAGACAAGCAGCTTTAAAAGTAAAGTATCCTTCTAAGCATAGTAACAGTAGTGGGCTGAATAGTGTCCTACCCAAAATTCAAGTCGATTCAGAACTTCAGAATATCACCTTACTTGAAAGTACGGTTTTTTGCAGATGTAATTAATTAAGGGTTGAGAAGAAATCCTACTGGATTAGGGTGGGCCCTAAATGCAGAATGTCCTCATTAGAGACAAAAAGGACACACAGAGACACAGAGAAAGTCCTGTGAAGATGAGGCAGAGATAAGAGTGATAAAGCTATAAGCCCAGGACACCAAGGGCAGCTGGGAGTGAAGGACAGTTATTAGACGCAAGGAGAGATTCTTCCCTAGAGCCTTCAGAGGGATCATGGTATTGCCAGCAACTTGATTTTGGACCTCTAGGATCCAGACATCTGACAATAAATTTGTTGTTCTTTAGGCCACCAAGTTTATGGTAATTTGATAAAGAGGGTCCAGGAAACTAATACGGTGTCAGTAGGTTAATCAAGGAGGCAAAGTGAAAATGAGAAAAACAAAAAGAGACTAATTAAATATAAAGGTATAGTTGACAAATAACTATAATTCCTCATCTCTTAAAAATTTTTGGATAATCTATTTTTTACTTCTAATAAGGTCCTTATGGGGTAGCTCAAAAAACTACTGGGACACTAATTTTTTTAAACTTATTTAAATTCAATTTAATTAACATATAGTGTATTAGTTTCAGAGGTAGAATTTAGTGATTTATCAGTTGCAAATAACACCCAGTGCTGCTTACTTCAAGTCCCCTCCTTAATGCCCATCACCCAGTTACCCCATCCCCCCACCCTCCTCCCCTCCAGCAACCCTGTTTCCTATAGTTGAGAATTTATGGTTTGCCTCCCTGTTTTTGTCTTATTTTATTTTTCCTTCCCTTCCCCTATGTTCATCTGTTTTATTTCTTAAATTCCACCCATGAGTGAAATCATATGGTATTTGTCTTTCTCTGACTTCTTTTGCTTAGTATAATGATCTCCATCCACATCATTGCATATAGCAAGATTTCATTCTTTTTGATGGCTGAGTCATATTCCATTATAAATATATATACCATCACATCTTCTTTATCCATTCGTCTGTCAATGGACATCTGGGCTCTTTCTATATTGTGGGTATTATGGACATTGTTGCTATAAATATTGGAGTGAATATGCCCCTTTGAATCTGTTTGGGTCCTTTGGATAAATACCCAGTAATTCTATTGCTGGATTGTAGGGTAGCTCTATTTATAACTTTTTGAGGAACCTCCATACTGTTTTACAGAGTGGCTGTACCAGTTTGCATTTCCACCAAGAGTGTAAGAGGGTTCCCCTTTCTCTGTATCCTCACCAACATGTGTTGTTTCCTGAGTTGTTAATTTTAGTGAGGCATTAACTTTTTTTAAGTTAATAAATATGAATAAGTCTATCTCTTTATTTTTTTTAAATTCAACTAACATATAATGTATTTATTATTAGTTTCAGAGGTAGAGGTCAGTGATTCATCAGTCTTATATAATACCTAGTGGCTCATTACTGAGGCATTAAATTTATAAGCCTATTAATTTAACTTCTTTAGAATGAGTATGAAACAGACATCAGGTTTTAGTAAATTTAGTTAGGTTATAGTGAAAGGGAGGAGAAATAAGAGAATACTTACTAGGAGAAAAACACTCCACAGAAGTGCAGTGGAAATCATAATATATCATTTATAATGCATGTGGCACTGTCCTTAGAGTAAATAGAAAGTCTTAGTGGTACATTTTAGAATTACATGGGCGGTACAATTATTACAAGAGTCTTAGCTCTTATACAAATACTACAACAGCACCTTACTTCCATAAAAGAAATGAGTCAGGAAACTGTAAACGTCTAAGAGATGGTAACAATCATAAAGCTTACATTTTAAAGAATCACTACTATATCTTAATAAAGGCAGGATCTTTGTGTTATTGACTAATGGATCTCAAGCACCCAGAACAGCATCTAGGCTATGGTAGTTTCCAAAAAGTTTCTGATGAATGAATATATTATATGATAATTTAAATGAATCAAGGCCTCTCTCATCTGAAGACGAGAATAATATAATCCTCACAAACAGTGTTGGTTAACAAAAGACAACTGACAGAATGGGAGAAGACATTTGCAAATGACATATCGGATAAAGGGCTAGTATCCAAAAGCTGTAAAGAACTTATCAAACTCAACACCCAAAGAACAAATAATCCAATCAAGAAATGGGCAGAGGACATGAATAGACATTTCTGCAAAGAAGACATCCAGATGGCCAACAGACTCATGAAAAAGTGCTCAACATCACTCGGCATCAGGGAAATACAAATCAAAACCATAGTGAGATACCACCTCATACCAGTCAGAATGGCTAAAATTAACAAGTCAGGAAATGACAGATGCTGGCAAGGATGTAGAGAAAGGGGAACCCTCCTACACTGTTGGTGGGAATGCAAGCTGGTGTAGCCACTGTGGAAAGCAGTATGGAGGCTCCTCAAGAAGTTGAAAATAGAGCTACCCTATGACCCAGCAATTGCACTACTGGATATTTACCCAAAAGATACAAATGTAGTGATCCGAAGGGGCACATGTACCCGAATGTTTATAGCAGCAATGTCCACAATAGCCAAACTATGGAAAGAACCTAGATGTCCATCAACAGATGAATGGATGAAGAAGATATGGTATACACACACACACACACACACACACGAATACTATGTAGCCATCAAAAAACCAAAATCTTGCCATTTGCAATGACATACATGGAACTAGAGGCTTTTATGCTGAGCAAAATAAGTTAATCAGAGAAAGACAATTATCATATGATCTCTCTGATATTTGAGAGGCAGGGCAGGGGGTCATGGGAGGTACAGAGGGAAAAAATGAAATAAGATGGGATTGGGAGGGAGACAAACCATAAGACTCTTAATCTCAGGAGACAAACTGAGGGTTCCTGGGGGATAGGGGGAGGGATAGGGTGGCTGGGTCGTGGACATTAGGGAGGGTATGTGCTATGGTGAATGCTGTAAATTATGTAAGACTGATGATTCACAGACCCGTATCCATGAAGCAAATAATACATTATATGTTAATAAAAAAAAAAGAAAAAAAAATGTTGGTTTGAATATAGGTATGAGTTGAAACTGTCCACAATATTAGCATTAAGATGTGTTCATTTGGGAGATATATGCTATTTTTAGAATTTAGCTCTAGAGCAATCAAAATGTGTTTTTAAAAAAAAAGTTTAGTCAGGAAATATAATATGGTTAGGAAGGTAACTTAAAAATTCACCTTTTCTTTTAGCTTTTCTTCAACTTCTATTAATTTCTTACAGGTCCTAGAAATCTCTTCCTCTTTCTTTATGGTGTGGTTCTTTTCTTGTACGACGAGCTCTTGCTGCTTTTTAAGTTCATCTCTAAGAATTCTTAATTCTTCTTGGTTTTCAATAGTCTAGAATTTAAAAAAAGTTGAGATTAAGATACATATTACCTTACATTTATAAATCAGGTGAAAATCAGCATTTACCTCAGCCTAAAAATGAAGAAATCATGGCAAATTCTATTGGAAAAGATTATCTTAAAGAGTCTTTAATTTAATCATATAGATGCCAAACAACTGCTTTTTATGCTGTTTCATTATTACTTCACTTACATTCCTATCATGAAAATTAGAACTGGATTTAGTATTTTATCTTGAGAGGTTTGCCCATTTTCTACCCTTAAGCCAAAGGAGACGGTTTCTAACTTTCATGGACTGATGATAAGACTAGTTATGGGCTCTTCATATGCCAGAATAGTTGTGATTTAAAGCACCAGTTAACAGCAAGCTCAAAATGGCAGCTATCTTTTGCTAGCATGATGTAGGCTAACCCTAGTTATCAGCTTAAACAGTGCAGTCTCAAGTCATGACCACAAAAACACTGCAAACATGAGACCAAGAACAGACTATGACTTTTGTCTGTATTCTTCTTTAAACTTAGCTCTTTTGACCAGAAAACCCCAAGAAATATGGAAAATTACACAAAAGTTCAGGTTCTCCTGTAATCCACAGCAAACTTCAAAAAATGTCAATTTCAATCTATACATATTATATTGCCTCTAAATACGGAATCAAAAACTAAAGTAGATTTGACAATATGGCAAACATTAACAATGAATAATTAACAATGAAGTTTAAAAATTACAACAGAATAAATGAAGAGAAACACTTAGGGGACAAATTTAACAAAACGTGGATAAAGACATATACACTAAAATCCACAACACATCACTGAGAGAACAGGTAATTTATAGAAAGATATGCAATAGCCAATAAGCATATGAAAAATGATCAATATCCTTAATTGTTAGGGAAAGGCAAATGAAAACAATGAGGTATATACCTAATAGGATGGCTAACATTGAAAACACCAATAATATGAAGCATTGGTGAGGATGTGAAATCATAAGAATTCTCTTAATTTGCTGCTGGGAATGTAAAATGGCACAACTACTTTGGAAATCAGTCTAGTAATTTGCTATGACCCTGCTATTCCATTTAGATACACTTGAGGACTTTTAAAAAGAAATGTTCATAAAAAGTTTTCTGTAAGAATGTTTACAGCAGCTTCATTCAAAATAGCCAGACAGTGGACAGAACTCAAATTTCCATCAACAGGAGAAAGGCTAAACAACTTGTGGCCTATTCATACATTGAACACTACCTAGCAATAAAAAGGAGTGTAAAAAAAGTAAGGTACAAAAGAGTACATGCTGTATGATTCTATTTGTATGGAGTTCTAGAAGAGAGGAAGTGTCCTACGGTTAAAAAATATCAGGACAGTGACTATATGGGGTAGAGAGTGAGATCAGAATTGCAGGGGTCAAGGCGCAAGAGAGCTCTGAAGGGAGAGGTAAATGCTCTACACCTTGACTGGGATGGAGGGTACACAAATAGAGACATTTGTCAAAAGTCATCAGACTGTATACTTGCATCAGATACATTTCTCACATGTAAATTATGCCTCATTAAAGTTGTAAAAATCCACAACATACAAGACAAGAATATATTGCTAAGTATACAGTGCTAAATCCTACCATTTCAATATTTTCCCTTAGGTCAGTCTGTAATTGTTCCTTTTCTGCTGTAATTCTCTCTAACATTTGTTGCAGTTCATTTTTCTCCTGTATTAAAGAAAACATCTTTCTCTGTTGCTCAGTTAGCTCATTATCTTCAACATTCACAATCAGTGCTTGAGTATTTTTAGCTTTCAAATTCTGTTTTTTATTTGTGTCAACCACCTAAAGTGTAAATAAAGAATTTCTCAGTTAATTACAATTTTAATAGTAATGAAAGTTGCCAAAACTTACATTACTTATTATTTACCAGGCATTCTTTTCATTTATTGACACATTTACTCTTCACTCTAACCTTATGAGGTAGGTACGAGTATTATTTCCATTCGACAGATGTGGAACATGAATCTGAGAGAGGATGATAGGTCACTTGCCCAAGGTCACTCAGGATTTGAAGCCAAGAGGTCTGGCTCCAGAGTTTGTGTCCTTAAGTGTACTCTTTTTCATGGGTTAAGAACTACCTGAACAGCTGTAGATAATTAACAATTATCTTCATGTATGATGATGGGTCAACCTAATTTTAAGAAAGAGTAAGCCAGGGGCACCTGGGTGGCTCAGTGGATTGAGCATCTGCCTTTGGCTCGGGTCATGATCTCAAGGTCCTGGGATCGAGTCCCGCATTGGGCTCTCTGCTTGGTGGGGAGCCTGCTTCCCCCTCTTTCTCTCTGCCTGCCTCTCTGTCTACTTGTGATCTCTCTCTGTCAAATAAATAAATAAAATCTTAAAAAAAAAAAAAGAAAGTAAGCCACCTTGAACTCCACCATGTTCTTTCCATCAAAAGCTGGAAATGATTCTCTATCACCCCACTCACAACAAATCATTATTTTCAGAAGCATTCAGAAGTATTCACAAAAAGTTGGAGTTTTATCATATGAGAGGGCAAAATAACTTTGATAAAAATAGATTTCATATTATAGTAGTATAATATATAGTAGTATAATATAAATAATAGTAGTAGTAGTATATATAGTAGTATAATCTTTTAAAAATACATACTTTTTATGTTCTGCTTAAAAAAAGCACGTTACATAAATTAATTTATCCATAAATAAGTCTTAAGCAAAGGTAACCTAACACATATACTTCTTGATCAAGTGAGACAAAAACTGACATTAAAATCATTGGTGTGAAATTAGGTTATCACTATGTAACCTTACACACCCAGGAAATAAATACAGCTCCATATTGGCTGTATTTTATGAAGTTTTAAATATGTATTAAAAACTTTTAATAATGGGGTACCTGGGTGTCTCAGTCAGTTAAGCATCCGACTCTTGATTTTGGCTTGAGTTATGTGTCAGGCACCACATTCAGTGGGGAGTCTGCTTGAGATTCTCTTTTCCTCTCCCTCTGCCCCTCCCCATGCTCTCTCTCTTGCTCCAATAAATAAAATCTTTTAAAAAAAGTTTTTATAATAATCTACAATTACATTGGAAAAAAACTGAAAAGTAAAGAGAAAAAAAAAATCATCCAACATACCAGCTTCACACAACCCACTACTGGAATTCTAGAATATTGCCTTTCAGAGTCTGTCCTTGAAAAATTTCTTTTGAATACAGTAATAAATAAATAAATATATAAATATAAATATATATATATATATATATATAAAATATTCAATTTTGCTTAGAGCACATACATTTTCCCATGCTGTTACCTAATCTTCAAATTATAATTTTGAGTAGTTGCTCAATTCTCTAGAATGGGTTTGGACAAATCATACTTTATTTTACTATCTCTTACTATTGGCAGTATGCTTGAGTTTCTAACAATGGCAAACACAGATCTAATACATTAGAACTTAATGTAAGGAACATACGGTCATTGGGTCGAGTTTGTCAGATACTGTACTTCAGAATCTTACATCTGTGCTCCTACATATAGGACTGTACACAAAGATAAAGCAGGCTGAGACAAAGTATGTGAGAATACCCAAAGGATATTTTAGAACTAAACTCAGCCTAGAAAGTATTTCAGTTACCATGAGAAAATCTAACAGATTTTATTAAATTAAAAAAAAAGAATTGTGTCCTTTACATGAGATAAGCTTACTAATCATTGTTTAAACTTTCTGTTGCAAGACACTAGAGAAACTGCCTTTCTAGAGAGAGAAACATCAAGGATTCAATGTGGGCACTTTTAGGGGATTTATGAGACCTACTAATGTAGCCCTGTGGGGCCCAGATGAACAGAGGGGTCCATGTGGGATTCCATCATTAACATAGTAACAGAAGACCAAGCTGACCCCAACCTTCCATCCCAGATTTGAGAAATCCCTGGGAAACAAAAAAGCCTGTTGGACATTTTTTTATCAACATAGATGCTTCTAACATAAACTTAATACCACACACTAGCTGGTCCCAGTGAATAGAACTCTTCTTTTCCCTTACTCTTCTGCTATTACACCCCTTCTCATGAGGCCCTATGACTGCATTTTTGCATTTGTTTAAAAGCAGCTATTAATTGTTGTATCTTACTTTCAAAAATCTTTTCAAAAAACCTGCCCTCAATGAAAGTGAAAGTTATAAATTTTAAATCAAAGTCAAATGCCTCTGGCTTATTTGATTGATCCAAACTATAGATAAGCTAAGAACATAAAACATATAAAACAAGTGAAAATGCTTTTCTAGGAGAGAAGTACTAAAGCATAGGGAGAAAGAGGAAAAGCTTTTCCAAGGCAAGAATACTGTACCCCGGGCAAATGCGGGAAAAAAGCTCATTATATAAAGTAATAGCATATAAATCTATAAAGAGATTTATTTATATAAGTTGGAGCTTACTGAATTATTCTGAAGCAGTATTTGTTTTTATTTAATAAAATGTCCATCCTGGTGATTTTTCTGTTTGCATGTAATACGCAGTTTTAAAAAATTTTATGACTGTATAAACCCAGTTGCATTATCTATATACATAGATACATATTATATATACATATGCAATTCCAAGCTATGGATGTATGAAAGATTATTTCACCAGTCTCCCACTGATGGATGTTTTAAATTCCTAGTAGCAAATATTTTGGGTTAAATAGCATTAAGTGCATAAAATTGAAAGACAGTATAAAATATCTTGTTGATAATATATATCAAAAGCATTTTTGAAAAAACAGAAATGTATATAGTAAATGAATCCATTGGATGAAATTATAGGCAATTATCTATTACAGACTGAATTTTGTCCTCCCAATATTCATGCTAAAGTCCTAAACCCTATGTGACTATATGTGAAGAGAAAGACTTTAAGGTGGGTAATTAAGGTAATTAAATGAGGTCATAAAACTGGAGCCCTAATACCATAGGATTGGTGTCCATTCATTCATTCATTCAGCTCCATGCCCAGTGCAGAGCCAGACGTGGGGCTCAAATTCACAACCCGGAGATCAAGACCTGACCTGAAATCAAGAATCAGTCGCCCAACTGACTGAGGCACCTAGGCTCCCCGGGACTGGTGTCCTTTTAAGTAGAGGAAGAAACACCAGTGCTCCTTTTCAACTTGAGCATAGGAGAAAGGTTCTGTGAGAACACAGAAGGAAAGTGCCATCTGTATACAGCGAAGAGAAGACTTAACGGAAACTAAATTTTCTAGCACCTTAATCTTGGACTTCTAGCCTCCACAACCAGGAGAAAGTAAATTTCTGTTGTTTTAGTCAGCAGTCTGTGATATTTTGTGATGGCTGCCCTATTGAACTAACACATATCTTTAAAAAAAAAAAAAATCATTAGCCTCTTGTAGCCTTTCTTGTACATAATTAAATAACCAGCTAAGACCTTTTTCTCCTAAGATTTCAGAACAAAATAAACCGTACTACTTAGAATAAATTAAGGTGAGATTTAAAAACCTGATAGTAAAATTATGGCATAAACCCTAGAAAACAAGCATAAATAAAATATACACATTGATTTTATAGGGATCTCTAAGCAAGTTTAATATGTAAAATCGGACATAAAACACATATTTTAGACATGGTAAATAATTAGTAATCTCTTTTATATTCTTAGAATTCAGAGGGGTCTTTAAAGACATTTAAAATATGTCAGGCCTCAGAAAATATCAGCTCAAAGTTTGAATTAATTTTTGCCTTTTTTTTTTCAAATTGATTTTAAGCAATTATATCTGAAATTATCTTAAAGACATTAGGGTTGCAGCTTATAAAGTACTGTTAGTTAATAGCATTATGAATAATAAACAAGATTGCAATTATCAGCATGTACTTAAGTGTTTGAGGTAGAAGAGAAAGCTCATCTACACATATGTAAAACTTTGAATGGAAACACCATTTACCTTTTCCTGGAATTCATCTTTAGTTTCTCCTAGGTTCTCCTCTGTATGCAAACTCCTGGAAGTTTCCTCAGAAATTTTCATTTTTAGCGTGTTAATTGTTTCTTGGTGTTGTTTCAAAGACTCAAGAGCATTTCTTAATTGTTCTTGGGTATCTATATTCTTTGTCAGAGAAATAAAACAATTTCCATTAGAATAAAGTGAAATAGTGGAAGTAATTGTATAGTGACTACTTGATCATTAATCATGAGTGATGGCTCTGGTACTGTTTGTAAAGAGGCTCTGAGTTTTCAGAGTTTACTCCGTCAAAGCCTTACCATGTTTACAGTATCCTGAATGTCACTTTTGAGTTGGTCTCTCTCAATGTTTAGGTTCTCCTGGAGTTGTTTTAGGTCCTCCTTTTCTTGGGTTAAGGTTCTTACTTCTGCTAAAGTTTGTTGAAGTTGCTCAGCAATCATTGTTTTTTCCTTTTCCATAGTTTGCAGCCTCAAATCTCTATTTTCTAATTGTTCCTTCAGCTCTTCCACTTCATTTGAACTTTTTTGACTCTCAGTTGTTTTTGGCTGAAGTTCTTCAGATTTGGGAGGAAGCTTTAAAATAAAAAAAAGTAAATGTGAAAAGCAGAGCATTCTGTGGTGTATATATATGGAAGCCAAATCTCAGAAGGCTAAAGACTGCTTCCCTAGAGGATGTCTTGTACCAACCTCTGTGTTCAAAGCATCCAAACTTAAACCAAGTTTTTGAGCTTGTTTGGAGAGATTTCCTATTTCCTGATTCATTCTTGCATTCTCATCAAGGACCATCTTATACTTTTGCTCAAATTCAATATGATGATTTTTAAAATCTTGGAATTCTTGATCAGTGCTTTCATAATTCAACCGGGTAGTTGCTAGGTCATTTTTAGTTTTCCCAATTTCTTCAAGTAAGTCTTGAATTCTACTTTCCTTTTGAACTAGTTCAGAAAACAATTTGTCTCTTTCTGATGTTATTATACAAAGTTCTTCAGATTTATCATGCATCTATGGAAAAGAAGTAAAATTTAGCTATGTTAGCATTGTAGGATCTACTGAAGCAGCTTTCAGGGGAAAAAAAGTTTCCTTGGGGTTGGGGGAGGGGAAGACATTGAAATTAAGAAAAGATTTTACTAAGTAAAGGCAACATTTTTTTTTTTTTTTTAAGATTTTATTTATTTGACAGAGAGAGATCACAAGTAGGCAGACAGGCAGGTAGAGAGAGAGGGGGAAGCAGGCTCCCTGCTGAGCAGAGAGCCCGATATGAGGCTCGATCCCAGGACACTGAGATCATGACCTAGCCGAAGACATCGGCTTAATCCACTGAGCCAGTCAGGTGCCCCTAAAGGCAACATTTTTATTGTTACCATTCCTGTGTATTATCCTCTTTAACTTTACCTTCAGTTTTGTTTTCTAATCTCTTTGGGTTCTAGTAAGGATTACATGGAGAAGGATACTCAGTAGAAAAACATTATTTCAGGATGTGCCTTTATTTCCTTATCTATCATTCTAAAGTATTTTCTAACTTCTTGGTGTATCATTTTTTGTTTTTTTTCTTAGAATTTGAAAATTTTTTTTTAAAGCTTTTGAATACAGCTCCAATTTCTAAAAATGTAATCCCTGAATGATTTAAATAATTAAGGTTTATTTGAATTATTATTTAAATAAACCATATCCAGCTTATGAACAGTACAATCATTGTTAATGGTAAAGTAGAAATGGTGGGAAGAAGAGAAGCAAACTTAAAGCAGAGACTAAGGACAGGGGTAACACAGCAGGGTTGTTTCAATTATGGACTCAGGATAGGAGACACTTCTGTTTGGCTCAACTATTGGCTTCATAACTACTTGCTGAGCTAAAAAACAGCACCTACTTTAAAGAGTTTTTAGAATGACTAATTAATGTTCCTAGAGTTCTTTAGCATGATATCTGCCATTTGGTCTTCAACCACTTGTCAGTTTTATTTCTTTTAGAAAGGTAAAGAGAAAGGAAAGCTTGGCAGATGGTTTATAGGACTGTTCACTAGCCTGCAAGATTTACCCCTAAACTTTATCAATTCCCTCCTTTATATCTCATTGCTCTTTTTTATTCAACATAGTGACAGAATTAGTACCAAAAAAAAAGATGAAAAAAGTATGGACCATAGAATTCTGTTCAAAGATTTTATTTTTAAGTCATCTCTCCACCCAATGTGGGGCTTGAACTTACAACCCTAAGATCAAGAGTTCATACTCTCTACTAACTGAGCAGCTAGATGCCCCCATAAAACCTTGCTTAAAAAAAATTTTTTTTTTTTTTAATTTATTTCAGACAGTGAGTGACATAGTGGGGAGGAGCACAGGGAGAGGGATAAGAAGACTGCTGCTGTGGGGCTGGATCCCACGACCCCGAGATCACAACCTGAGCCGAAATCAAGAGTCAGATGCTCAACCAACTGAGCCACCCAGGTCCGCCTAGAATTCTGTTTAAGTGAAACATTTGAGGACTGTAGAAATGGTTGTTACGTTGATCAGGTCACTAAGCATACTGTTAAATAGGCTTTGAAAATGTGCTTTCTAGTAATATAAGGAAATTAGAGGAGGAACTACATTCATTTCTATTCCTAACAAGTTGAGTCAAATCTTTACAGTCTCTTAACTGCTATTTTAAGATATACTACAGCAAAATATTTAAAGCTATTACAAAGGTTTTTATTTCAAAAGAAGAGTTATTTGCTTAAAAATGTGTTTACCTCTTTCCTCAGCATTTCTACTTCTGAGGGTAAAGATTTCAATGCTGAGAGCAAATTAACTTCCTTATACAAAGCTTCATTTTCTTCAACTTCTTTATTCAGTTCTTTCTGGAGGTCAGTAATCTTTCTTTCCAGTTCCAAATTACAGAGCAAATCTAGGACATTTTGGGTAAATTATAACAGCCTGTAGTTATTGGGACAATCTAAATTACATGCAAAGTTAGATTATTTAATCAGACTGTATTAAATTTATGAAAGAAAGAGTCAATGTTGGTTAACAGGTGAATAGTTAATAGTTCTTCAACCACTTTTTGAAAATCAGGTCTAATTTATTTGAAAAATAATTCCTAAACCCTTATGAATCAGAATTTCAGGGAAGCAGTTATAAATACTGATCTCAAATAATACTGAAACTCATTATTAGGCTATTAAAACAATTAGATAAGAGAATAAAAAATTTCTAATCATTGGAATGTAGTCACAAAATCCTTCAGGTAGGTTTCTAGACAAAGTCAGATCTGCAAAGAATTAAGTCTGAAATTATGAAATACCTTTTGGAACTTTGCCATCTACAAGGGAGGTGAGTTTTGTTATTTCATTAAAAGATGATTGTAGTTCTTTCTCCAGATCAACTTGCATTTTCTTTTTTGCTTCCAGTTGACTTTGGTATAACTGAATATCATTTTCCATTTGCTTGTATTTACTTGTAAGTTCTTTCTGTTAGGAGAAACACTGCAAATTCACAGAAATGTACTGGTTGTGACAACTGTTTTATTATAAATATTACAGGAAACAATTACCATTTTCTCTTTCAGCTCCAGATTTTCACTTCTAAGAAAGGCTGATTCTTTCTTGGCATCAAGGGCTACAGTTTCAGCATCAAGCAGAGTCTGTTTCATTTGTCTTAGGTCTTCAGTGATTTCCTATATACATGACAAAAAGAATTTAGCGAAATCTAACTTGGTGAGAGTTGGAAAAGATTTTAGAGAACATGTACATAGACGTTATTCTGAATAAATAAAGAATGGTGAAAATATGCTAATTATCAAGTTCATTATTTATGAAAGCTGAAATAATATTTTCCATAATAAAAATATTTAAAAAACTCTGACTATGCTTTTCCAAGTTATAGAGGCATTATGTAGACTGAGAAAACTTATTGTTTAAAAAAGGTAAACACAATTGTTGTTCAGCTAGCTTGTTAAAATTTCTTGTGTAGTTTTAAGTCATTCTAAAACATGGCAGGTGAGTAGTTCATAGTTAAGATTAAGGATATGAAATCACAAATTGAAAATTAGCTTACATAAATTCAACCACATATATCCTTGGCAGAATATTAATGCACAAATGAATGAATGAATAAACTGGATGAATAAAGAGAAAGAAATAACAACTTTTAAAAAGTGGGCAATTCTGCTTGCCACTCTATCAACAGACACTCCAGGATGATAGGAAAGCGCCTATCTTCCCAGTGCCTTAAAACAGTAAGATTACTTTTACAAAGGATCGTCTGTCATTGATAACAGGTAACCGAAGAGTCCTAATAGAAGGTAATAAAAAGGTAATAAAAAGTACTCAAAGTACTCAAAAACTCAAATGGAAACCAAAGAATGACAGAAACCAAAATTTCAGCTAGAAACTGTTGCCTTCTTAAAAAGAGTGTTAAAAACTAGAATCAAACTGATACTTTCTTGAAGTAATCAGGAATATCGAAGCAAATAGAATAGAAAGCATGTAGCAAAAATGAACAATTTTGCCATGAGATTAAATGTTATTTAATGCAATTTTTTTTTTTAAAGATTTTATTTGTTTATTTGAGAAAAGGAGCACACCTGTGGGGTGAAGGGCAGAGGGAGAAGCAGACTCCCCACTGAGCCTGATGTGGCTTGATCCTGGGACTCCGGGATCATGACCTGAGCGTAAGGCAGACCCTTAACCTACTGAGCCACCCAGGAGACCCTTAATGCCAAATCTTTTTTTTTTTTAAGATTTTATTTTATTTGACAGAGAGAGAGCAGGAAAGCAGCAGAGGCAGGGAGAAACAGGCCCCCTGCTGAGCAGGGAGCCTAATTCGGGGGCTTGATTTCAGGACCCTGGGATTATGACCTGAGCCTGAAGGCAGTCATTTAACCAACTGAGCCACCCAGGCGCCCCAATGACGTATCTTATACCAACTAAAATCATCTAGAGCTACAGTTTCTGAAAAATACCAAACTGTTAAAATAGTTATTTAAATTATAAGAACGCATTAATATTAATAAAATTTATAAAATCATGCTCAGTTACATGCCATATGTACAGTTCTAGTTAATTATCAATACCAATACAAGTGTTCACCTGAATATACTGACTACATACTTATGCATGCATTTATATAAAACAATTAAAAAAATAAAAAATTTTGAATTACTTTTTTTTTTTTTAAAGATTTTGTTTATTTATTTGACAGACAGAAATCACAAGTAGGCAGAGAGGCAGGCAGAGAGAGAGAGGGAAGCAGGCTCCCCACTAAGCAGAGAGCCCGATGTGGGGCTCGATCCCAGAACCCTGAGATCATGACCCGAGCCGAAGGCAGAGGCTTCAACCCACGGAGCCACCCAGGTGCCCCTGAGTTACTGATTTTTAATGGAAACTCATCCTCGACTTACTAATATTCAAAGAATGATATCCTCAACTCTGTACGAATGATTCTTTACCCATAAAACAGCAATGATACTAACAGTCCCTCTTTCATAGAGTCATTGACAAGATTAAATAAAATAGTATATGTAAAAAAATTACAACATCTGGCACACAGTAAGTTCAATACAAGCATTTGCTATAACAATGATGATGGTGTACTACAAATGCCTACATGATTAAATAACAAAATAAACCTAATTCTTACCGATGAGTACGACAAGTCCATTTTCATATCTTCTGACTTCTGAGAGTCTATGTATTTCTGTAGCTTCTTAATCTGGTCTTCCTTTTCTCTAAGCAGCTCTACTTTTGAGCTTAGTTCATTCTATAAGTGTGAAACAAAAATAAAGTGAAACAAACATATTTTATTGGATTTAAATTTTAGGAGATTAAAAAGAACTTATGTTTAATAGTTTAAACTGTTAGTAAAATTTAAAAAGTTGATATTTAAAAAACAAGATGTTCCTTTTATTTTCTGAAATAATTATGTATGATGTACATTTTATAGTTCTAGTTCTTTATAATAGAAATACCAACATAAATGCTCACCTCAAGATCTTGATTATACACTTCTGCATGCTTAACTAAATTCTTTAAGTTGGAAATTTCATGAATTAGTTGCATCTGTAAGAGCATGTGAAGAGGCAACAGAGCAAACCAATAGTTAATAAAGCAAAAAAAAAAAAAAAAGAAGAAAAAAAGAAATTCTCTCCAAAAGATAGCATTTATTCACTGCTTCAGAATCACCAAAACAGAAAGGGATTGAGATCAACTGTTCAAGCTACTGTTACAGAGCGCCTCATTATTTGAAGATACAAAACAAACAGAAACCCAGTAAGTCAAACAAAAATATCCCCAAACCTTGTAAAACAAGTAAACAAGAAAAAAACCTCAGCATGACCCAAGTAACAGTTATGCTGTCTGTTAATAATGCTATAAAAATGTCAAAAGCAAATTAGTATGCATCCCTTGGAGGAGATATACTGGTAATCAAACTTTAAAACTCAATAAATTTTTGTTTTGGGGAAGTTAAGTGCAGAAATGTATTTATTCTACAAGATTTTTTTGTTTTCTTCCCACAAATTAGCCATTTAGCTTTATACTGGCATACTTTTTAAGGATTTATGTTTTAAAATTTAGGTCTGGATTAGGGTAGTTTCATGTGGTGCTTTTAAAATAATATCACTGTTCACTAAAGCACAGAGATATGTTTAATATTATCAGTTATTACCTTGTTGGTTCATTCCACAGAAAATATTGGAAAGATGATGTTATTGCTTTATATTTTTCAGCTGTCTAAAAGTATAAAGAATACCTAAAGATACATATATTTCTATTAAAGTTTCCTTTCCATCAAATATCTGGAGCATTAAATATTTGAATACTACATATTTTTGTGTCAAAACACATAAATGACAACTTATCATAGATAAACATACTTTCTCTTAGAATTATGAAATCTTCATAATTCGATGAGTCCTGAAAATGTAAAGGCAAGGTGGGTGGGGGATGGGGTGACAGAATGATGGGCATTAAGGAGGGCACATGATGTAATGAGCACTGGGTGTTACATGCAACTGATGAATCACTGAACTCTACCTCTGAAACTAATGATATACTACATGCTAATTAACTGAATTTAAATAAAATAAGATTAAAAAAGGAGAAAAAAGAAGAAAAAAGTAAAGGCAAATTCTTGTAGAATATAAGGGATTTATGAAAGTAGCATCTTTTTAAAGTAATATTTTCTGAATGCTTAATTCAGTTCTAACTAATTTTAGATTCAGACTAGTGTTGACATTCCTATTGTAGGTCAGCATCATCTAGAAATATTATGTGAGTCATTGAAAATTTCCTACTGGCTGCATTAAAAAAATAGAACTAATTTAAAAAATATATTTGAACCTAATATATCCAAAATATTACCACTTATTCATGTAATCAATATAAAAAACTAAATAGTTTACATTCTCTTTTTTTCATATTTTTAAGTCAGTTCAGACCGGCCACACTTCAAGTACTCAATCATCATATGTGGTTAGTGGCTATCAACTGTTCTGCAAAATTTTAGACATTTGTGTTGGCTATAATTTAAAATAACTCCATCTTTTATCTTTTTTTTCTTGTTTCTAAATTCTGTGCAACAAAATCACATTTACCAATAAGGAAGAACTACAAAATTACTCTTTTATTTTAGAAAATAAACATCTAGAAAGAAAACTTATCTCACTTGTCATTTAAAATAGCACTTTAAGTACTAGTTCTCATTAATCTAAATCTAAAGATGAACTTTTGTAAAGCCTGGACAACAACTTCTGAATGAGGTATTATTTAGGATGCTAAGCATAAAGAGAAAATATATGATATGATTAAAAGTTAGTTGGTGGCTATATAAAAAAAATTACAGATTTCAACTGTAATGTTCAGCAGATTAAACAAAAATATTTAATACCTCAAGACAAAAACCTCCAAGTTGTTAAAATTCTAAAATTAAGCAAGTTAAATCAAGTAGAGGGTTGGAATTTCCTTTGTTCCCTGAGCTTGGTAATACTTGACTTTGTTTACCCCTCCTTGTAAAAATTATTATTTAAACATACTGTATTCCTATATGCCCATTTGAAAATGATATAGGGCTCTGGTTATTTGTAAGACCATTAGGGCAAACCAGGGCAATGACCATATGTCCCAAGGCCATAATTTGATTTTTTATTTCTTTTGGCTAAGCTTTTCCCCAAAATGGAGGTTTGGGAACATATTTTACTGCATACACAGACTTGTATTTTTAGTTTAAAATAGAATAGAACTACCTTTCAAAAGAGTAAGTTTATATTACTTAATATTTTAGGTTACCATATAGAACCTAGAATTTTAGTTGTGTCCAAGTGAAGATGAAAAGAATAGGATTATTTTCCCCCTTGACTGTGGATAAAAGGAAAAAAAAATCAGGATGTGAGTCAAGTCATATACTCTATGAGCTTCAGTTTTATTATTAATTGACATATAAATCATGTAAAAAACTTAGAGAAATTATTGCTATACTTATACCCAAAGTTAATTTTATGACACATTATTTATAATAAGTAAGATACAATTAGATGAAATTTGGAGTGAGAAAGGGCCTTGGCAAGCACCTGGTTCAACCTCCAGGGTGGAGAGAAAAAGGAAGTAAGTCCTGAGAGATTCTGGGACTCGCTCAAGGCGTTGTATCCTATTCAGAAGCAAGTTTGGCTCCAGAGACCATGCTCTTAACCATGACACTAGACCACCCTCTTCCTTGAAAAACTCCATTTTTATTGACTGAAGTCTACAGGTCAATATACAACATTTTGTATTTTGTTAACATGCAAATTTTAAAACAAATTAAATGAAACTCTGTGGAGAACATATAGACTTTGCATCTTAGGATACATACTCATGAAATGCAGGATTAACTTTATTTTATTTTATTTATTTATTTATTTATTTTTTAAAAGATTTTATTTATTTATTTGACAGGCAGAGATCACAAGTAGGCAGAGAGTCAGGCAGAGAGAGAGGAGGAAGCAGGCTCCCTGCCAAGCAGAGAGCCCGATGCGGGGCTCGATCCCAGGACCCTGGGATCACGACCCGAGCCGAAGGCAGAGGCTTTAACCCACTGAGCCACCCAGGCGCCCCTATTTTATTTTTTTTTAAAGATTATTTATTTATTTATTTGTCAGAGAGAGAGAGAGCAGGAGCACAGAGAGCTGCAGGCAGAACAGGCAGAGTGAGAAGCAGGCTCCCTGCTGAGCAAGGAGCCTGATGTGGGACTCAATCCCAGGATTCTGGGATCATGACCTGAGCCGAAGGCAGATGCTTAACCAACTGAGCCACCCAGGCATCCCAGGATTAACTTTAATTTGTAGGTAGAATGGAAATAATACTTTTGGCACTGACTTCTTTTTTCCTTATTTAAAAAAAAAAAAAAAAAGAGGGTAAGAAACGAAACAATACCAAGGTAAAAACATTGTGGCCCTTTGGGCTATCCTCACAGAAATCTCAGAAGTAGCTGCAAATTAACTCATATTTTAACTACACCAGAACACTGGCTCTTATTTTGAGGGGTAGGGGGAGTCAAAGATTGCTTCATCATCTGATAATGGCTATAGATTCTTGTTCCAGAATAATGAATAAGCATTTAAAAATTCTGCAGAGTAATTTTATAATGTCTGTGACCTTTAGGTTAAGGACAGTCTGCTCTTAAGAAATCTCTTGAATTTCTTGGGCAATTTCTAAGTGTGTGAAGTCTGAGTGTTTCTGGATTAGGTTCTCTTAACATGTAGCTTAATATTATATATTTAGAAAATTTAAGTGATCTGTTTCATTTCTAAAAATTTCATTACTAGTATTTAGTATTAGTTACACTAATTTTCATAACTCTCTGATATGGAAAAAGACATGATCAAAATCAGCTTTACCAGCTATTCTAATAATGTTCTAAATATTTTGGAATATACTTTTTTTTAAATAATTTTTTTTTAAGATTTTATTTATTTATTTGACAGACAGAGATTACAAGTAGGCAGAGGCAGGCAGAGAGAGAGGAGGAAGCAGACTCCCCGCTGAGCAGAGAGCCCGATGCGGGGCTCGATCCCAGGACCCTGAGATCATGACCTGAGCCGAAGGCAGAGGCTTTAACCCACTGAGCCACCCAGGCGCCCTGGGAATATACTTTTAAAGAAAATGAAATCCATTAACACAGAGTATCCATGCATAAAACATTCAGCTAGATAGTAAAATTCATATTGGTCTCAGCGGGAAATGGTTATATTCTAGACAGTATTTCTGGTGTGCTCAACACATTAACGTTTGAGCAAAATAATTCATATGTGAAACAAATGATTTAAATATTTTAAAAATAATATAAGTGAATTACTTCTTAAATTCTCTATATTGTGTGTACACATAGAAAATGGTTGGATTTTCCATACATCATGCATAGAAATAAATATCTTTAAGAGAATGATACTTCTTTTAAAAGTGTTGTTTTAGTTTCATGTTTCCATATCTCTTACCTCCTGATCTTTCTCTGTTTTTCTTTCAAGGGCCTCAAATTCATCCAAATCATTCTTTTCTTTTAATTTCAATTCCATTTCTTCATTTTCTCGTCTTAGTTGTTCATAGTCCAATACCAGATTATCATAGTTGGCACGAAGTGAATTCAGCTCACTTTCTAAGTTTTCCTGTTGTAACCCAAACCAGATTTAACTAGAACACCTAACTTTAACCATAACACCTAATTTTAACTAATACAATGGTTAAGTAATGATAATAATAATTCCCAAGAATCACCGCAATTTTATTCTAAAACTAAAATGAAATTTTCTTAACAAATACATTTATAAAACTATACTGTTCTTCTTTGGACATTAGTAGTCTAGAAAGTCAATATGGATTCTATATACCTACTGAAGTATTCACTGTAGTATTCCCTAAAATTTTGATGAAACCACTTTTATTTTTCAGTATGATTTGGCAATATTACCCCCTCCCTGCTGTGTCATTCTACTATATACCTGAGAATTTTGACACTTTATAAAACCTTTAGGGGATTGTCTAAAGAAAAAGAGAAACTAAAAAAAAATCATAGATACCAAGATTTGCTGGGAAAAAACTAGATGCAAAGGTTTACTTATTACCATACACCTGCATCACAAAATTTTTAGTTTCCTCTACATGCCAGTTATCAACTAGGAGTGTAACGAGTAATTAGAACCAAAACTGTTACTGAAATTAAGTCAGAGCTAGCAATGTGGTGCTACAACAATGTAAACATCAACAAAAAGTGAATTTTAAAGAGTAAGAGGATAATGTTTTATAAAATACATTTAAGTTACCTGACTTAGTAGCTTTGTTGCTGGATTCCACTCTGTCTCATTTAATGTATCAAAAGTATTACTGAAAATATCAGACTCTGAGCAGAAAGCTAGAATTAGGAGAAAAAGAAATTTATCCATAAAGATTCTTAGAAGTCAAAGACTAAAAAAAAAAATCTGATCAGGGGTAATACTAAGCTCCAATTAGCTAATGTGCTCACAATATGAATGCCAAGAATACATTAACATATATGATCATTTATATTATTATATGAACTAAGATCCCTGGTTAGAATTAGTAATAAAATATTCGATCCTTGATACAATATAGGTAACAGGGACAAATACTGAGATTTGATCCTTATAAATAGATTTTAAAATGCCCTTTAAAAATACTGCTGATGTTGGAGACATTATTTTGAAACACGCCTGTGTAATGCTACCCTTTCAAAATTAAACAAAGTTTAAGGCAGATGTTATATGGATACTAATTTAATTGGATAATGATTAGAACCAGCAACAAAATGTCTCACGTTTCAACTAAAGTGTATCATTCTTAAGAGTGTGAAAATAATATAGAATGTTCACTTTCTTGAAATCACTATTATTTATCATTACCTCCATTGTGATTGCATCTAAAATGCATAATTTAGTAAATGTGTTTATCACATTAACTGAGTTATAAATAATGTAGTTCTTTAAAGGGATGCTTTTGTAATTAAAAACAGCTGAAAAAGCACTCACATTCATCAATTTCCCCCACTATGTTTACAGCCGCCTTACGTGTTTTTGTTACATTTGTTGACATATTAAATTCATTTATATAATTTGAGTCTTTCATTTTGTTAATTTTACCAAGGCACCAAGTGACTCTTCGTTTTCTTTTAGCCTAAAGAGGAAAAAAAATCAAAATTACCTCACACAGATCTGGGCTCAAATATCATGAAATGAGGGAATTAGTTTACATTTTTTGGAAACCATGGACTTGGTAGAATTCTTTTTAAGCCTACTTTAATAACATACCAGTCTAAGGATGTCCTAAGAAAACAAACTTTAAAATCAGTTTTTAACCCCATAAAATATTTGATGAAACTATTATTTAAAATTCATGTTTTATTTGAAAGTTTCCCTACAAACTTTTCTGGGACTTAATGGAAAGGAATAGGCTTACAACTTTCCAAGTAATCCAGTGTTCTCTAGCAGGGAAGCTGCTGCCACCACACCACAGCTATCAAAAGCACTTTGGGGTGGCCAGCTCTAACTGGGAAGGGACAGACAGATGGTCTACTCGAACTTCCTTCAGTGAGTCAATCTCCACACAGCCTTCACAATGCCAGTTCTCTTCCAATTAAGTAAAACTAATACCTCCTTCAGCGCTCCTAACCTCATTGTTCTTTCTCCCTGGGGACTTTGCTCCCTGGGTTATCTATTCATCTGTTATCCTCACCAACTCCCTCCTAACAGCCTGATGAATGAATGCTCTAGTTGGTTTGCTTTTGTTGTTGCTGTTGGTTGTTTTTTAAAGATTTTATTTATTTATTTGACAGAGAGAGAGAGAGAGAGAGAGATATCACAAGTAGGCAGAGAGGCAGGCAGAGAGAGAGGGGGAAGCAGGCTCCCCGCTGAGCAGAGAGCCTGATACTCGATCCCAGGACCCTGAGATCATGACCTGAGCCGAAGGCAGAGACTTAATCCACTGAGCCACCCAGGCGCCCCTGCTTTTGGTTTTTAAAAAACAAACTCTTCACTCCTTACTTCTCTCTGGCTACAAGTTTCTTTTTGATTCTCTTTTGTGCTCTTTCTTCATCATCTGTCTACTCCTTCTGCATCCTTTCAGGAACACCTCTGTCTCCTGGTGCTAATCCCACCCAGCTAGCTGTTCTCACCACTCCTCACCACTCATTTGGCTTTGCTGGTTTCTCCTCCTCTGCTTGTGTTTTTCCATATTGCACAGCTACCATTCTTCTCCTGAGCCTCTGTGAAATAGAAGTACTATCTCCTCTTACTTGATCCTTCTAACTATCCTATTACTATATCCTTTTTATAGGTGAGCTGATCTATAAATGATCCTTTTTTTCTGAGATCAGTCCCCTCTACTGTGTTCACGATCTCATCCCTTGGGGTCATCTCAACCCTCTGTAAGGTGGGTTTTGCTCCTACTACATAACTCAAATTGCTTTGTAAATGAGTTTTTGTTTCCAAATCCAAAAAATTATCTGTATTTATCTTAATTAACTTCTCAGTAAAATGGGACACCGCTGACCACTACCTCTCTGAAATATTCTCTTCCCTTAGTGACCACAATTCACCCTGTTTCCTTCTTAACTCTAGAGCGAATCCTGGCTCCCTTCGGGATTCTTCTACCTTTATCTAAAAGTTGTTCTGGGGTATGGTCTTCTTTTCATTCCTAACATGCTCTCAGAACAAGCCCATCCATTCCCATGACTTGACTTAGATCTGCAGTAGCTAATGTCCAAATTGATATTTCTACCTCACATCTTTCATTGTCTGAAATCTTAAACTGGAGATATCCCAAATAAAACCCCGAGAGATGCACTGTTCTTCATTCGGTGTTCCTTAACAATGACTACTGCTACCAGCTACCCAGCAATGTTTGCAAATCATTCTGGATACTGTTCTCTCTCTCTCTGCCCCGCACATGTAAATAATTACAAAGTCCTGTTGAGTCTACCTCCCACATAGGTCTCTAATTTACCCATTTTTTCCATCTCCAGAGTCACAGTTCTTGTAGAGCCCCAACCAATCTGATGCACATAAGCTGCCATACCTTTCTGAAATACAACTGTGATCCTGTTACCTGCAAGACGTTTCCTTGCCCTGAGCATAATGCAATGTTCAAATCCTTCATTATGATTTAAAATGCTCCTGCCACCAAAACATTTTAAGTCTAAGGGATACATTATGTTGTTTTTATGACTCCAAGCTTTTTTACATGTGGATCTCTTCCTGAAATATTCTTCCCTGTATGTTCCACTGGGCTGCTTCTTATTTATCACTTAGTCAACAAATAGCTCTTGGAATGTCTTCTTTATACCTAGTATGGTGACTTGAATATAATGTCTATTAATACTATTAATAATTATCTTTAGACCCTTCATTTATTGAGGATTTGGAAAATGTAGTGTTGAGCACATTCTATGTATTATTTCACCTAATTCTCATAACAATCCTAGGAGTTGGGAATCAAGCTATCTCATAGATAAGGAAACTGTAGCAAAGTGGATTTAAGAAATTGCCTAAGGTAAAGAATTAGGAATTGACAGCACCAGGATTCAAATCTAGGCAGTCAAGCTCCAGAGGCCATCCTTTTAATCATGATACCATCAGTCAAAAAATGCCTACTGGACTGAAAATACCCCCAGCTCTAGTAAAAACAGAAAGTACATATACTAGAAGTCAGAATTGTGATCACTATATTGATCTATATTCTAGATCAATTTTCCTGAGATTAATATTTCTGTTTCTTTAAATAGAAAATATTATCATTCAACCTAGATAGGGATGGTTCTTAATCACCTGATCAGCTTCATTAGAATTTCTTAAGAAGCATATTTACATAGATTCCTTGTCAGTATTTCAGATTTCTTGAATTAGGATCTCTAGAGAAGGGATCAGAGATCAGTATATTTAATGAACTTCTTAGGTTTTGCTGACGAATAGGCTAACACACAAAATGTTCTGGGTTTTCTGAATATACTATATCAAAGGATAAGAAATGTGTAACTATGTAATAAACATACAGGAATACCAATCCTAGTCTTTGTATAACAAGTCTGAGTTGTCATCTTTTAAGTTTTACCTTTAACTCCTGTTGTGATGTGAGGGAAGAAGAGGTTACCAGCATCCGTGTTAAGTTCTGAATTTTCTCAATCTGTACTTTTTGAAGCAAATCTTTTTCTTCTAGAAGTTGGGCCAACTGGTCTTTTTCCATTGCCTGGGCCCGAGTCTCTAAAGAAACCTATAGAATGTAATATTAAGTTATGTTAGTAATAAATGTAGCTAGATTTTAAAATCTTAAAAGTAACTTAAAAGAATAGAATATTAAATTTGTATGTGGGAGCTCTTGGGTGGCTCAGTCAGTTAAGTGTCTGACTCTTAATTTGAGTTAAGGTCATGATCTCAGTGTTGTAAGATCGAGCCCTGCATTGGGCTTTATTGAAATGAAATATACACTACCTACAAAATACTACTACTATGGCAGTTACCATAATCAGTAATTTCTCAAACCTATAATAAAGTAAAATACACATTTCTTCCTGTGTATTCTAGATACTATATATAAGATTATAGCAAGGCTGTTAAAGCCCTTCTATTAACTGCCTATAAATATATAAATAATAGGCAGAAAAATCATAAAAGCAGAGACTTAAATACCTATGGCAAAAGAACAGATGTTTTCATAAGACTTCCATTTGATATTTTAGCTCATTGTATTTTACTTTTTTAAAATTTTAACTTATTTTAAAAAAGATAACTAAAATACAAGGTTTTTATGAAATACAAAACCACAACGGTTAAAACAAATTACAATGACAACTGATTATGCTACTTTATTAGACTTTATCTTAATGTCAGAATTCAAGATACTGTGAAAATACAAAAAATAAGGTTTTAAGTAACTATACATGGTCTTTCTTTTTAACCTAATTCCGTATGTATTTGTGACAATTTAGAAAGAATGTTTCTACTTGGCTCATTTGAAAATCTCAATTTTTCCCTTTGGAAATGAAAAACAAAATCTAAAATAATTTCAAGAAATCTAAGTTTTCAGTTTATAGCAAATTAAACCAAAATTTTTATGAGTTGATTTCTCTGTCCTTGAAAGATGTTTTAAATTGATGTTACAGACCTCGGATACTGATGAATTAAGAATCTCTGGGCATGCGGGCAGATCTTAGTTCTCAATCTGTCCCTGATCTTTACTGAAATACATGGTTCATACATACCTCCTCTAACTGTTTCTTAAGATCCATTATTTCTTTTCTATATCTTTTCAGGAGAGCTTCATCACTTGATACCTCATTAACATAAGGAGTATTCTTCATATATTTGGCAGTGCTGGCAAACTGGGGAAAGATACAAGTGTTAAGTGTTCAATATAAAAAATTAACATAATTAATAATATTTAGGTTTCTTATAATTAAGTTTTATAAAGAAAGATCAATACTCTTCCTTGGTGGCTTAATACTTTTGAACACGGAGATTAGTCTATGTTCTTGTAACTTACCGTGGCTGCTAGTCCTCAGAAAAATGAAGGAAATATCTTGAAGATGGATGCATGCCAACAGAGAGCCTACAAACACTGGCTTATTGGAATCCCAGCCACCCCTCAAGTCCAGCACAACTGCCCCCTCTATCCTGAAGCTTTGCTTCCACTTGAAATTCTCTCTCCTTCCTCTGAACTCTAGTCTATTTATTAATAGTTAATTAATCCAAGGCAATCACATTGGAAGACAGGTCTCATGTTCCCTCTAAGACTATAAATTTTGATGTTATAAATTATGAAGTCAGGGACTATACTTTCTATCTTTGCTTCTCTGACACTACCTTGATGCAGTGCTCAATAACTATTTAGAATAATATTTCTTAGCATGTGAGTAGCAGAAGTAACTGTAAGTGGGTCCATGAAGGTGACTACTAAATAACACTGAATCCTTGATTGAGACAGCTGTTCTATTGACACTTCTCAACCCCCCCCCCTTTTTTTTAACAGAAAATGTAAGCCATAGGCTCAGAACAAAGATAAGCAACAACCAGCTAGCAGGAGTTCAAGAATTACTTTATTATAAATACACACACACACACACGTTTTTTGGTTCACCTATTTGTTGAAAGTGATACTACTTTTTCATTCATAGGGCTGACACAGTTTCCTTCTGTAATAAGTAGAAAAAGTGAGTTTTTTTTTAATAAAGAAGTGTTGGATGTGGCAAAAATTATGGAGGTGGGATATGAATGATTGAAATTTGGGAAAATAAAGGAATAGTATTTAGTAGGCAATATGTCAATTTTATTGCAGCAGGTATGTTATGTAATTAAAAAAAGATGCCTAATTTTAGTGCGTAATTTTTTCTGCTTAAGCATGATTTCTCCCCATATTGAAATAAAAATCAAACTCACCTGTAGAGTAGAAAGGGTTTCATCAAAAGACACTGGAGTAATTGTGCAGATAATACGTGTCTTTGCATTTCCTCCCAAGGAATTCTGGAGAATTCGTGTTAATTTACTATCTCGATAATTTATGAAACCACTTAGTGAGAAAAGGGTTTGGGAAAAAAAAAATAAAAATTTTTATACAACAAATTCGATTGGTTTTTAATGCAGAACCTTAAATTAGGTATAGCTTAAAAATTAATTCTTTATAGGTTACATGAGGCAGATCAAAACTACTAATTAAATTATATTTGAGATAAAAAGTAAATTTAGTAGGTTACAGACATATGTCTAAGAAGCTAGCCATGCTCACAGAATCACAAAAGGTTTTTAATACAGGGAAGATATCAGTACATTATTTGAGTGTTACTAAAGTACTATAATTTTCAACCTTAAGCACAAAAGGTAAATGTACAATGGAATAAACTTACCCAACTTGTCCATCACTAAGTTTCTTGATCACTTGTCCCAAAATAAATAAACTTCTATTTATATTACAGCCTTCCTTGAGTCGCACACCTGTATTTATTAGGCAAATATGAAATCTAAAGTTAACCTCTGTATTAGATGATGAACTTATTTATCAGTAAGTTATAAAAGAAATTAGAAATTAAAGGGTCAGATTGTAGTCTCTGCTTTGGATTAGATCTGAGCCCACTTTTCTTTTCTTTTTTTTTTTTAAAGATTTTACTTATTTATTTGACAGAGAGAGATCACAGGTGGGTAGATAGGCAGGCAGAGAGAGAGAGGAAAAAGCAGGCTCCCTGCCAAGCAGAGAACCCGATGCGGGACTCCATCCCAGGACCCTGAGATCATGACCTGAGCCGAAGGCAGAGGCTTAACCCACTTAGCCACCCAGGCACCCTGAGCCCACTTTTAATACCTCTAGTAAAAGGAGCTCTCTCCCTATTCCTCCAATCTATTAAGTAAACTAGAAATGTTATCACCTGAGAGAAAGAGCAAAAAGAAACAGATGGTTAAGAAAAAAAAGAATTAGAGGGAAGAGAAGTTCATTTCCTAAGAGAGCCTGTCTAACTCCTCAGTTCAAAATTTTTTTTTCCAAACCTCCAAATATAGGCAACTATAGACTAATCAAATTAATTCCTTTCAGCTCACCACCAACAAAATTCTAATTTTTAGATTAATGCTCACATGGCTTATATATCCAAAAATCCAAAAGGACACTGAAAAAGCTCTCTCCTACTCCTATGTTCCATCCAAACAGATCTATCCTCCTACCAGGAAACCATTTTTATTAGTCTGCTCTTGTAGAGATTTTTACAAATACAAGTTCACATACATTTATTTCTTCCTTTTCCTTTTTATACAAATGGTAGCACATTATATAGGCTAATTTGTATTATGCTTTTTTTTTAGCTTGGCAATATAGCCTATCGGTAAACATTGGTGTTTTTCATTCTTTTTTATAGTATAAAATTCCACTGAATGGATGTATCAGAATTTATTCACTCAGCATCCTATTGAGGGACATGCAGGATTTCAATCTACCACATATGCAGAAAGTATTACAACAAATATTTTGGACACCTGCTATTTCACAGGGGCATGATTCAGCTACTGCTATTACATTGCTGTAACATGCCAGCTTAAAACATGAGCATGTATTTCTTGTTCACAGAGGGCCATTAGATTAGTTTGGCCAATTAGTTGCAGGATCCACTGGTTTGGTGGATGTAGGCCATGCTCAGATGAGCAGTCTCTGTGTCATGCTGTAGGAAATTGACATAGAAAGGTTTGACATCTTCATGATTATGAAACTTCCCATCTAAGTATGCTTTCCCATTTGTTTAAGTATTTGATTATGTCCTTTAGGTCTGTTTTAAAGTGTTCTTTATTTTGGTCTTGGGTAATTTTTGTTGAGTTTCTACTTAGGTATTAGATCTCTTAAGTCATTATTGTTAAATGGATGGAGTCTTTTTGTACACTAAATGTTCCAACTTGTTTGTATTATGAGTTATTAATGTCTGTATATTAACTTTGTACTCCACCACCTTTCTGAATTTCCTTACTAATTATGAAAATCTAGATGGTTTTCATGGCACTCTCACAAGCTTTGCAGCTATGCAATCCTATCAACTGCATGGTTTTATTTTTTTAATTGATACTATAGAAGCTCAAAATAGATAATTTGCCAGATACAGAAGCTGCTTTTAAATGGACTTAAAAAAATTTTTTTCTTTTGAAATTTTTGAGAGAGAGAACGTGAAAGGTGTAAGGGGAGGGAGAGAGAAAATCTCAAGCAGGTTCCATGCCCAGTGGGAGCCTAAAACAGGGCTTGATGTCACAACCGTGAGATCATGACCTAAAGTGAAATCTGAAGTTGGACACCCAACTGACTGGGCCACATAGGCGCCCCCAGAAGCTGCTTTTTATGTTAAAAACTTTCATCACAAAATTACTAGATTTATTAGTTTCTAAAGTGTAAGTAGCATTTTTTTTTTAATTCTGTAAAAGAACAAGATGACATTGAGAACAACACATTTATAAGTTTCCATTACCTTCAGCGCCTGTTTGAGCAGCTCTTTCACTGCCTGCAAGGTCAACCAAATTCTGTAAGATAGATGAAAGGTAGATAACTTGAACTTAGTCTAACTTGAACTAAAAAAACCCAACTACTGGAAGAACAAATTTTAACATATAGCCTATTTGCATACCCCATCTAGATGCTTGTCTTTCATTGCACTAATTAGGCTTTCCCCTTTCTGAGTCAAATTCATCTGTATACCTTGTTCCTTCTTTATGATACATCCTCCATAATGCTCTCAGAATAGCTTCTCCATTTCACACACAAAGTCCAAAACCTTATCGGTGAATATGGTTCTTCACAATCTGGCACTTGTGTTGCTCCAGCCTTAAATCTACCCATTACTCACTCAGAATTCTAGCTGACCTACTCGCTATGCCTTAAATGCCTCATGTATTTCTATACTTCCAAGAGCTACCTTTCACCATTCCCTTTGTCTATTCAGTTCTAATGTTCTATTCTGTCCCTACTCTTTATTCAGGACCAAAGTTGATTTTTACCTCCTTAGTAAAACTTTGCCACCTTTACCCTTCCTCTCGCACACCTTGAATGAGCTGTTCTTTCGACAGCGTACCCAGTGGTCTTTAAAGATACGACTTAATCTTTAGTACTTCCTGTGCCGAGCTAGTCACTTATGTCTATGACCACACTGCAGCATCTTTAAAAGCATGGGTCTCTTTTCCAGTTCACAAATATTATTGACAAAAAAGTGACTGCTTGTCATGTGTTAGGTGGTAGGGATGTGGTAATGAACCAGACAAATAAGTTCTCTGTTCTCACAGAACTTTTATTCCACATGAGGCAGGATGGGGAGAGGAGGACATTCATGAGAAATGAGAAAAAGAAAGATAAAAAACACATCATGGTAAATGTAATAAAGATAATTTAAAAAGAGTGCTGGAAGAGGAAAGTACAGAGCAGGTTTTTTGGACCAGGCGTTAGGGAAGACCTCGCATTAAGCTAGGATCTGGAATGACAAAGAGAGGGCCAGCCAAGCAAAGACCAAGGGAACCATACTCTAGATAGAATGAATAGCTAGTACACTCAGTCATAAAGCAGTAATGAGCTGGGTGTATTCAAAAAAATACAAGAGCAGTATAGTGAAGGAGAGATGGGACAATATAAGGTAAGAGAAATAAGTAGGGGTCAGACTGTGGAGGGTACTGTAAGGAAGAGTAAGAACTCTGGATTTTCTAAGTGTGACAGGAAAGGGCTTAGTACGAGAGTGACAGACATCTCCTCATTTAACTTTCTGAAGGATTTCCTGTTGTCCCTGGGTGGAGGACTGGAGAGGGGCAAGAGTGGAAGGAGGGAGTCCAGTGAGGAGGCTCCTGCAGGAATCTCAGTGAGAGGCCTGGGCTAGGGAGGTTGTCATGGAGACGTAAGTGGTGGAGGGATATCTTCTTTATTCTTTGAATCTTGGAGCTGTACTATGTACAGAACATGATGAAGTTTCAGCAAATATTCTTAATGCATTAAAACAAAGTCAGAGATTTAAATTCTCTCTCTCTGTGGACACTTTCAGGGATGGACAGTAATTATGTACTCCTGCTTTAATTATGTCCTATCTAGACACTACTTTCTCTAAAATGCTCAAAGTGTAATCTTTCTTGTATAGTATCTATATTACAGAAGACCTAGAACTATAATAAAGGGGCAAAATGGTGAGAAAGGCAGCATAAATTAAGGAATAAAGATGGGAATCAGTATCACTGTTCAAAGACACCAGGAGGCCCAATGTATCCATAAGAGAGGAGCTCACGAGGAGTAGAAAGAAGTGAAGGTATGTTGGTTAAGAGTGGCGAAACAACATGGGCAGTACATAGTAATATTAGAAAAATTAGAAATCTGCAAACAGATTGCAGAAAGGAAAACCAGAGTCTTGAGGCCAGCTCTAGGAGAATGATATAGTAATTCAAGGGATGAGAACCTAAATGAGTATGAAACCCATTGGAATATTGAATAAGAAATGTCAATACCTGGACAAAAGGGGAAGGCAGAAAAAGATGAGTCAGAATTGACTTGGGTCTGACCTACGTGACCAGGGTAACACTGGTACTACTAGAAAACAGGAATACTCATTACTATAGGAAGAAATTAATTTTGTTTTAGACACACTGAAGTTTGAAACAACAGTGGGACACACAATTATAATCATCTTTACAGTTATGAATTAGAACTCAGAAACTCTAGATAAAATAAATATTTGACTATCATCAACTTAGCAATGATGTCTGAGGGCAAACAGAAGTAAGAAAGGCACAGCACAATACTCCTATGTTTTTGATAGGAGGGTAGGAAAAAGAAACCACAAAGGGAGTAAAGGGAGTAAAGAAGGAATGGAGCTGAAAGAAGCTGGGTATTAAGAACCGAAAGAGCAAAAGACACTAAAATAAATAAGTAAGCAAGTAAGTAAATAAATAAATAAATGCATGCATGCCACCTCCAAAGAGCCTGAAAATGACGTTTTTGGGGAAAACCGAAAATGCTTAGAGTAAGTGGGAAGGTGAAGGGTTGGACCAGAAGGTATCTATAGTACCATTTGATATACCATCAAAGAATATGGAAAAAGTCACCAAATGGATCACTGAGTATGTCAAGAGTATTAAAAACAAATTATTAAGGGAAATGTTAAAATTGTAGTGAAGTATCACAGATTAGGTTTAGAAGACAAAACAGAAGTTAGGTTTTGTGTTATTGTTGTTGCTAAATCAAACCAAGGCCATTAACTAAAATAAATTTTATGCTGTAAAGTAAATAACTGAGGTGAACTAGAATTAAATATTTAATCAAGACTGATTTTTCAAATCTGAAAATGAAAAAACATATTATAGATTTTTTTTTCCCTGAAATTTCAAATTGGATAGAATAATCCTAAGTCATTTCCCACATGCTAAAAAATTTAAACCTTGAAAACAGAGAATACTGGCAAGGAACGGAAGGAAGCACAGAAAAAGAGAGAGAAATAATATATTGCAAGAAGGAAATGGAAGGTTTACTTGGTGCAAAAAAAGAATGTTTCCATAATGTATATATTCACTATTCAACAAACAGGTATTGAATATAAACTATGTATAATGTGTTGAGGCTATAAAGATGAATAAGATATCACTCTTTCCTTCAAGGAATTTATAGTCTAAAACACTATGTTTATAATATAAAACATTTTCTTATTATATTTAAGAATATACATAAATAATGTTATTTACTGTTTAACAGTCCCAGCTAGGTTTTTGTTGATCTCATGAGTCTCAATTCTATTGGCTGAGACAAAACAACAACAACAACAACAACAACACAGAATGGTTTCCACTCCTGTTCCAAGAAACCTCTTCCCACCCTGTTCCAAGAACACTCTTAACTCTTTAAATGAATATCGAAAATCTCCTCCCAACAACTCTGGTTAGGAAAAGTCCTTCCATCTAAATTTTAGGAAAGGCAGCCATAACATAGCAGGAAGAAAGACCCTCTGAATTCTTCCTATGTTTTAGCTAGTAATCTCATGTTTACTGATGAGACAAAAACTACCAATTTATGCATGTTTTTGCTTGTTTGATTCAGTTAACAGTCCTTATGAAACCAAACATTCAGCAGCCAAATTAAATTATGCTTTGGCCCATACAGTACAGTACCGTGGTCCATCAATACTCACCAAATGGGACACTTTGACGGATCCATCACAATTGGAAGGTTCCCCTTTCTCTCTACTTTCCAAAATCTAGAAAGAAAAGAAAGCTTGTAAAAAATTAGTGCACTTTTAATTGGAAAGGCCAAACAGAGAGTTACCTACCATCCTAAAAATGGTATGGGAGCGACTGCTTCTTTGATTCATTTTTGTAATTCCATAATGTCGGTTCTCTGTAAAAAGTAAGTCATATTTCAGCTGTGTACATTAAAATTCAAAGAAAAACATTAACTTCTATTTTTAAGAATGAAAAGTGTGACTTGAAGCCTAAATACGTTTAACTGAATACTTTTTATAAGTGTTTTGGGGAAATACACCATAAAGTCTTACTTTCTCCTTTTGTGATCCACTTCAAAGCCATTTCTGATGTGTAAACAACTTCTTCTGTGAGATCAGCCACATACACATTCCTCTGAAACAAGTTTAATTATTAAAAGAGTAGAGAAGTCACTAAAAAGTGTGCATCTCAAAAAGAATTTGTCAACTATTATAGAATTCATTTGTGGAAGTTACTGGTGGAAAATGTATGAAAATAACAAGTAAACTTATGATATGTACAATTTATTTCCTATACCAAAGCACAGCAAATTCTAATCTGATACTTCCATCTTGTTCTTTTTTAAGGTACTTACACCAAAATATTACAGTTGCCAATGTTTAAAATTATACATATTGTTCATATGTTGTCTTTATAAACACAAAAGAAAAAATAAACCACAAAACAGGAGATAGTTTAAAAATATAGAAACTAAAGGTAAATGTTCAAGAACAATAATCCCAATAAGCAACTATTTTTAGGGCTATTTCAACTCTGCAACTCACATTGAAGTCTTCCCGAATTATTAAAGGCTTCATTTTCTGAGTGTCACAGAGTAAGTCTGTAATGGTTTCATTGTATATCTCCATGTAAGATACACGTAAGAGAAACTCCCTGTCAGGAAACTAGAGGGAAAAATAAATGTATAAAAACATCAGAGATCATCCATTTATAAAAACCCAATATTGAATACTTATGTGCTAGCATTAAATATTAAAATATTCTCAGAAATTATCTTTGTAAAGCAAACGAGAAATGAAACCTCATATGGTTTAATATTGATGATAAACACAAAAATATAAAAATATATTTCAGAAATAATGAAAAGTATAGTATCAAATAATTAGGGGAATGCCCAGTCCAACTCTCTAAACTCAAAATAAAACCCCACCAACAGATACTCAAATAAGGACATTAAAAATCATTAAAACAGTAATGAAAAAATAAACCTAAAACCAACTTTTTTTTTTTAAATAAAGATTTTATTTATTTATTTGACAGAGAGAGAGATCACAAGTAGACAGAGAGGCAGGCAGAGAGAGAGAGAGAGAAGCAGGCTCCCCGCTGAGCAGAGAGCCCGATGTGGGGCTCGATCCCAGGACCCTGAGATCATGACCTGAGCCGAAGGCAGAGGCTTAACCCACTGAGCCACCCAGGTGCCCCCTAAAACCAACTTTTAGTTAGGTTGCTTATTCTGGCCTTTTTCCTACCTCTACTTTTCTCTACTCCTTAATAATCACTGGTAGGTAAACAAACAAGCAAGGAGGAGCTAACCATTCTGGTAAGATTTTCTTGTTCCTCAACACCCACTTTTTGGTGTGATTAGCATTGTTTCAGGATTTAAGTGAATGACTGAAAGGCCTTTAGGCTCTACAAAGTAAGTTTGTGGGGAAAAAAGTGACTCTATGTTATGTCTTCTTTACCCATGGCTAATGAAGAGACAACTATAAATCTACTTCCTTTCATCATTCAAGAGACTATTAATACTTTTACCTATATGTAACAGAAATTTAGCTAAGGTATTTACCTTTTTAATTTTTTGGAAAATGTCATGAATTGCTCTGGGTATTACTCCCAAATAATCTTCTGAACCCATCATGGTATATGTTTTTCCTGAAGCAGTCTGACCATAGGCAAATATGGTACCTGTAAAAACAAAATACACACACATGCAAAGATTAAAAATGAATCTATGGGGTGTAAAACTATTAATACTTGAATAGAGAACTGATACTAAGATATTTCTACAGTGAATACAAACCATTGTAGCCTTGTATGGCAGAATCTATGATTGGTACTGCTATTTCTTCATACACATTTTTAGTAGTTTCATTACTGTGAAAGACACGATCTAAAAAAAAAAAAAACCATACACATACACACTGAGGTTAAATCAAACAAATCAACTTTGTTTTCTTAGTGGTTGTCCAAAGAAATAAGATTATCAGGCTATGGTAAGATAAAATATTTAGGACACAATATTCTCTCCATCTTATCGGTCCTTTGAAAATATACTTCTCTATAATGTAAGATGTGTTGGTCCTCACAAAGAAAAAAATACACATCAGACTTCTTAGCTATCCTATGCATTTTCAAGAGACAGTAGGGCATAGTGGCTGAATTCAGGAGTATAGAATCAGACTGTGTGCAAATCTGGTTCCACCACTTATAAGCTGTGTGACTTTGGGCAAGGTGGTTGATGTCTCTGTGCCTCACTTACCTAATCTGCAAAATGGATATGTGTTCTCTTCCTCATAGAATTATTATGAATATATGGTTAATACTTATGAAATGTGAACTATTACTATGCTTTGAGAAATTTTAAAGTTTATAACATATTTGACAAGAAGGTCTACCTCGAACTAAACAGAGAAATGCACGCATATGGAGGAGACCTGAGAAAAGCTGAAAGGTTACAGGGAATGACTAGTTGGCTGGCTGCTAAAGGAGGCTGGGTTTAAGTGCATTCGTGCTGATGAGTTCACTAGTTTAGGATGTGGTTCTCTGCTTTTGTTAGCATAATTAGCACATTAAAAATGGCCTACCTTTTAAGGCTGGCCTCATATTAAAAATCTCACAAGAAATGGACTTGTAAATCAGGAAGGAAATGTATCTATCTCTAACAAGAAATTCAATGGTCAGGCTGCTTACATTCTGACTACACATCTGTGCTTTTGGCAGAACAAAATGGAAAACCAAAGTGCCATCTGAAGGCGGCTTAGGGGTTATGATTTTAGAGCAAGGAGAGATGGTAGGATGATTCAAATCTTAATGCCATTTGCTTTAGATGGGTGGATAACTCTAAATCCTCTATGGACATACACAGCTACTGAGAATCTATAGTTCATGTGTCTGAATGCTTGTGTATCCCTCATTCTTGGTTTTTTAATCTCTGGGATATATTGTTTTACCTTTTTAAAAATTATATTAATACTCTAAAATAGTCCTTTACCAGAAATTGTTTTCTTTTCTATAGATCTTTGCTCCAAAACCTTTTATGATGGCTTTCTAGTTTAATGTTGGTTCAACAACCTAACCGTTCTTACTCCTGAAGTTTTTGAGAAGACCTCAATGTTGTTCTGAGGTGCCTAAGCAGCAGCATGTTAATGTGGCTGGATTTAGAGGCTGACTCTTCCATTTGCTTGCTGTGTGACTCCAGGCCTATCTCAGTTCCTTACTGAAATAGAAAGGTACCTACAATATAAACTTGTTAGGAGGATTGAGTTAATCTGTATGACACGCTTAGAACTGTGTCTGACACACTGTCACCAATACATCCATATTAAATCAATACACAAATCAGCCTTGTGAACGTTCGGAATCTCCATGTCCTTCTGCCCTAGCCAGGTCTCACTTATCCTGCAGGTCCCAGTATCAGTGGTAGCCTTTTAGACACCCTTTTAGACTAGTTAGACCCGCTATAAACTCTCCCAAAGCTTATGTCAACACAAGTATAATTACTCGTTTAAAGTCTTTCTCACCATATGATAAGTTCCACAAAGGCCAGGGTAGGTCTCTGCTGTATTCCAACAGAAAATGAAGGACTATCTTTACTATTTATTCTTTAAAGAATTTTCTCAAAAATAACTGTGGGAAATATATACTAAATTGAAAGATCATAAACATGAATTGACATTAAGCAACATACTTTAGGGTTTATGGGGTTTTAGTCCACAAAAAAACTAGTGAAGAAAGGAAAGAATGTTAGTTTCAACCATAAGGTACTATGACTATAACTTCATTTTAAATATCAGTTTATTATCTTACTTATCATACATGATGGATGAATAATTTTTTAGTTTCTACTGAAGCAGTTTATATAAGGCTTAGTCTGATTTTTAATGACAAATCTACTATCACTGATAAGCCTTTTTACTCCTAATAGGAAAAGGATAACAGATTAACTTTTGATGCTATTATAAGCCTACCAAAATTGAAGGATTTACTGCCATCAACTTGATAAATAGCATTATTGTCAGTTTTCCAGTAAACTTGGGTATCTCCTCCAAGAGCTTCTTCTCTGAAACAATAAAAACACTGCATTTTAGTATAACTGATCATAGAAGTCATGTTATATGACAGATAAGTTAAAAGATTCCATCTTCTGAAGAATACTTTAAAAGACAGTATCGACTTATACTATATATGAGAAATATGGAAAATCCACCTTTGAGGGGTCTACACTTTTAAGTGGGGGCCAGTGACTTCCTGCCTTCACATGGGGATTTCCTTGTCAAGTTCTTCATTTCCACCCTCCTACCCAGTACTGGTTGGTAAAAAGATACATTCAAAGTGCAACTCTAATTATATCCCTCTTGCTTAAAACTTTAAAAAGACCATCTTAAATTTTTAATATGGCACACTAGACTTGGATCATGTTTATTTCTCTCTTTAATGTTATCTTGCTCTAAATTCTGATATATACCTAACTCCATACAGCTACCTGAAGGTCCCCACCGAAATAAGAAATGCAGCCCCTCTGTGTCTGGAATACCCTGACTAACCTTTCCATTAAGTTATTTAACTATTCTTTAATGTCACTAGTGTCATCTCAGAGGCATTAATGACTCCTCTAGCAAACACTCTCCACCTATCATAACACTTGTTTACCATGTATTGTAATGGTTTCTTTACGTAACTGTCTCCTAATGCATTAGATAAGAAGCCCTTTAAAAATAGGAAATTCCTCATTTTGATATTGTCATTTATTAAACACCTTGTGATTATTAACAAATATTTCTCAAACACAAAGTATGTTAGTATTCTGGGGCAAGGGCCAGAGACTAGAGAAGCAAAGACTTCATTTCTTCCCCTTTCTGCTTTTTCTCTATAGCATTTATTACTCCTGTAACATGAATGTCAATTTAACATTCTATATTTTTTACTTTATTTCCTGTCTGCCCTCCTAGAATGTGGATCCACAGGGGCAATGATGGTAGTGTCTGTTTAATAGTGCACACTGTACTAAAAAAAAAAAAAAAAAAAAAAAAAGAATTGATGAATTTCAGCCATTCAACGTTCCGGACGTTGAATTCAGTCATTGACTGAATGAAGTCTTGAGTACCTAGGAATACAGTGCAGTAAGACAGACTAGGCCTTGTTCTCAAGGAATACACAGTGAAGAGGGAGAGAGTTAGGTGCAAAATGACCAACTGTGATGAGTGCCTTTAAGAATTACCCGATGAGACTTCCTTTAAGGAATGGGGTGGGGTGTGGTAAGGAGGCTCAGATGGAGAACGGCAATGCGGTGCCAGCGGCAATGTCTTTAACGTTGGCCAGCATGAGTTACACGTTTAAGAGACTCCTACAGATGGAAAGTATCTTCCAGATCCTCCGATCCTTCTCCGTCACTTACAGATAGGGACACAAAGCCGGTAAGGGGCCGAGATCCCAAGCCGCGGAACCGGGAAGGAGCAGCGGAAACTCTCCGGCTCAGGCCCACACCCGAGGCCCCAGCGGGATCCCGGTCTGGGTCTGGCCTACGTACCTGTTGTTGAGCGGCCGGACCCGCACGCAGACCGCCACAGCCCCTTCCTCCGCCATCCTGCTCGGTTAGACCCCAGAGAACTGGCCCAGACGCTCTACCTTCTAGGTTTCGGAGAGCACGGGTCGCCCCGCCTTTAAGTTTAAAATTTCCCAAACGCCGCGTCTGATTGAGCCGCGGCCTCATGACGTCACGGATTGTTCCACGGAGCCCAGCGCGGGGGACGCGAGGCTGGCGGCGCGTCCACGGATAAAGGGTGGAGGGGGGGTGGTTAAAGGATGTGGAGGAGACAGGCTAGGAAGTCGCAGAGCCGGGCTAAGGGGAGCAGGAGGTGAGCGGCTCTTCTGGATAAAGCTGGGACAGCTACTATCCGCTAAAAGCGCCTAAAATGCAGGCAGCCGTTTACAAACCCCGTCGTCCACCTCACCCCAAGAGTTTGCAATCTGTAGGGAAAATAAGGCAGAGAAAAAATTTTTTCATCGGCAAGAGTTAAGACCTTTAAAAGAATCCACTAGCAGTTTTTTTTTTTAAATTAAAAACATCTCTAACGACAAGAATTCAAAGTCACTGCACTGCACTGCCCAGAAACGTAAGAATCTTGTCGTGCTCCTTAGAAACCGAGTTTAATGTTTTCCTTTTTCTTTCAGCTCCTGTTACCATTGGCTTTGAGTTCCTAAGAGGTTTAGAAAAAGAATTATTATTATTTTTAAAGATTTTATTTATTTGACAGAGAAAGACAGAGAGAGGGAACACAAACAGGGAGTGGGAGAGGGAGGAGCAGGCTTCCTTCAAGCAGGGAACCCCATGCAGGGCTGGATCTCAGGACCCTGGGATCATGACCTCAGCTGAAGGCAGACCCTTACCGACTGAGCCACCCAGGCTGCCCAGAAAAAGAATTATTGAGGACTAAAAAAACAGAAATGAGGTGAACTTTTATTAGCAAAAGTGGGAAAATAATTCTTTCCCAGAAATAGTGCTGCTTTTCTTTTTAAAGAACACGTAACATGGTAAAGTATTAATATTTTCTTGAGGAGTGATTTCATTCGCTTTCTTAGTAGATTTAAGGAGCGTCAGGAATTATTCCCTTTCCCGCACCAAAAATATGACCTGCAGTTACTAATAATTTTTATTATTTAGAGGACTAGAAAATTCTAGTGATTTAATAAAACTGTTTGGAAGATATTTGGGCAATATCAATAAAAAACTGAAGGCACATGTGCCTTTTATGCAGGCAATTCTGCTTTTAAGAATTTATTTATACATGTATTTAAAGGACAGTGCAAGGATATATGTATATGGGTTACAGCATTGTTTACAATAGGAAATGGCTGAAAACACGTTAAATGCCAATAAATAATGCATTTGAGGCTAGTTAAATAGATGGTATTTTATCAATACAACGAAATGCTATGTAGCCAGTATAAAGAATGATATAGCTCTTAATGTGAACTTTGGAAAGCCATTCAAGGTGTTTCATAACCTGAAAGAAACCCAAAGTGTGGAATTGTGTTCACAATATGATCCTATTTGATATTTCAAAGGATATTTATATGTCTGGATATGCATACATAATTTCTGGAAAGATACACAAAATATACCGGATTTCCTTGGAGAGGGAGGACAGAGATAATATATCTACCTTACGTGGTGTAATATTTTATAATTATTAATATTTTAACCATGCAAATATTAAGTAGTTTTGTTCAACTTGAAGAAACTAGCTAATAGAAAAAAATTGTAAATAAAAATGAGTGATCATTCAAGATTTGTTTGTTTAACCAACTGCGAGCTAGTATAGGCTTTTTTTTTTTTTTTTCGTAGCTACCCTGTGAAGATACTTGGCTGTACTTAATAAGATAAGACAGAGTTAAGAAAAATATATTTTAACTGATTTTTAAAAAAATAGTGGTGAAATACTGCACATTTTAGCTGAAGGGAAGGAGTCTGTAAAGAGGAAGGAGGGACATGCAATTAGTGAGAGAAAGTCTCTGACAGCACGACGGGATTGGTTCAAGAGCACAGAGGATTTGCCTTTCATAGTTGTGCTTGTGATTGTTGCCGTCGTAGTCTTTGTTGTCATCATTGTAGCAGCTAATATTTATTGAAATTTACTATGTGCCAGGTGCTCTGTTGTGTGCTCTACATGCATTTTTTTAATTTAATTTCCCAAATATGTTGATCAGGAAATACTCATTGAGTATCTACTGTGTGCTGGATGTAGCTATTATTCTCTCAGGGGAGATGGATATGCCCTATATATACAGTGGTAATGAGTATTGAGAAGAAGAGTTAACAGCAGATCAGGGGAGAGAGAATGAGAAGGTGGAGGTGAGTCAGGGGTGATGGTTTCTCATGAAACACATTCGTGGGAAGAAGCAGACAATAACACATAAGTAAAATAACTTTTGATAAAAGGAAGTGCTACTTTAGATGGGATGCTCAAGAAAGGTCTGGAGAAGGGACTTCTGGGGTGAGACCTATATGATAAGAATTAGTTATACTTGGGAAGATAGGGTACCTCTTTTACTTGTCCCAGACAGAGGGTCCCAGTCAGAGAACCCAAGGCTTGTATGAGTTTGTCTTGTACATGTCTGAAGCATGGAAATAAGGCCCATGTGGCTGAAACATTTTGGGTAATGGAGAGATAGGTGAGGGCTAGGTCCTGTGGGGTCTTGTGGGCAGTGATAAATGTTTGGCTGTTATTCCAATGGTGAGAGAAAGTTCATGGGAGGTTTTAAGCAAGGAGATAGAAAGGTTTTCATTAATTTATTGAAACAAGATTTTCTTTTCTATTTCATTATGAAAATAGAAGCAAATAGCAGAACTTATACTGATTCCTGCCAACCTGGTTACCCACCTACTTGTCTGTGCCCATTTACCTCATCTTCCAGATTGTAACTAGATAACAACTATCTATCCTCCACTCTGAAAAATTCTCCGTGTTTGTATTAGACCCTGCCCTCTCCTGCTTAATTTCTCTCTGTCTGATGTTGTTATTTCCCCTTCTCTAATAGACTGGTCTTTAGCAAACATATGCTTTAATTTCTTCCATCTTGGATATCTAATAGATACTGCAAACTTAAAATACCAAATTTGTGATCTTCCCCTCAAAATCTAGAGGATCTGCAATTTTCAACATCTCAGTTGATGGCAAGTCCACCCTTCCAGTTACCCAAACCACAGCTACTTCCCTTCTCTCAAAGTGTACATTTGGTATGCCTGAAAATTCTGTTGCGGCTACCTTGAGAATATTCTAGAATATGATCATCTATCACAACTTCTGCTACCTGTTGGTCCAAAATACCCTTATCTCTCACTAAACTCATCTCCATGTTTCTGTCTTTGTCCACCTTCCACTACCAGTCTATTCACAACACAGTGATTTGAGTGATCCTTAAAAAATATGTTAGGGAATGTTAATTCTCTCTTAAGACCCCCAGTACCACCCTAACCTTGATTTTTCTCAGAATAAGATCCACAGTCTCAGCTGTTTCCCTGACATGGTATTGTCCCTTGTTATCCCTCTGGCTTTACCCTCTACCATTCTTTTTGCTCTCTCCGCTACAGCCACAATGGTCTTTTGACAGTTTCTTAGATACTGGACAGGTACTCTCTGAAGGCCTTTGCATTGGCTGTTCTCTGCCTCGTATGCTCTTACCCTAGATATCCATGTTTTCCTTCTTTCATTTAAATCTGGTATCTGCTCAAATGTCACCGTCTCAGAACTCTCTCTATAAAATAACAACACTCTTGTCTGTGACTTTGCGTTCTTTAATCTTCTTTTAAAAGATGACTTATAACTTTCAGAAATAATATGTATGTATCAATTTATGTACATATTATTTGTCTCCTCCCACTAAACTGTCAGCTCTATGAGGTTAGCAACTTGGTTTTTATCCTTTACCCCCTGCACCTAGAAAGAGACTTGGAGTCTAGGAAACATTCAATTATAAAATTGCTTATTCAGTCACTTCATAAGTACTTATTAACATAATTTCTGGAAAGCTACACAGAGGACAACTAATTTGGAGAGGAGGAGTGTGTTAGAAAATAGACCTACCTTTCATTGGATGCTATTTCATTATCATGAATATCTTAATTAATGAATATTAATTATTTCCCTCAACTTTAAGAAATTAGTTAATAGATTAAAAACTGTATGTAAAATATCTACTCATCCAGGATTGGTTTTGGTTAACTAGTATAGACTACTTTAAATTGTGAAGATGCTGGGCTGTATCTAATAAGATAAAACAAAGTGAAGGAAGCTATGTTTTAACTTGTCAGGGAGGGCAGAGAGATTTGTTAAGAGATAAACTGGCATATTAAAAATTTTAAGTTAATTTGAACAAAAAGTGATTCGAATTGAGCAGCATCTAATCTAACAGAAAGGAGCCCTGAGGAGCTGTACAAGATGAGTCTTCTATGGGCAGAAGGGAAAGGGAATAAGGAAGTCATACTAAGCCAAAAAAAGCAGGTCAGTTATTAAAAAGTTACTTTCCTTTAGGGGATAGTAGGGGCTTATTAGGCATATTACCTAATTAGTGCAGATTAGGTGATTCCTGATTGATTGATTGATTTGAAGATTCCATTTCTGGGAGAGCTGAAACCGTAATTAAGTCTCAGTTTGGTGATGCGAGTATTGGCATAAATGACTTTATTTTGGGCCCTTTTTTTTTTTTTAACAGATTGAACAACTTGTCTGAAGTTATGGAACTTCTGGAGAGCATAGCTTAAGATTTGGATAAATATCCTTTCTCTAAAAGGTACTTAAAACATTTATTGATTAATTTTTTTCTTACCTGGAAGATTAATACATGCATGTGATGAAAACATTTAAGTAGTACATGAAGAATCACAGTAAAAAATAAAACTTCTTGGCACATCTGACCTCCAGGTTGCTGTTGTCTTCCCAAAGGCAATTTTGCCATTTCCTAGAGTGTTATCCTCAAATTAATCTGCAGATGTGCACATGTATTTCTTTTCCTATATTACGTATCTTTTTACAGAAATACCTGCTGTACATGCTTTGGCGCACTTTGCTGAAAATGTGATCTTTACATAAATATTTTCATTTAGTTTTGGAAGGTAAAGTAAATTTTTGAGGCATGTTAATTGCGCACACTTCCATGTTGATGTTTAAATTACTGTTTTTCCCTTCAAACAGTGTTTATATCTGCTGAAGCTGCAGAGGGCACTATACTCCTTCCAAAAGCATGGCATAGCCTTGATTGTTTTGCAGTTCTTAAATGTGGAGCAAATTTTATGATTCAGGGAAGCTCCTGATATTAGAAATAAGCATCAATTCAAATTATTCTCTTGTCCTCACTTACTTTATGGATTTCATATAAAATTAATTACAATATGTATTTATATCATATATTACCTTCAACAAGAATGCTTTTTTCTTTAATAGATACAATGTTTAATTTCCAAAGCACAAGTCTTATCTTTAATTTTGCTATAACTATTTGTAATGATCACAAACATAGTATCCTTTTCCTTTTAATCATAGTTACATGGGATTTGAATGGCATCATGGAAGTAGCACTGACCTTGGTCAGCTCAACTCCACTGTTTCTAAGCTATGCCACAATACCAGAAAATCGTTTATCTATGTGATTTACCATTTCTTCATCCACAAAATGAGGAGATTGGCTGAGAGAATATCTAGGATTCCTGCCAGCTTCAGTAAGTCTATGACGTCTTCATGAAAAGAGGAACTTGTTAAAACTGAGTTTGGATTGGTGTCAACTAGAATAGGAGTGAGTGAGGGGGTAGGCAAAGCCATGCAGCATGCTGAGGGTAGCTCAGGTAGTCACAGTGCTGCAGAGACAGATGTGGGAGTCCACCAAAATCCATTCTTTTCTTTCTGGCCAGAAAGCAAGCCTTGCACTTAAAGCTGCTACTTCTGGGCCTAGATAATAAAAACTTCATGGGCTCACATTTCCTCCCTTATCCTTGGTAAACATTCCTCCTCTTTCCCTCAGAGATGGTTCCAAACCTCCCTCACTCTCCTCATGCCTTAGTCCCATACTCATCCTTACCGAGAAACCAGGCAAGATGTCTCAACTCCCAGCTCTCCTACCCTTAGTCTCCCATGGTCTCCCAACTGACCCATATCCCTCCAATTCTATTTTCACACACACTTCTGGAGAATGAGCCATTTTTCACCTCTGAGAGACTGAGGCAGATTCTTCTGTTTACACGCTGATTCTGTCCTCTTCAGTCTTCTCCAGGATCTTGCTTCAGGAATTATTCTCTATTTCAGAAAAAAGGCTATAAAATAATAAAAAGAAGAATCACTTTAAAAAAGTTATCTGAAGTGCTTGAGTGAATATTCCTTATCATCTATCAAATTTCATCTTCTTTCTGTACTGAGAGAAGTAGCTGGAAATACACATGAAGTAACTGTTTTCTTGAAAATGTTTAATAAGTATACTTTAACTAGAATGCACCCTAAACACATAATTTTTTCAGGCCTAGTGCTGTCTCTGAAATGTAATCCCTGGAATATGTGTATACTAGTAATATTGAGAAGCACATCATTTCATTCTAGGATCCATAAAAGGCATTGCATATATAATTAGCAGAACAAATTACCATGTGGGGCACATACTTTTACATTTGCATGGTGGGTAAGAATGATTGTTTTGATTACGAATTCCGTGTATTTGGTTTTTTGCTTCTTTGACTTTTACATTCTTTAATGTGTATTTCTTAGTACCAGAGGCTACACTGACCTTTTAAAATTAATATTTATTTAATTTGGTGAAGTTTAAGATCACTCACTGGTAAAACATGCTGGTTTAACCTTACTGTTATGAATGTTTCTCTTAAGTATTGTAAGCATGACTGATTTAGTTTTTGAAAGTTATTTTGAAATATTTTTGCAAATATATACATGGGAGCAGCATGGATTTTTTTTGGTACACAGAATAATCATGGAATGGGTTTATTTGAAAACCTAATAGTAGCACTTACCCCAGTAAAACATTGAGCTTTTTGCTGGCATGTACTCTTAATTGTTTTTCAGTTTTTTTCTTAATGGGTTTGATCTCTTTGTGAGATAACCTGTCATCTTATGAGAAACTGTTGGAAAGTTAACTGAAAGTAGAAGCAAATCCCAGGGAATCCCTAAGAAGTAGCTAATCCCTTTCTCTTACTGCCAACTTTGGCTTCTTCAGACTGAAACAAACAAATAACCCAATGATAACAACCTAATCCTGTAGAAATTTGTGTATCTATTAACTAGAAACATGCTTAGAGCTCACATTATAAGTTAAGAGATTTGAAAGTGGCTGTCTCTGAGGAGTGGGAGTGGATAGTAGATAGGGAGTAGAGGGCATAAGGGAACTGCTCTTTTTGTTTTAAGCTTTTTAGCACTACTTGATTTGTAAAATATATGCCTATGCTATTTTAATAAAAATAAACCAACTTATAAAAAGAAAAATTGCAAAAAGAATTTATCAACCCTAAATCTGGCCATTTGTTCTTGTGTTATTTCTTATGCGTTAGATGTACACCAACAGAAAGGAAGCTGGATTGGTTCTCCCTAAGCGGGTCTTCCTCCAAAGACCCTCCTAGAGTGAGGGGACCCCAGAGGAGAATGAAACACAGGGGATCAGTGGCCGAGGCAGGAGTCAGTTATGACCAAATAACACGGAGGAATCAGAACTTATATCAAATGAACCATAGGTAAGAGATTCCTTAAGCACTCCCAAAGAGAAAAGGTTGCTTTCCAATGCAGTCCTCTCCACCTTGCTTCCAAAAACTAGTGTGGTGGACTGATGTTTCCTGTCTAAAAGAGAATGAAACCCAAACATTAGTAGTTCTGGCATGCTTGGGTATATGGATGTGGATCCTTCACTAAATCTAGTCTTGATTTTGTGAGAAGCATGAAAGCAGAATTCACCTGTACCTCTAAATGTGCTTGATCTCCTTTGCGTGCTAATTGCTAATTGAAGAAATAGTAAAATAAAATAAAAATGTTTCTAGCTTGTCCAAATTATAATTCTTACCAGTCCTTGTTTCTTTGATCAGATTATGTAATTTGACCTAGCATGATTGATAGTCTGGAGAAAGTTAGCTAGAATGATTTATTTTATGGTTCACGGGGAAAGCTAGGAAAGCTAGGAAAGATAGAGACAAGGATGACATTTCCCCTCCTCTGCCTGCTACCTGGGTATAGCTTGCTACGAACACATTGTTTTTAGAGGTATTGCTCTCTGGGTTCTCATCAGTGAAATCCATTTGGGTTGCCAGACAATCCAGAGCAGGTCTTCAGGTGAAGTAAAAGGGAAAGAGAAAATAGAATTTTGGCTGGTTTCCCTGGATTATGTAGGAAGCAGGCTGTTAAAATAGAAGGCAACTCATGTAGCTAATGACACCTTATTAGAGAAAGTGCCTCTAGATGGATCCTATCAGTTTTCCAGATGGGTGACTATAGTTGGCATTCTTCCTGTCTGTCCTGGAATTAGATTGTCTGTAATGGTTATTTTATTTTCATTTTGATTCATATTACTTCAATTCACTAATAAATGAACATTGAGGAAGATCAGGAACTAATGATTAGTTTATGTAATTGTACCTGTTATTCAGTCTTATTTCTATAATTTTTCCCCAAGTAACAAGAGCCTTGTTAATTATGTTAATGAAATCAAGATACAATATGTCAAGCCACATACTATTGATTGATCAACAATTAGTAATTGAGTATCTCTTTGTGCCAGGAATTAGGAATTTAGGAATCATCTTTGAACAAAACATAAAAATATTTTGCCCTAATTTTGCATATTTTTTTACTCACATTTAATAATGGCTTAGACCAAAATATTTGAAATTGCAACTGCATTTTCATTCCTTGTAGACCTGTTTTTCCTCCTTATACAGACATATAGACAGACACACACACACACACACACACACACACACTTATTTAAAATTTGGAGTATTTAATGGAAATGCTGAAATATAAATATACTTTTAATTAGATTTCCTTTCACTCCTACTTTTTTTCTGCTACAGACCGTCAAATATATTCTTTCTGATTCTTTGTTATGTTTGATTTTGCTTTTTATTTTAGCTAAGCTGTTGTGTGTTAGGAGTTGTTTTCAACCAACAGACAACGAAAGGTAAGTGATCATTTATATATTTTTTATTTTATGTCTCTCAAGCACAGTGTTTTTGCATTTGAAGCATTATGTACATCATTTTATTTCTTTAAGTATCAATTAAATTAGTGAAATTGGATTTTGTCTTATATAGTAATGAAAGTGGTTCCCTTATTTTATAAGAAATATTATTTAATAAATATAAAACAGAAAGAACCGAGATTATAAATTCCTTCTTTTGAGTATTTCAGGACCTCACTCTACTCTCTGCATCCAAAGCTATTATTAACGCTAGATACAATATAAGAGGAGAAAATTAAAATAAAGTCAGAATTTCTATAAATCAGAACTGATATAGCAGTATAAAGGAAAGAAAATTTAAAGCTGAGGATCTTCTGGATGTTTGACTCCTGTGAGGTAAAGGGGTAAGGACCAAAAAACCCCCACAAAAAACAAAAAAACAAGTTGGGTTTGGTTTGAATCCAGAGGCTACAACAGGACTTCTCTATTCAGCTGGGCAGACTGGAATCTTACTACCATTGACTGCCTGGGGCTGTAGCTTATGCAAAGCTTGAGTCTATGGAGATTTCTGGAAATAATGTTTTGACCAGTCTTGAGCCAAGCTTCCCTCTGGTGCAGCAAACTGATTTGTAGTATGCTCAGATTTACTGGGAGGGAGGAACTTGGAGCTGCTGATAGGAGATTTGTTTCTGGAGTGTCAAAATATTGGACAAGAGAGAGGTGAGAAGAGGAAAGAGAAAGTCATCAAGATCTTTCAAGTCTTTCAAGTAGAGAACCCAAAAGCTCCAAATTAATTCCAAAATGTGGAAAATTTATTTTAGGAAACACATTCAACAAAAGCTGTAGGTGGAAGTTGACTTCCTCCTAGAGAGGTCAAAATCAGAGAGAGAACTAGTGAATTGCAAGATAATACTAAGGAATTTGCTCAGAACGTAGCCCAGATAAACAAAATGATTTTGATCAATTAAAAGATATGTAGGATAGCTAGAGAAGCTCCAATATTTGCACTTAATACTAACAGTAATTCCAAACATGAATAGAGGAAATAAGCAAATATTCAATATTCAAATGACTGAGGAATTTTCAAAATTTGAGGAATTTTCAGAATTCTTGAGATTGAAAATGTATTGCAAAGAGCAAGTAGAATAATTAAAATAAAAAAAATTAAGATTTCAAACCTAGTCAAAGATTTGTGAAATTGGGTAACATTGAGGAATAAAAAGAAATATTTTTAAAGCTTCCAGAAAGGAAAAAAAAAATTACCTAGGAGTAAGAGGATTGGCATTAGACAGCAAATTTCCCACCAGTAGAAACATGTAACAGAAGGTGATATACTAATTATCTTCAAAATGCTGGGGTGAAATAACTGTCATCTAAAATTTTATGTCTAGTGAACCTATAACAAGAGTGAGGGTAGAATTATACTGGCATTTGCAAACATAGAAATAATAAGAGGACTTAGATATTCATTGAGAAAACTACCAAAACATGTGCTGTGGCTGGGCTGGGTGGGGGAGGAGGGGAGAAGTGGAATGGGAGAAACAGTGACAAATTCACTGGCAAATATTCTGATAAATTTAACCAACTACTGATTCTAAAAAAGAATTTGTTTTTTAGGGTCTTTTTTTTTTTTTTTTAAAGAAAAGACAAAACCGTCGTAAATAATAAGGGATATGAGAGAGGAGTAGTGTTCAATGGGTAGTTGAAACATGCTAAGGTTCTTGTTTGAAGATCCTCAAATTTTATAATTAGATAAAAAATTAGAGTTAAAAATGTGTAAGTTAGGCCATATGGATGAACTAAGAATGTCCTTTATTGTGACATCTAAATATCCTTGTTTTAATTCCACTTCCTGAATGCAGAAATGTGCTTGGACAGGCTTTCTTTGGGGAGGTAAATGCAATGGAGACATTGAGATAGATGGGTGGTTGCTAGGTGTTAGGGATGGGAGGTGGGTGTGGTGTGGGAGTTGGTATAAAGAGGTCGGGGCCTTGAGGGGGGGAGCTTGTGATACAACAGTTCTGTATCTTGATGGTGGGAGTGGTAATAGAAATCTACATGGGTGATAAAATAGCATAGAACTACACACAGCCGTGAATACATAAAAAACTAGTGAAATCTCAGTAAGTTCTGTAGATTGTGCCAATGTAATTTTCCTGGCTTTGGTATATTGCACTGTAAATATGAAAGATGTTATCATTGGGGGAAACTAGATGAAGGGCATATGGTACCTCCCTCTACCTTTTCTTTTTACAATTTACTGTGAGTTTACTATGATCTCAAAATTAAAAGTTGAAAAGCTGTCTACTTAATGTTTAGCAGTTTTGTAATGATTATTTTAATCTCTATGTTAAAATTTTGAACACCCTGAATTAATATTTAATCAGAGAGGTTTTCTATGAATGTGGAAGATGGACTCTTCATGCTATAGGTAACACATTTATAAATGTTTTGCTTGTTATTTTTTTGTTGTTGTTGTTTTGTTTTTTTGTATGTTTAAAGAAAGCTGTATAGGAGTGCCCAGGCAGCTCAGTGGGTTAAGTGTCTGCCTTCAGTTCTGATCAAGATCTTTGGGTCCTGATGTTGAGCACCCAGGGCTCTCTGCTCAGTGGGGGTGGGGTGGGGGTGGGGAGGGGAGTCTGCTTCTCCCTCTCCCTGCCTCCCCTGCCTTGTGCTCTGTCTTTCAAATAAATACATAAATAAAATTTTTAAAAAATAAAGCCATATAACTTATAAAAAATAATTTGCTTAATGTTTATAGATTGCCAATTATATAGGACTTCAAGGTGGGACTGTATCTTGCTTACCTTTGTTTGCTTCCATAGTCCATAACAAATAAGACATAGTAATTGTTTCAGATACTCAACACATTCGCTTATTTCTTATTTTTGCTGTTCTGTATTCTAATTCTGTTCTTAAATTTGCTGTGCTATATCACTCTAGATGTGTAGTAACTCCCTCTTTTTTTGCTGTTCATGAAAGAAACAATTTGACTAATTTACTCACAAAGGCATTTGCATGAGCTGCAGAGTTTTCAGGTGGGAGTAAACAGAGATGGTTTACACATTGCAGTTCATGCAACATAATATTGAATGTTTAATATTCCTCTTCTTCAGTTCTTTGGTGACTTCTCATAGACCACTTACATCTATAGACTACAGCCTTCTGCCATGTTGTCTTATCCCTCTATCTCCGTAAATTCTTTCCTCTTCTCTTTTACTTTTTCTTACCCATACATTTCTTCATTAAAAGAAAAAAATGCAGAGTGGTTTTTTTGGTCTCATTGTTTCTCTCCAGTTTGTACTTCCAGAGTCATTACCTTTTATTCCTAACAGACAATACTTCTTTAGGTGGAGTTTAAACAGTAGCTACTAATAATACTTCCAACCTGACTAAAGCAATTGTTAAAACTGTCTAATACTCTTTGGGGTATACGTAAATATATCATAGAAACTTGTGTATATGCCACAAAAATCCATACATATGTGCACAAAAGACACACAAAAATGGTTATAACAGGGGCACCTGGGTGGCTCAGTCAGTTAAGCATCCAACTCTTGATTTCTGCTCAGGTCATGATCTCAGAGGTCTTGAGTCGTAGCCCTGTGTTGGGCTCTGTGCTGAGTATGTAGCTGCTTAAGGATCTCACACCCACCCCTCCCAAAGTGTTCATAGCAGCATTATTTGCAATCTCCAAAACATGGAAACAAGTACAGGCGTATCAACAGTAGAATGAATAAATATAGTATTTTCATACAATGACACACAATACAGACATGAAATGAAGGGAGTCCTGCAACCTACAGTAACATGGGTAAAACTCACAGATGCAACACTGAGCAGGAGAAGCTGGACACAAAAGGATATATATACTGTCTGATCTACTTTAAATAAAGAAAAGAAATAGGCAAAACAAATTCATAGTGTTAGAAATCAGCAATAGTGGTTTTTTAAAAAAAGATTTTATTTATTTATTTATTTATTTATTTATTTATTTGATGGGGGCTGGTGGGTGGGGGGTGGAGAGCGCACAAGAAGGTAGAGCAGCATGCAGAGGGAGAGGGAGAAGCAGGCTCTCCGCAGAGCAGGGAACTGGATGCTGGGCTTGATCCCAGGACCCTGGCATCATGGCCTGAGCCCAATGCTTAACTGACTGAGCCATCCAGGCACCCCAACAATATTAGTTTCTTTTTGGGAAGAGGAGCATTGTACTTTAGAAGGGGGATTTTGCAGTTAACAAAACCAAAAGACAACTGACAGAATGGGAGAAGATATTTGCAAATGACATATCAGATAAAGGGCTAGTGTCCAGAATCTATAAAGAACTTAGCAAACTCAACACCCAAAGAACAAATAATCCAATCAAGAAATGGGCAGAAGACATGAACAGACATTTCTGCAAAGAAAAAATCCAGATGGCCAACAGACACATGAAAAAGTGCTCCATATCACTCAGCATCGGGGAAATACAAATCAAAACCACAATGAGATACCACCTCACACCAGTCAGAATGGCTAAATTTAACAAGTCAGGAAATGACAGATGCTGGCGAGGATGCGGAGAAAGGGGAACCCTCCTACACTGTTGGTGGGAACGCAAGCTGGTGCAACCACTCTGGAAAACAGCATGGAGGTTCCTCAAAATGTTGAAAATAGAACTACCCTATGACCCAGCAATTGCACTACTGGGTATTTACCCTAAAGATACAAACGTAGTGATCCGAAGGGGCACGTGCACCCGGATGTTTATAGAAGCAATGTCGACAATAGCCAAACTATGGAAAGAACCTAGATGTCCATCCACAGATGAATGGATAAAGAAGATGTGGTGTATATACACAATGGAATACTATGCAGCCATCAAAAGAAATGAAATCTTGCCATTTGTGATGACGTGGATGGAACTAGAGGGTATCATGCTTAGTGAAATAAGTCAATCGGAGAAAGACAACTATCATATGATCTCCCTGATATGAGGGAGAGGAGATGCAACATGGGGGGTTAAGGGGGTAGGAGAAGAGTACATGAAACAAGATGGGATTGGGAGGGAGACAAACCATAAGTGACTCTTAATCTCACAAAGCAAACTGAGGGTTGATGGGGGGGAGGGGGGGTTGGGAGAGGGGGTGTGGGGTTATGGACATTGGGGAGGGTATGTGCTATGGTGAGTGTTGTGAAATGTGTAAACCTGGCGATTCACAGACCTGTACCCCTGGGGATAAAAATATATTATATGTTTATAAAAAATAAAATTTAAAATAAAATGAAAAAAAAAAGAAGGGGGATTTTGAGTGTCCTGTGGTGTTCTATGTCTTGATATTCATGGTGGTTGTAAATGTGTGTTCACTTTGTGAATGTTCATTGAGCTGACTCCTGTAGTTTGTATATTATGTATATTATACTTCAGTTACATAGTTAATTTTTAAAAAGGCAAGTTAAATATTCTCATTTCCATTTCATGGTTGAGCTATCTAAACTTTAAAGATTGAGTTGTTGGCCACTGAATGAGAAGTGAAGTGCAGCTCTGATGCTTCTGTTCCACTACCACTGGTTTCAAAAGTATTTACTAAGCATCTATTTGCATGGTTAAACTTTTTCTGAGACTCTTCATCCTTTATTTCTCCCTAAAAACCCATGGCCATGCCGTAAATGTTTTAGGCTTTGCAATTACTCAACTCTGCCATCCCAGTGTGAAAGCAGGTATATGCAGTTCATAAATCAATGGTGTGGTGATGTTCTAATAAATAATTATCAACAACAAAACTTAAATTTCAGTTAACTTTTACATATCATATTTCTGTTTTGTTTTTATTGAGTCATTCAACATTCAAAAATGTAGAAAATATTCTTAGTTCCTGGGCCATCCAAAAGTGGGTAGCAGCCTGGATTTGGCCTGTGGGCCTGTTTACCAAACCCTGTCTTAGGGGTTCTATTTGTGTGTTTACATAAATGGCAGTTTGTGTCCGTAATTTATTTCTTTATGTACATGGGCAAGGAAATAGCCCACCCTATATTGTGAGGATTTTTAAATTGTCAAATTTCCACCTTGTTTAGCACATCACTAATTTCATGGCTCATAGGTTAAGCTAGAAAGTTCTCTGAAAAATAGTTTTGTCCACATTCTCTCTCTTGTGTTTTCTTTCATTTCTTCCCTTTGCATTTAGTGAGAATACACAAGATTTTCTGGAATAAGAACAAAAGGATTTCTGAAAGGGTAACAGCTGTTGAACCATCTGTTATTGAAAACGAGTTTGATTAGCATCCTAGGGCAAAGAAACTGTTCTAGCTCTGGGTGGACCAGGGTAAGGAGGCAGTAGAAGGCCTAACTAACCAATGATTGGTATCACTATTGACAGCAGAGCATACCTCATTTGGAAAAGGATGTAAATAACAAAGTGTTAATTTGAAGACTCTTGATAAATTATCATTCTTACGAGCTTTTATATTCATTTAGGTGAAAAATATGAAAGGAAGGCTTAACATGTGAAAAGAAAGCTTGGGGAATTTACTTGCAAATTTGTAAAATTAAAGTCTGACGGTCTGTATGTCCTTGATTCTCAACTGGTTTCCTGTGGCATGCATGTTATAAATCCTCCCAAAATATGTTCCTAGAGTTTGCTCACTGGCTCTTGACTATTAGGGAGAATAGAAACTATTGTAGGAATGTCTGACAGACTGAACCTGTGGCTGTGAGCATTATAAGATGTGAGGAGTGGAGCACAAGGAACATATAAGAAGTATCATATATCACTGAGTTAGCACCAACAAAAAGTTCATGTTTACTGGAACAAATTAGCATTTGGGCTGGGGAGTTTATGGGATGGAAATCAAGGCAATAAACACCTCAACTCAAACAGTTAAGATAAAGGTCATCCAAGAGAATACTGTAATAATATGTGGATACAATTGCATTCCTTTGAATTTGCAGCTAAAAATTCTAGTATTCACAGTGTGTCATGAACACAATCATGGTCTAAACCTGTGTCTCTCAACATGGCAACTATTGGGAGTTTGGGCAGAGTAATTTTTGCTTGTTTGTTTGTTAAGGTAGCCTCACATGCTTTCCAGAATGTTTATTATCCATGGTACCACCCAATAAGTAGGAATACCATCCTTAATTATTGTGACAATGAAAACATCTTCACATTTTTCCAAATGTGGTATGGTACCACCACTCCTGGCCCAAAACCACTAGTTTAAATGATGCAGTTCTTCTATGTCACTAACCTTACTCATATTAGACATGTTGTACTTTGTGTTAGACAGGGGGTTTCTACATAAGCAGAGTTTGCAAAAATAAACATCTTGGTAATAACACATTTTTTTTCTTTTGCTTTTCAGATAACAAAGGAAAAAATACACACCAAATAAATGATGTGCTATCTCTAAAATTAATATACATTTTTCTTTATTCTCTCTTTATATACAGGCTGGCACAGTTAAAATTTGTGTATGGCTATTTCTAATAAGCATAGCTTTTCACTAATTTCAATACATTGATCCTATTTTTTTCCTTTTGGATGATACATACTGTATCTGTCCTCTTTTTTACATGCCAGATCTTCAGACGTTTAATTAGGGCCTCTATAGGTAAATCACTTTTAGTTATTTAAGTCACACCCCATATAAAGTAGACTTTGTATACCTCATTGTTTTTGTTGTCCTCTCAATGCACTGTTGTCAATGTCCTTCTTATGATGTGGTGCCAAGAATTAAGTCAATTAATGTTGCTGACCATTGTCAGGTTACAGTGGGTATTGAGTACTATGACCTCCTTTGATCTGGATGTTAACTTCCTGTTAATGCAAATGAAGAAATCTGTTAGCTATTTTAGATTTCATGAGTTATTATTACTTAATGTTGTACTTTTGGGCATGTACTTTTTTTGGTTATTTTATTGGTATTGCTGTTAGTCTTTTTCATTTTACACTTAAGTTATTGAGGTTTTGATTTATTTCAAACTTTGTATTTTACTTTTTTATTTTTTCTTGTTGATTTTTAGTTTATTAAACTTATGAATCCTGATTATGTCACTCATTGCATTAGCAATTCCTCTTATACCTGTGTCAAACTATTTTCGGAAGTATGATTTTTATATCACTATCTAAATTAGCAATAAAAATGTTGAACAGGGCAGAGACAAGGATAGAATTCTACAGCAAGTCACTAGAGAACATTCTCCAGAACACAGTACTCATTAATCAGCAATCTAGTTACTATTCTCAGTAACAGGAACCAGACCTAGCTATTTTATCCAATTCACACTTCTGAGTCTTGTGACCTGTCTAGTGACTTGAAATAATTAAAGAATCTGTCTATGCTACAGTTAAGGACTTTGAATTTATAGTTGAGTAAATTGAAAACCATACTGCAGGATGTTTGTAAAATAGGATTATAATTTTTATCTGTGTACCTATATGCATATAATTTTATTATGACAAATATTGTTCTCAGCTTCCTTCCCACCCTTTGGTGGCTTCTGTTTTCTCACATTTTTTCTTCTCTCTAATGGTCCAGCAGCAGTGTAAGCTGTGAGTACTTTTTGTGTTAGTGATGTAGAAGTGAGAGAAGGAATGAGGTAAAATAGAAAAAGAGTGTAATCTGAGAATGGAGGAAGAGATAATTCAGAGGATTGTTCCTAGAAGTTGGATGAAGGTCCTTCATTTGTACTAGAAATTGATGGAAGAAGGGGAATTTTGGGGCACCTGGTTGATTTGTTGGCAGACTTTTGGTTTCTGCTCAGGTCATGATTGCTTGGATCCTGAGACCAAGCCCACCCAGTGTCTGGCTTCATACTCAGTGGGGAGTCTGCTTGCAGATTATATCCCTCTGCTCCCCACCTTCCCACTCTCTCTTTCTCTTAAATAAATAAATAAATCTTTTAAATAAAGGGGGGGATTTTAAGAAATATTACTATGAAGCATATGTCTTGTTTGCTATATTTGAGAAATAAAAGAACTTGATATTAGCTTTTGGTTGCTGAAAATTCTTCCTTTATGTGTCTCTTCCTTGAATTTGGATTGTGTGGATTCTTGGCTTTACCAAGGAGAGGATGGCAGGAAGAAGAAATAGAAGAGGGATGAAGAGGAGGAGGAGGAAGGGGAGAGGAGATAGAAAGAAAAGGGAGGTAGGAAATGAAGGGAGAGAGAGAGGAAGGGAAGGAGGAATGCAGAGAGAATTTATATGTTATAGGCAGCCTGGGACTATGACCATCAAAGTATTGACAGTGATTTCCTCTGAAGAGTAGGCTTGGGGAGGGGGTGGAAAATTTTAACCATCTATAGCAGTTGGTTTGATGTTTTTCAGTGGATATTTATTTAGGCTAAAAAAGTAAGAAATAAAAAAAAACCTAGGTACTCTTTTTATTTACAGGTTATTGAAATAAAATTTCTATGTAGTGACATGTAGAAATCTGACATGTGCAATCCCATAAATCTTGACAAATTCGTGTTACTTGCATACACACAAATCCAACAAGATACACAAAGTATTTCCATCAGTTCAGAAAATTGCCTCCCCTAAGTGTGCTTTTACTATTTCCTTTTCTGATGGGGCTTCTATTTTTTCTCAGTGGTACTTGTTTTACTCTTCTGATTCATGGCAATCTGTTTCCCTTAGCCACATCAACCTAAGCTAAAAATAGGAACTCTCAAACATAATAAAGCAGTATTTCTTTGGACTTCTTCCAGCTATTATAAAGGAATGCAAAACTGTCTCAAATACGTCTGAAATTTAGGAAAATAGTTTGTTAAAGAATCAATAGACAAAATCAATAGTATTGGTATTTACACATAATAATCTATTAGAACACAATAGGAATGGAGTATCCTCTCTATGATTAGAAAATGAGATGAACCAGGGGTGACTCAGTCATTAAGCCTCTGCCTTCAGCGCAGGTCATGATTTCAGGTTCCTGGGATCGAGCTCCATATTGAGCTCCCTGCTTTGCAGGAAGCCTGCTTCTCCATCTCCCACTTCCCCTGCTTGTGTTCCTGCTCTCACTGTCTCTCTCTCTCTTTCTCTGTCAAATAAATAAATAAAATCTTAAAAAAAAAAAAAAGAAAATGAGATGAACTGAAATAGAGTATCTAGGCATGAACTTAAGAAATATTTAAGCCTGGGGCACCTGGGTGGCTCAGTGGGTTAAAGCCGCTGCCTTCGGCTCAGGTCATGATCCCAGGGTCCTGGGATCGAGCCCCGCATCGGGCTCTCTGCTCAGCAGGGGCCTGCTTCCTCCTCTCTCTCTGCCTGCCTCTCTGCCTACTTGTAATCTCTGTCTGTCAAATAATTAAATAAATAAAATCTTTAAAAAAAAAAAAAAGAAATATTTAAGCCTAACTGAGGAAAACTATGAGACATCTTCAAAATGCACAAAATTTGATTGGAAGAAATGGAAAGACACACCGTATTACTAACTAGAAAGACTGAATAAGATAAAGATGACAACCCTTTTTTTTTTTTTATTATTATGTTAGTCACCCTACAGTATGTCATTAGTTTTTGATGTGGTGTCCCAAGATTCATTGTTAGAGTATAACACCCTGTGCTCCATGCAATCTGTGCCCTCTTTAATACCCATCACCAGGCTCAGCCATCCCCCAACTCCCCTTCCCTCTAAAACTCTCAGTTTTTTTCCCAAAGTACATAGTCTCTCATGGTTCGGCACCCCCTCTCATCCCCCACCCCTTCATTTTCCCCTTTCTTCTCCTAATGTCCTCCATGCTATTTCTTATGTTCCAAAAATAAGTAAAACCATATGACAATTGACTTTCTCTGCTTGTCTAATTTCACTTAGCATAATCTCCAGTCCCATCCATGTTGATGTGAAAGTTAAGTAGTCATCCTTTTTGATGGAGGCATACATTGTATATATGGACCATACCTTCTTTATCAATTTGTCTGTTGAAGGGCATCTTGGCTCTTTCCACAGTTTGACTATTGTGGACATTGCTGCTATGAACATTGGGGTGCATATAGCCCATCTTTTCACTACACCTGTGTCTTTGGGGTAAATACCCTGTAGTGCAATTTCTGGGTCATAGGGTAGCTCTATTTTTAATTTTTAGAGGAACCTCCACCCTGTTTTCCAAAGTGGGTGCATCAACTTGCATTCCCACCAACAGTGTAAGTGAGTTTCCCTTTTTCCACATCCTCTCCAACATTTGTTGTTTCCTGCTTTGTTAATTTTTTGCTGTTCTAACATGTAAGGTGGTATTTGAATGTGGTTTTGATATGAATTTCCCTGATAGCTAATGATGATGAACTTTTTTTTCATGTGTCTGTTAGCCACTTGTATGTCTTCTTTGGAGAAATGAAAAATGACAACTCATCCTAAGTTAATTTATAAATTATTATTCAAATGGAAAGTGGAGATACACTAGTTTATTCAATTTTTACTTGAAAGAACACCAAGCAAGAATAGTTAGGGAAGCCCTAAAAAAGAAGAGAAATGATTGGGATGCTAGTTTTAGCAGATATTATTGGTGCATGAATTAGATAGGCCAATGTAATAGACAAAACAGTATAATTAGACAAATAGAATAAAAAGCCCAGAAATAATCCCAAATGCATATAGAAATTGTTGTAAGATAAAGATAGCATATCAAAGCCATGCTGAAAAGATGGATACTTTAATAAATGGTATTGGCATAATTGAATAGCTACATAGAAAATGATAAAATTTTATCCTTCCTTGAACTATATACCAGGATAAATTCCAAATGTATCAGAAATGGCATGCAACTACTGGAAAAAAAATGGGGGAATTCCTTTATAATTTGTAAATGGTAAAATTTTCTTATTAAAAATTCAGAAATTTAGAAGACATTGGGAAATCACAGATAAATTTGATTGTGCTAAAATAAAAAAGAAATTTCACATAAGAAAAAGCTATAAGAAAATTAAAATAAAAAACAAACTGGGAAAAGTGGGATTATATTACAGACAAAGGGTTACTATTGCTGATGCACAATGAACTTCTAAAACTGCAGTAGAACAAGACCATTAACACTAAGAAACTTTGGCAGAAGTTAACTACTAAAAGTAATAAAAAATGCTCATAGTCCTAGATGAAATGAAAAATATTCAACTCACATGTAATGAAAAGCACAAAAGAAAATTAAACCAACATACGATTTCTCCATCTTCAAGAATAAAGAATATGAAAACATATTTCATTGGCTGATGAGAATGAAGAAAGGTACAACCTGTATGGAGGGGAATTGACAATATCTACCAAGTTATATTTGCATTTTCTCTTTAACCTAACAGCCTCACTTCTAGAAGTTCATCCAAATGTGTGGACATTGCAAAAGTACAAGAGGACATATGCACAACACTATTCATTGCAGAATTGTTTTCAATGGAGAAAGTTTCAAGTCTGTCTAATATCTATGAATAAGAAGTAGTTGAATAAACTATTATGTGCCCATATAATGAAGTACTATGCCCCTATAAAAAAAGAATGAAGAATATATCTATATGCTGCTTTGAAATGAGCTCCAGGGTAGATCATGACATAAAAAAATTTAAGGAGAAAACTATGTATTATGCGTACTGTTTATCTAAGGAAGTAATTTTTCTTTGGCTTGTATTAGAAAAATGAAAGAGTAACCCCAAACTAAAAGGAGTAAGTGTTATTTATAGAGCAGGGTTTCTCAACAGTAACAGTATTAAAAGTTTGGACTGAATAATTCCTTGATAGGAATATAGTCCTTGTAGGACTATCTCATGCATTATAGGATGGTTAACACCATACATGACCTCTACCTACAGATGTACCTACCTAGTTGTGACAACCAGGCATTGCCAAATGTTCCTAGAGGACAGTATTTTGAGAATCACAATGATTGTGGAAGGAACAGAGTAGAGGGGTTGAAATGGAAGTTGGAATTCTCAGAATTTATCTTTTTAATTTTAATTTTTAGATTTGACTTCGGAACCATGAGAATGTTTTATATAGCTATATAATAAATTAATAAAAAATTAAAAGGAGTTCCTAAAAAATTGGGAGCAAAATGAAACAAATTGAGTTGGTAGGTTAATGACACAGAGGGTAGATTCTTCAAAGGACCTTGAAACATAGTAATTTTGACTGTACAACTCTGGTGAAAATGTTCCAAGGAGAAAAAGATCTGCAAAGAAATATTCAATATTTTTTTTTCAGTTTTCAGTGTTAGTGATAATATTGTTCAAAACTAATTAATAAGTAATTATGTTAAGGCTGTTAGGAACCAATATTTTTAGCATAAGTGAAGAGACATAAAAGTACAAACAGGGTACTTTGGGTAGCTTAGTTGGTTGGCGACTGACTTCGGTTCAGGTCATGATCCTGGAGTCCTCATCGGGCTCCTTGCTCAGTGGGGAGTCTTCTTCTTCCTCTGACCCTCCCCGCCTCTCATTCTCTCTCGCTCAAATAAATAAATAAATAAATAAATAAATAAAATCTTTTTTAAAAAAGTACAAACAAAAAATTAACTAAAAATATCAAGCTAAATATGGATTGGAAATATTAACATTAATTCATGATGATATATTTTCTTTTCGAATGAGTTGTTTCCTAGCCCTGTCTGCTATAAAAGTCCTGAGACAATACATAATAGTACCCAAGCTGTGGTCTTAAAATTTTTTTTCCCATAAAAAAGCCCCACAGTTTTTGCAGAAATGAGTGTTTCCAAGTCCAGGGCAAAGAGTGTACAAGAGGAGTCAGAAAGACCTTGTTATACCAGAAAATTAGGAAGCTACCAAATACTATTATGAGTTATGACAAAATGGCATAGGAACTAAATTAAAGAGCCTTCCTCATATAAGGATTAATGACTATATTAGATTAAAAGGACATCAAATGTGTTAAACTTCATGACTTCATAATGATATTCAAATAAATGGATAAGAAGATGTGGTACACATACACATACACACATACACACAGGCACTGAAATACTACTTAACCATAAAAAAGATTGAAATATTGCCATTTGCAATGATGTGGATGGAGCTAGAGAGTATTATGCCAAGCAAAATAAGTCAGAGAAAGAATCTCAAGTACCATGTGATTTCATACATATATGGAATTTAAGAAACAAAACAAATGAGCAAAGGGGAAAAAAAAAAGAGAGAGGAGCTAAGCAAGAATCAGACTCTATGGAGAACAAAGTGATGATTTCCAGGAGGGGAGTAGATAGTGGGGATGGGTTAAATAGGTGATAGGCATTAAGACCACACTTGTGATAAGCACCAGGTCTTGTATGGAAGTGTTAAATCACTAATATTGTACACCTGAAACTAATATTGTACTGTATGCTAACTAACTGAATTTAAATAAAAACTTGAGAAAAATCCTCATTGTTTACCTTTGAAGAATGTTACAGAACCAACTTATTCTTCTCCATCCTGGTAAGGAAGGGAATGTATCAAACATGTCTTTCCTGTATGAAGAACCTCAGGGTAGTCATATAGGTCATAAGGAGATCTTTACTGAAGTATTCCAGCTAATAAAGAAGAAATCAAATGATGAAACCATTATCATTTTCTAATTTCTAATAAAAAATAGATCTAGTCAAAGGCCAATAATAGCTGTTAAAAACATTTTCATGGAAGAATCAGGCCAGCAACACCTAAACTCACAAAAAGAGGGAAAATTGAATACCACCTACTTCCTAGCAGAGGTATGCCACAAAAATATGACTTATTCTTGACAAAATACCAAACTGAATCTAATCAGACCTCTATATCCAACTACCCATAGGAGATGGAATAATATGTTGACACCGTAAGTATATAGTCAGCAAAACCTTAGAATGTGGAAAAGTGTAGGAAAAATAGTCCTGTTTTTTAAAGTAATAAAAAAAAAAATGTGGGACGCCTGCGTGACTCAGTTGGTTAAGTGGCTGCCTACAGCTCAGATCATGATCCCAGTGTTCTGGGATCGAGTCCCACATTGGGCCACTTGCCCAGCAGGGAGCCTGCTTCTTTACCTCTGCCTGCTCCTTCCCTGCTTGTTCTCTCTCTCTGACAAATAAATAAATAAAATCTTTAAAATAAAATAAAATAAAATAAAATAAAATAAAATGTGAGGAAAGGAAGAGGGAGAGGGAATGTGTGAATTAAGGAGATTTATGAAACATGTTAACCAAATGCAACATATGGACCTGATTTGGTTTTGTCTTGTTTGAGACAAATCAACTCTAAAACATTAATGAAGCAATTAGAGACACTTGAACATTGACTAGGTATTTGATAATATGAAAAAGTTGTTAATCTTAAGAAGAGTGATGTTGGTATTTTTTTAAGAATCCTTTTCTGGTAGACATATATTCTAAAACATTTATGGGTGAAATGAAATGTCTGATATTTGTTCCCCATGGGAAAGGTTTACTTAGTCCTGCCTCATTGGCTAGCCATAAGTTGTTTAGCATTTGCAGTTGGTATCTTAACAGCTCAGGCAAGCTTATGAGACAACATATTGATAAAGATTGTACTCGTTGGGGAAGATGAAAATGAAATTGTTTAATGGATCTTTCTTCCTTTCCTTTATTATGCCTCAACATTCCATTCTCTACCACCAGCAGGGAAATAGACACTCCTTGATTACTGCTTCTTTGGAATTAGCTGAATTTCAGTCCTTTTTGTATTTCCCACAATTTCAGCACATCCTGGGCTTAAACCTTTCCAGAGCTATTTTAAGGCTTTATGTCACTGTTGTGATGTTTGTGTTTAAAACTTTGAGATCATCATATTTTTCTCTCCTTTTCTCTCTCAATACATTTTGTATCAGCAATTTGATTATGATGGACCAGTATTTCCTTCTTCTGTTATTATTTATTTCAAAAATGAAGAGGCCATTCCCTATATAAATTTCTATCATATCTACATTACAAATGAGTCCAAAATAAAATATTATTTTTTTTCAATTTTGTGCATGAAGATATTATCAGAGAAGCGAGAGTGCCAGAGGAGAGAGAGAGGGGAAGTATTTCTGAGCAGAGTACTTTTTTTTCTAAAGAAGGATGTGACTTTTAGCATAATATCCTGATTAATTGAGATTACAATCTCTTGCCTTTGTGCTGGATTTGTAACCTCTGTCAGGGAAGTGTCACTCCTTTCTTCTATGTGGGGATCTCTAGTGATATCATTATTCTCTTTCTCCCTCGTCTAAATGCTTTCCACTGTCCTGGCACCGTAAGGTTTATTAATGAATAAACCCTATTCTTGTGCAACATCTGTGTAGTTGCTCTTCAGTTTTCATTTCCAAAATCATGACCTTCATTCAGTAGAGGCAGACGAAGCACTCCCTGTGCCCCCTTTGTTACCTAAGTGAGGCTTCGGGGCTGCTCAAGTTAAATTCTCTACCTTCCCACTATGTTGTTTCTCACAGTGAATCAGCAGAAATGAGTTCACATCCAATATGGGTTTTATATTTTGCCTGACTCACTCTACAGCTATTTTAATAGCCTTTACTTCATATACTGTTAAGAGAGATAGCACATTATTTGATTTTAGGTTTTAAATAATATACATGCCCAGTGACAATGTTGAAATTGTGATCATTCAAGAAGCTAGCTAATTAGCTCAGAATGATTGACATCTAAAAGATTAAATGTGGATTAATGTTGTAAGGGTATGAGTGAGAGAGACAGATTAAAAGAGGACTCTTGAAAAGGGTGACTATTCCTGTAAAATGCAAAATGGAAGTAAAACTGTGCAATAGTCTATTTTGAATTTTATTATTGAGTTACTTTGCTTATTTCACTGAAATTGGAAAATATCCTGATTGAATCTAAAATGATATGCACATATCCAAATACTTTTTATCAGGTTAATTTTTATTGGTTCAAAATTCAGTTTAGGTGGGATGAGATGAATGGAAGAGGGAGTGTGAGAATTATGGGAAGAAAATTGATGCTAGATTCAGAACCACCATTTAATTTGTTCATTCATCTCTCTACGCCAGCATCTGTCACACTGGCTAGTCCATAATGGGTGCTCAATAAATCTCTGTTGGATTAAACTGTGGTGATAAACATCAACAAAAATAAAATATAGGTCAGCCACTGTTTTAATATGATGTCTATACTCAAATGCTTATGTGTCTGTAGTACATGTGGTTACATTTTAGGGTTTTTTTTCACAGTACTACCATTTAAAAATTTTAAGGTTTGTCTTGAATGAAGCATGTTTTCTTGAGCAGGTGGTTGGTATTTTAGTCTCATTCATCTAGTGCTTTATATAAAATACAGGTTAGTTTTTACTTTTACTTAAAAATATAAAATGCTATGGTAAATAACAAAATTAGACAGTAAGAGAAATATTTCTTATAGTGTTCTTAACAGGATAAACACAAACTTCTGTAGCATTGGTACTCTTCTAATTCTTATTACTTGCGTATTTCAGTAACACTTTGATCCACAGACTTTAATTTGCATGTATTTAGTAATACATTTGAGATACTTTACTTGAAGTTGTAAGTCCTTGGATGTCCTCAGCAGTTGGAACTGTCAGTCAGCTTAGAGTAAATGCTTCTGTATCTCTTCCTGGCTACTGCCTGTGGTAGTAATGAGTCTTCTGACTTTATTTTTATCTTCTGTTGAAGTAATTCCTCACAGACTTCTACTGTGTTTCAGAATTCTTTCACGTTTGTGCATCATAAAAGCAAAATATCATCTTCAGGTGATTCTCTACTTTTCAAGAAGAGTGGAAGCTTGTAGTCTGTTTTGTCTGCTGACCTTTGCTGAGAAGCACTAAGATATTTACATTTAATATAATTGCTTGCTCATATTGCTTACTCATTTTTATGTGTTTTAAAAGATTTCTCTGATTTTAAAATCACATTATTGAGTATAGAAATTGCGTGTCACATGAAGTTTTTATATTCTCAACAGCACTTAGCAATTGGGTTTCACTTAGTTTATAATTGATATTTGTTGATTTATAAGTAAAAACGGTTTCAGGGTTCCCTTGCTCCTCTCTCCTTTTGTGAGCCTATTCAGTAGCCTGTAATGAATTTTATCATTGGCTTTTAATACTGCTGATTTGACAGGTTGAGAGCTAATACATTATCTCTCATCCACTTTCCCTATGGCTGCGGAAAGGATGGACAAGCAAATTCTTTATACTCTTAGTGACTCATTAACATTTTTATAAACATAATACCAGAAATAGTAAATTCATGAAAGCACAAGCCTGACAATTATTTTGAAAAGTTAAACTTTTCTTCCTATACTTGACCATGTCATAATGTCATTCCAGGGAGGAAAACACGTATTTCTTTTTTCATAATTTACAGAGGTTAAATCTTGTCTGCAATAACAATGTTATTTTTTTTTCTTGTTAGAATGCTATTATTGGCAGAGAATGTCTGGCCTTACTTAAGTATATGGGAAAAAACCATCTTTTAGAAAATAAATGTTTTGCCCAACCTGACTTCTTCTTAATTTTCCATCTATCACATAGTTTACCCAAACATAGCTTCTGGTTTCTTTGACGTATTTGAAAGTCTCAATACTGTATGTGCTTTACGATAGATATGAGTTAAGAAACTTGGAAGTACAAGAAAGAATATCACACTTATTAATTATATCTCTTTTTACTTCATTATTGCTATGAAAACACTGTAAGTTAAGAGTAATTGGAGTACTAATATATTTTCATAATTTTTGGGTATCTGTTACAACTAATTTAAGTAATTTTCAATAGATGCTGATAATTCTCATAAATAGTATTTATTCGCAATCATTCATATATACAACAACTATTAGACACTACTGTCTCTTTTTATTAGATGCTAGATCTTTGAAAACATGTGGCCTGAAAAATAAAAAAAATATGTGGCCTGCTAAGTTTTTTTTTTTTAAATTAATATATAATGTATTATTTGTTTCAGGGGTACAGATTCGTGAATCATCAGTCTTACACAATTCACAGCACTCACCGTAGCACATACCCTCCCCAATGTCCATAACCCAGCCACCCTATCTGTCCCCCTCAACCTCCAGCAATCCTCAGTTTGTTTCCTGAGATTAAGAGTCTCTTATGGTTTTGTCTCCTTCCCTGGTACCATCTTGTTTCATTTTTTTCCCTCTCTACCCGCCACGACTCCCCATCCTGCTTCTCAAATTCCTCATATCAGAGAGAGCATATGAGAATTGTCTTTCTCTGTTTGACTTGCTTCACTTAGCATGATACCCTCTAGTTCTATCCACATCGTTGCAAATGGCAAGATTTTGGGGTTTTTTGATGGCTGCATAGTATTCCTAAACACACATACACGCACGCACGCATGCACACACACACTTACCCACCCACTACATCTTTATCCACTCATCTCTTGATGGACATCCAGGTTCTTTCCATAGTTTGGCAATTGTGGACATTTTTGTTATAAACATTCAAGTGCACGTGCTCCTTTGGATCACTACATTTGAATCTTTGGGGTAAATACCCAGTAGTGCGATTGCTGGGTCATAGGGTAGCTCTATTTTCAGCTTTTTGAGGAACCTCCATGCTGTTTTCCAGAGTGGCTGCACCAGCTTGCATTCCCACCAACAGCATAGGAGGGTTCCTCTTTCTCTGCATCCTCGCCAATATCTGTTGTTTTCTGACTTGTTAGTTTTAGCCATTCTGACTGCTGTGAGGTGGTACCTCATTGTGGTTTTGATTTGTGTTTCCCTGATGCTGAGTGATGTCGAACACTTTTTCATGTGTCTCTTGTGGCCTGCTAAGTTTTGAGAATCTAATTTGAGAAGACCTGATGAGATAGGTATGCTATGAGGATGATGATGATGATGATCAGGATAACTTGTGCTATCACTGAGTCTCAGATGGTTTTTGCTGCCTCAGCTTTTTTAAGGCATTTTTTTTTCCTAGCCTTATTAAGACATAATTAGTACAGAATATTAAGTTTAAGACGTACATGTGATTATTTCATATACATACATATTGCAAAATGATTACCACAATGAGGTTAGTTAACACCCTTATCACTCACATAATTGCCTTTTTAAAAAATTTTGTTCTATGATGAGAATATTTAAGATCTACTTTTAGCAACTTTCAAGAATATAATACAGTATTGTTAGTTATAGTCACCATGCTGTACATTACATCCGCAGAATTTATTCATCTTATACCTGGAAGTTTGTACTGTTGGGTTTAATTCCTGCCCTGCTACTTTCTAACTCTGTAGCCTTCAGAAATTACTTAAACTCTGTCAGTTCTGTATGTGTGTTTTTCTCACTTGGAGAACTCTTAAGTGGATTTAATTTTTTAATTTTTTAAAGATTTTATTTGTTTATTTGACAGAGAGAGATCACAATTAGGCAGAGAGGCAGGCAGAGAGAGAGAGAGAGGGAAGCAGGCTCCCCGATAAGCAGAGAGCCCGATGTGGGACTCAATCCCAGGACCCTGAGATCATGACCTGAGCTGAAGGCAGAGGCTTAAACCACTGAGCCACCCAGGAGCCCTCTTAAGTGGATTTTAAAAGAATTTTGGGAACTTCTTGCTATGCAACAGATACTGAATAAATATATATGTATTTTTCTCCTGGTCTATGCTACTTCTTCTTGTTCTTTTTTTTTTTTTTTTAATCAAACTATTGTTGTTTCTTGAGTGATGCTGAAAAGCTAATTAATAATTCATCTTGAACACTTACTGTATATATGACACTGTGTTCGTGTTAAATATTTGATGTGAAAATGAAGCCTTTCTTTAGATTTATCATGGGCTGTTTTCACGTTTCATATGCTCTTTGATTTATCTATTTATCTAGGAAATTAGGGTTATTGAAAATTCATCCTTTGAACAAGTTGCAAAGTCAGAGAACTTTAAGCCAAGATGATTTATAATCCTAATGAGTCTGTTAATGATTTGTGAATTTAGGACATTTTATTCTGTAGAAATTTTTATCTCAATTATTTGGATTATAATGAGCAAACATGTTTTCTTGGATTAGAGAATGAATTGGTTTCAGGCATTTGAGGACAATGAATTCCACAGATATATCAGTCTCTTCAGAACACTTAGGTTAATGATAAAGAGAGGAATTAAGATGAAGAAGATAACCAAAGAGTAGAAACCATGGATCCTTTTTTTCTTTTTCTTCAGTTTTCCTACTTCTTTCCATTCCCTCTCACCCCCGTCCCCTCAGCCCGCTGTCTTTCATGGACACATATCCTTTTGTCCCATGAGACCTGTCTCCATGATAGATGTTGCCAAGAGCAGATAAATCATGATAGGTGGGGCACCATTACCAAATAGACACATATCCAGATAATTTTCTCATTATTCAGGGGAGATGTTTTTGAGTAAGGAGCTTTCTAGTGTTTCTAGTCTTCTCCATATTAAATCTCCAACTGTAATAGCCTGGTATACCAGTAAATTTTAATTTAATCTCCAAATTGGAGACACACACTATTTAAAAAGGAGATAATTTTAGACAGTACACCTGAGGGACATGGTCTTAAATAGCATCTAATCACAGATTTTTTTAAACTTTTATAATTCTTCTCATTAGTAAAGAAAGATCTAAGTTTGATGGTAGAATATATTTAACAACTAATACTTCATAAGGTGACTTCTTATAAAGAGGGAGCAGGTCTCAAACTGAGCCCTGGCTGACAACAGTAACCAGCTAAGATGTAATAGTATTATTTTCATTTTCTCTACTTTTGGGAAGTGGTGCTGGATTTCCATTTATGATAGTGATATAAAGATCTCAAAAATGCATTGAAATTAAATGGTGATTTGGCTGATTTTAAGATGAAAGTTAAGGAAATAATTGTATAGATTTTTTGAATTCACCAGCTGTGAAGATACTATTTACCATAATTTAACTTTAACCTGATTTAGTACTTTCCATTATAATATATCTTGTTGTCTGATACTCAGACTGGACACAGTACTTCATGAAGTCTGACCAATGAAAAATACAGTGGTACTGTCAGTAACTTAGTCCTGCACAATATACTTCAATTACCATCTAAGATTTGCATTAGCTCTTTTGTAAAGTCCATTATACTTTTGTCTCGTATTGAACTTAAAGTCTACTAAATCCCTCAGGTGTTTTTCATAAGAACTTCTACCAAGTTAGGTTTTCTCCTTGAGACACTAGTACAATTGATTTTTTGAAAACTATGGAAAAAAAATTCACACTTTTGGAGCATCTGTCTGGCTCATTTGGTAGAGCATGTGACTCTTGACCTTGGGGTCCTGAGTTCAAGCCCCACATTGGGTGTAGAGCTCAACACAAAAAACAAAAAATGAAAACTGTTAAATTTCATTTTGATTACTGCATGCTAATGATTCAGCCTATTCAGACTTTTAGATCTTGATTTTTTTTTATTTATTAGCTATTATCCCAGTGCTGTCTTTCTGAAAATTTGTGAAGAATGCTTTCTGTTTTCATACAAGTAATTGATTTGGAAAAGTTAAGTGGGAAAGAGCCAAGGGTTGAAAACTACTGTGTTTCATTAGAGACTGCCTTTTAAATTGATGCCAAACTTTTGATCATGCTGAAACCCTTCACATTTATAGTTGAAGAAACTAATAATTCATTGCCTCTGTTTAGTTGCACCGGTTGTGCAATGCACAAATATGTGTGTGTATTCATATAGATTTTAATGCACCATTATGTGCGTAATTCCAACTTTGGCTGCTGTTTTTTTTAAAGATTTTATTTATTTATTTGAGAGAGAGAGCACGCACGCACATGGGTGGTGTCTAGACAGAGGGAGAGGGAGAAGCAGTGTCCCTGATGAGCACGGAGCCAATGTGGGGTCTCATCCCAGAACCTTGAGATCATTACCTGAACCAAAGGCAGACACTTAACTGACTGAACCACCCAGGCACCCCGATTTGGCTGCTATTTTTAAATTATTGGAAGTTCATTTCAGTAGTAGTTTCACTTAGGTAATACTTTCTTCTTTTTATCATAAAAATAATATGAACTATTTCATCAAATAGCTTGTTAAAAATCTAAAAAAGACCACAAAATCAGTAAGATTCTGTTTCCCACTTCAGAAGAAAACTTGCCAGTGAAAGAAATTAGATTAGTTTGACATTATTTACTCTTGACATTTTATTTTCTTAAGTCATCTATTGATCACATGTGGATAATTTAGTTTTGAATTTTGTTTAGAATTGACATTAAGCTTTGACACTTTTCCGAAGCATGTTATTTTGAATATAAATAATGTGGAATTGATTTTTAAAAATTTACCACAGAGAATATAGAAATTATACATGGAATTAATGAAAATCTAGAATTTCTCCCTTGTTTAATAATTTAAATAATTTTTTGCTCTCCTTGCCCCCAGAAAAAATAAGGATTATAAGGATAATAGGTATATATATATTCTATTTGTAAGGAATTGTTTGTACCAGTTTCTGGTTTTTGAATTAGAAAAAAATCTGCATATGACAAAAATAATCAGGTAATGAAAAATACATCTGACATTTGAAATTGTGAAAGTTGTTTCTAAGTTTATATTTTCAGAGTATTAATAGAAAACATTTATTGGATGTCTGTTTCCTTCTGGGCACTGTTCTAGGCAGTTTGCATGTATTACTTCATTTAATAACCTCAAGAATTTTATGAGCTAACTCTATTTCACAAGGAAGAAACTGATACAGAGTGGTTAAGTGAGTTGCCTAAGATCACTTGAGTAGAGTCAATGTTGACCCTCAGCTATGGTGATTCTAGCATTCATTCATTCTCTTACCTATTGTTAAATACTGTAGTAAAGCTTATTACCTAAAGACAACTTGCTACCAGCTTTTGCCAATAATTCTTTGAGTTGGAATTTTCTCCCATTTTGTTAGAAAAGTATCAGGAAAAAAGCTTGAAAGTGTACCCATTTGAGTGGGTTATAGAGAATATCAAATGAAAGCTATTAATATTTAGTAAAACAGAAGTTCTCTACAGCAAAACACCATCTCTTAGAGCTTGATATTATGAAGTTAATCTCCACAGTAATAAGAGAGATGTTTCTTGAGTTTCTAGTGGGCCAGAGAGTTCACATTTATTTTCTTTAACCCATGCAAATTTCCTATCTTGATTTTATAAATGAGGAATCCAAAGATTGAAGAGGTTTACTGGTTTGTCCAGCATCTTACATGTAATCACAGCTGGGATTCAGACATAAATGTGTCTGATTCTGAAACCCATGCTTTTTCAGGCTCATGAAAGGGAGGTCTGTCTCTAAGTCTGTTTTATTCCAAGGATTGTGCCATGGTGAGAAGTTCCAGGTCATGGAAAAACCAAACCAAACCAAAATATCTTCTCACATTCTCTAGGAGGTATGTCTTTTTTTTTTTTTTTTTTGTAAAATAAAGAAGAAAAAATACAATGAACTAGAAATTTTATATTATGAATTTTCTTAGTGTCCCTTTCCTAGAATATAAAATGAAGGAGATATGTGTCTTGAATGCTGGATTATAGATAATAATTGTTGCTGTTAGATGTTATGTTTTGCTGTTTGTTCTTTGTATCTGATGTATGTTTTTTTGACTTTCTGTATCTTGATAAGACCAAGAATTCAGATATTTTTATTATATTTTCTTTAGTTTATATAATTTCTAATGACTTAAATAAACTCTTTAAATTCTTTACAGAAAAATATTTGATATTATTTAACTGCAATAAAAATAGGGCTTTGAACTTTTTATAAGGAAATTTAATTTCCATGTTAAGAGCTATGTCTGTTTTGTGCCATGTAGTTTTTATACATTACCTTTAATCCTTAATGACATCCACCCAAGGTAAATATTATTTTAATTTTATAAGACAGGAAGCCATAGTTAATACATAGCCTCAGAAGTGAAAAATATCTGGTATATTAGAGGAACATCAAAGAGGGGCATTTGGGTTGCTTAAGTGTCCAACTCTTCATTTCTGTTCAGGTCATGATCTTGGGGTTGTGAGACTGAGCATCTTGTTTGTGTCAGGCTCTGCAATGAGCATGGAACTTGCTTGGGATTCTCTCTCTCCCTTTCCCTCTGCCCCTCCCTGCCTCATGCATGCTCTCTCTTTAGAAAAAAGATCAAAGAGTTCTTTATGGAAAGAGCAAAGTGAGCAAAAAGGAGAGAAGACATATTATTAGGACAAAGATGTGGTGGGGGAAAGAATGGTGTGTGGGATACAGATCATTTTGGTCTTAAAGTGACTGTAAAGAATGAAATCTACTCTACTGTAGTTAATTTTGATTAGAGGAGTGCCATGGTAAAATTTATGTTTTAACTGGTTACACTGGCTGCTCTATTGAGAATCCTCTGCGGAAGCAGGGAGACCAAGTGGTCCCTGTAGTAATCCAGATGAGTGGTAAGGGTGGCTTGAACCATAGAGGTGGCATGGGAGATGGTTAGATGTGGTTTGGTTCTTGATAAATTGTGAAGGCTGAACCAGTAGAATTTTCAGACACATTGAATGTACTATATAAGAGAAATGGAGGAGTCAAGGAATGGATCCCAGGTTTATGGTCTGAGCAACTGGAAGGATGAATTTGCCCCTGAATGAAATGGAGAAGAATGTGGCAGAAACAAGCTGTGAGAGAAAGATCAATATGTTAAATTTGAGATGCTGAATAGATAACAGGAGAAAGGTGTGGGCAAAAAACATACATTTGGTTATCATCAACACATAATTAATGCTGAATACCAAGAGGTTGAGACAGAGTACCAAACAAGAAGTATATATTGTAAAGGGAATGTTTCTGAGGAATGAAACTGGGGCACCCCGATATGGAAAGATGGAGAGCTGAGGAGGAACTATCAAAGGAAATGGATTTGGAATCTCCAGTGAAGTAAGAGAAAAACCAGGACAGTGTGATGTGTTTGAAGTTGTACTAGTCTGCTTAGGCTGCCATAATGGACTGCCACAAACTGTACAGCATAAACAATAGACATTTATTTTCTCACAGTTCTAGAGGTTAGAAGTTCAATGATGAAGGTTCTGACAAATTCGGTTTCTGGTGAGGACCCTCTTAACTGTCTTGTGGATGGCTATGTTTTCCATCACCTTTCCTCTGTGTATGTACAAATATGAGCTCTAATGGTACCAGTCCTGTTGCATTAAGGTATACCCTTATGACCTCATTTAACCTTAATTACCTTTTTAAAGGCCTATCTCAAAAAAACAGTCACAATGGGAGGTAACACTTCAATATATGAATTTTAGGGGGATACAATTCAGTTCATAACAGAAGTCAAGTATAGAAAGTGTTTCAAGGAGAGTGATCAGACATGTCAAGTGTGGCTTATAGTTATCTATGTTCAGTGCTAAAGCAAATGTTAAAGGTGGAGTGTTGGTTTAACTAGATATGGAGTTATAATATGTGTGTATGATTAAGGAAGTAATTATAAAAATTGACCTTGAAATCTAAGCTGGTAAGGAGGTAGTGAGTAGATGATCTTCAAGTACATTTATTTTTTTATTCACAAATATTTATTGAACATCACTATGTTCTTGACACTGGGTTGGAGCTTAGAGATTCACAGGAAGTAGGGCATGACCTCTATCTTTGAGAAACTTACAGACCAATTTGAGAAGTACAGTATATGAAAGACTATTGCCATGTACAAGAAAGATAAATACACATTTCTGTCTTCAGTATCTGGTTTAGTAGTAGAATATATTTGCAAAAATTATTCGAGATAGGAAGAACTTGGGACGCCTGGGTGGCTCAGTTGGTTAAGTGTCTGCCTTCGGTTTAGGTCCTGGGATTGGGTCCTATGTTGGGCTTCCTGCTCAGTGGGGAGTCTGCTTCTCCCTCTGCCTGCCCTTCTTCCTGCTTGTGTTTGTTCCCCCCTCCTCTCTGACAAACAAATAAATAATATCTTAACAAAAAAGATAGGAAGAACTTTTTGCATGTGAAAAGGCAGTACTTTCCAACTTCTTGTCCATGGTTTGATAAGGCAGTCACTTCCCCCTTTGTCCTCCTACCCCCCACTCCCAGTCTTGTTAATAACGAATTTAGCTTTGCTAATCTTTTCCTCCTGATCTTGGATCTATAGTAGAGAAAATTTCCTTACCTGTTTTATAATTTGGATTGGCAACCTCTCAGTGGAAAAGGAGAGGGTAGGTGATAGGTATGGTAAAGAAGCAGAATTTGAAGGCCATTTTTGCCAGCATATTTTAAAGTCCTATAGTGAGGAGTGTGATCTACAGTGTCTGCCAAGTTTCTCAGTTTTAGCAGAGAAACTCTTGGAAAATGAGAAGAAAGTACATCAATAATTAAGATATAAGATTTATTCCAATTCTGAAAATCTATGTTTCAATGGCCATCTTCAGCAGAGAGCTTAGAATTATGGGGAAAATTAAAATATCTTAGAATTAAAAACAATATGAGGCACTGTGATATATGATATATATATAGGTCATATTAGGATAATGCTAATTATAGCATTATGATCTCTGAGGGGATTATATGCTTAGATAATTAGAAAATTAAACATCTCATGATACTGTATAGACTACACTTTTTAAAAATATATAATTTAAGGCAGAAATAGCTAAGAATAATTTGACCTAATAACTCAATATTCTTATAACTTGATGTTCTTTACTGCATATAGGGTAGCATTTATTATCACTTCACAGGTTTGTGTTTCCAAAGCTGGTACAACAGAGGCTATTTTCTCCTAAACGTAATGTTTTTCATTAAGAGGTACTTAGTGGGGGCGCCTGGGTGGCTCAGTGGGTTAAGGCCTCTGCCTTCGGCTCGGGTCATGATCCCAGGGTCCTGGGATTGAGCCCCGCATCGGGCTCTCTGCTCCACGGGGAGCCTGCTTCCTCCTCTCTCTCTCTGCCTGCCTCTCTGCCTACTTGTGATCTCTGTCTGTCAAATAAATAAATAAAAATCTTAAAAAAAAAGAGGTACTTAGTGATAGGTGAACTCAGTAATTATTGATGATTAAATAAAAGTAAAATTCAATAATAGATAAATGGTGGGAATTTTGAGTTTGGGTATAGTGGACTATTTTTCATTTTCTTCTATAAAAAAGTTAAGGATGTTTCACTTGAGGGAGAATGGTATAGATTTAATTTTTCTCTAGTTCCTCCTCTTAGAGCAATTAAAAACTCTGGACTTAAATATAACACAAACATAGGAAGACCCTGAAAGGTAGAGGGAACAAGGTAAACTGCCCATGTATCTTGGGACCAAGGAATGACACAGTGGTGAATTCCATGGGTTTTCTTTTTGCCTTGTGTATCCCAAACTGGGTCCTGGAGAAGCTTTACACGTTAGAATGCCAATAGGCCAGACCAAAATAAAATTAAAAGCAAAACAAACCAAATAGCCCCCACTCCAAACCCAAACAATCCAAAAACCCAAAAAACAAAACAAAACCCAAACAAACAACAAAGCAAAACAAAGCCCAAGAAAAGCCTGTTCTCTCTCACTAAAGGATGAGGGAAGGGGCAGCCTAGAAAGGCAGAAAACATGTAGACAATAAATGATCTGCTCCAGCCAAATATCACAGAAGAAAATTGCAGCTTTGTGATGACTCCTTCCAGTGAAGACTGGGTAGAGTCCTTGGACTTCCACCCTTGCCAGACAGTAGGAGTTGCCCCAGTCTTCATGCTGGGGTGTCAGAGAAGACTGAGTGAGAAACAGACTTTCATCCCTGCTGGGCACAATGAATCCCTCCTCCCTTGCTTGCCATGTCAGTGGAGAAGTGACATGGCATCCCTTACCCTCCCAGCCAGGGTATCATCCTAGTGGAATCCTGAATTCCCACTCTGTCCAGCAGTATCAAGAATGCTTAGCACCTTCAGGTTCCAACAGAGGGCTGAGTGGAGAACTTGTGTATCCATCACTGCCTGTAGTGCTAAAGTGATGCCCCCTTTCCTGCAATGGAGTGGTATCACAGGAAAGTTGCTATGGCTCCTAGGTGGCTCAGTTCGTTAAGCATCGAACTCTTGGATTTTGGCTCAGTTCATTATCTCAGGGACTTGGGATTGAGCCCTGCATGGGGCTCCTGCTCAGCAGGGAGTCTACTTCTCCCTCTGCCTCTGTCCCTCCCCCTGCTTGCGTACTCTCTCTCTCCCACTCTTAAATAAATAAATCTTTTAAAAAGTTGTTAAAAAAGATTTAAATAAGATCCAGATGCTTATAAGACCCCAAATATTCAGGTTTCAATAGGAAATCACTCATCATACCAAGAATCAGGAAGAACTTAAACTGAATGAGAAAAGACAATCAACACCAACATCAAGATGTTAAATATGTTAGAATTATTTGAAAATGAATTTAAGGAAGACATCATAAAAAATGCTTCAGTGAACAATTACAGATACGCTTGAAACCATTGAAAAACAGAAAGTCTGGGCAAAAAATGGAAATTATCAGCAAAGTAATAGAAGATATGAAAAAGAGCCAAATGGAAATTTTAGAACTAAAAAAAAAAAAAAAAGCCAAATAAAAATTCAATGAATAGGCTTAATAGAAGAATGGAGAGGACAGAGTGAAAAAAAAAAATCTGTGACTTTGAACGTAGAATAATAGAAATGATCCAATCTGAACAACAGAGGAAAAAAAAATAGACTGAAAAAAATGAACAGAGCCTTAGGGACAGATGGGGCTATAAAAATTCAAGTCTTTGCTTCCAAAAGGAGGTAGGAGAGAGGGTGCCCACTGCTATTACACAGAAATGTAATTGATTTTGTATGTTGATCTTGTATCCTGAAACCTTTCTGAACTCGCTAGTTGTAGGAATTTTTTGTTTGTTTTTCTTTGTTTTGTTTTGTTTTTTTAAAATAGATTCCTTGAAATTTTCTTGTAAACCATTGCGTCATCTGCAAATAAAGACAGTTTTATTTCTTCCTTTCTGGTCTGCAAGCCCTTTGTTCCCATTTCTTGCTTATTGCACTGGGTAAAACCTCCCATACTATGCTGAGTAATAGTAGTTAAAATATTCTTTGCTTTGTCCCCAATCTTAGGGGAAAGCATTAAGTCTTTGACCATTAAGTGTGATGTTAACTAAGGGTTTTTTATAGATGTTCTTTAAAGCTGGGGAACTTTCCTTCTATTCCTAGTTTTCTGAGAGTTTTTATCATGAATGAGTGTTGACACTGAAACTAAAAATACAATACCATTTACAATCACTCAAAAAAGAAAGAAATACTTATTTGTAAGTGTAACAAAACATCTCCAGGTCTTTACTTTGAAAACTACACAATGCTGATGAAAGAAATCAAAGAAGGTCTACATAAATGGAAAGATGTGACAATTTCATGGATTAGAAGAATCAGTATAATAAAGAGGTCAGTTCTTCTCTAATTGATATACAAGTATTAAAAATCCCAACAAGATTTTTTTGTGGATACACTCAAGATTATTCTAAAATTTATATGGAAAGATAGAGGAAATAGAATAGCTAAAACAATTTTGAAAGAGAAAAATAAAGTGGGAGAAAAAGTCTACTTGATTTCAAGATTTATTATCTATTACCAGTAATCAAGACAGTGTGGTATTGGCAGAGAGGTACACACAGATCAGTGGAACAGACAGAGAACCCAGAAATTGACTCACAAAGTATGACCACCTGACTCTTGACAAAAGTGCAAAAGCACTTCAGTGAAGGAAAGACAATCTTTTCAACAGATGGTGCTAAAGCAATTTTCTATTCATAGACAAAAATAAAAACAAAAAAACTTGAACTAAATCTCACATTTTATGCAAAAATTAAGCCAAAATGCATCATAAATATAAATGCAAAAGATAATACATACAAATTTTAGAAGATAGCATAGGAGAAGAATATTTTGGATCTAGAGCTTGGTGAAAAGTTCTTAGACATGGTGCAAAAGACCACAATCCATAAAATACAAAAATCAATAAATTGCTAATCATCAAAATTAAAGATTTTTTTAAATGTAAAAGACATCATTAAGAAGTCTCAAAGATTAGCTTTAAACCAGGGGAAAATATTTGCAAACCTTATGTTGGAAAAAGGACCAGTTTTTAGAGTACATAAAGAATTCTGAAAATTCACATTAAGAAGCATACAATTGAAGTAGGAAATAGGCAAAAGACATGAAGAGACATTTCACTAAGAGGATGTATGCATGACAAATAAACACATGAAAAGATGTTCAGCATCACTAGCCATTAGGGAAATGCAAATTCAGACCACAATGAGATACCACTGCATACCTATAAGAACAGTTACATTTGAAAATATGACAATACCAAATGCTGGCCAGGATGCTGAGAAACTGAATCTGCCATACATTGCTGGTGGGAGTGTAAAATGGTACAGCCACCTTAGAAAATAGTATGGCAGTTTCTTAAAAAATCTAAACATACGTTTACCATATAACACAGAAATTGTAGTCCAGAGCTTTTATCCCAGAGAAATGAAAACTATTTGCACAAAAATCTTTTACAGTTTATAATAGCTTTATTTGTAAAATTCCTAGTTTTGATACTTGACTATAATTATATAAGATGTAGCCATTGGCAGAAGCTGAGGAAAAAACATTCTTATCAATAACCTAACTCCCAGAGACCCATAACTCAACTCCCCGGGGTCCTAACATCACCTTCCCTTCCATGTGTGATGTGGGAAACAGAGGCAGAAGGAAATGTAAAGTTAACTTTCTTAATGACCTGCAGCCTACTGACAAGGACTTGTAAGAGTATAACATTTCTCCAGGAAACTCCCAACTGTCTTTTTTTTTTTTTTCTGTAATAAGAAGTAAATTATTATTATTATTTTTTTATTTTATGTTAATCACCATACAGTACATTGTTAGTTTTTGATGTAGTGGTCTGTGATTCATTGTTTGCATGCAATCCATGCCCTCCTTAATACCCATCACCAGGCTCAGCCATCCCTGCACCCCCTCCCTTCTAAAACCCTCAGTTTGTTTCCCAGCATCCATAATCTCTCATGGTTCATCTCCCCATCCGATTTCTTCCCCTTCATTTTCCCTTCCTTCTCCTAATGTCCTCCATGCTATTCCTTATGTTCCACAGGTAACTGAAATCATATGAAAATTTACTTTCTCTGCTAGATTTATTTCATTCAGCATAATCTCCTCCAATCCCATCCATGTTGCTGCAAAAGTTGGGTGTTCATCCTTGCTGATGGCTGAATAATATTCTATTGTGTATATGGGCCGTATCTTCTTTATCCATTCATCTGATAAATGGTATCTTGGCTCTTTCCACAGTTTGGCTATTGTGGGCATTGCTGCTATGAACATTGGGATGCATATGGCCCTTCTTTTCACTACATCTATATCTTTGGGGTAAATACCCAGTAGGGCAATTGATGGGTCTGTTTATCTTTGTGTATGGTGTAGAAGAATAGTTGAAGATCTGGAGAATCAACAACAAATTAAACCTAACCCAGGCACAAGAAGGGAAATAATTAAGATTAGACTGGAGATGAATGAATTAGAAAGCAGAAATGCATTAGTAGAACACATTAACGAAACTAGAAGCTGGTTCTTTGAAAGAATTAATAAGATCAATAAACCACTGTCCAGACTTACCCAAAAGAAAAGAGAAAGGACCCAAATTAATAAAATTATGAATGAAAGAGGAAGAGCATGACTAACACCAAGGAAATAAATACAATTATCAGAAATTATTATCAATAGCTATATGACAATAAATTAAACAGCCTGGAAGAGATGGATGCATTCCTGGAAACCTGGGAACTACCAAGACTGAAACAGGAAGAAATTGACAACCTGAATAGACCAATAACCAGTAACAAGACTGAAGCAGTGATCAAAAACCTCCCAAAAAACAAGAGTCCCGGACCTGATGGATTCCCTGGGGAATTCCACCAAACATTCAAAGAAGAAATAATACCTATTCTCCAGAAGCTGTTTCAACTCCCAACTGTCTTAATGTTAATGCATTCCTAGAAGAAAGAAAAACAATCTTAGCGTGGCAATAGCAAGGCCTCCAATATCTTGAGAGTCTTCTTTGGCATATCAAAGTACTTTTGAAAACCTCCCTTTTTCCTTATCTCCCTCACTCCCAAGTGTGTAATCAGCCATTACTCACAACCCTAGTGCAGCAACTCCTTTGGCCCACGGACCTGTCCTTGGGCTATAATCACCTTTTTTTTTTTTTTTTTGCACCAAAACATCTAAAGAAATTCTTTCTTAGTGGTTGGCTCTGGACCTCACCAACATTCCAGAACTACATCATTCCCGTTCTCAGGGCTTTGGACTCAGACTGAATACACCACTACTGGGTTTCCTTGTTCTCCAGCTTGCAGACAGCAAGTTGTGGAATTTCAGTCTCCAGAATTGCATGAGCCAATTTTTAGAATAAATCTCCTCTTGTATATATCCTATTGGTTCTATTCTCTAGAGAACCATAACTAATATAGTTGGGAAGGAATTAGAATGTTGGCAGAAAAGCTAGGCAGCCAGTGTGGCTGGAATGGAGTAGGAGAGCATGATAAAAGAGACCAGAAAAGTGGTGGTGGAGCTGGGGGTGGACAAATTACGTAGACACTGTCTGTCATGGTGGGTCTTGTGACTTTTACTATGAATGGAATGAGAAGCTGTTGAAATGATGAGCAGAAAGTGATATGTTACTTATGTTTAAAAGGACTTTTCTGGCTACCCAGTTGAGAACAGATTGTTGGGTGTTGGGAACAGAGAGAATATTTAGGAATGCGGTTATTGCAATAATCCAGAGAAGAGATGGAAGTGGATTGGAATGGGGTAGGAGATAGGTAGTGGTGTAGGTGAGGAGAAGCAACTCAGCATACAATCTGAAAGTAGGTATCATAGGATTTGCTGGTCAATTGATATAAGTACAAAGTTTTTGGTTTGAGCAATTGGAAGATCATGGCACTACATTTGATAATATGTAATTTGAAAAGTTCAGTACTGAGGAATATATCTTCTTATTTAGTGAGCCTCAACATATGGTTGTTGCTCCTCTTTGGCTCAGATTTGTAGACTTGATGAATATATTTACTTTTAGTTTCTTGCCACTTGCCATCATGTATGTGCTTGGGGTATCCCATAATTTATGGAGGGTGAGTATTAACCACTGCTTGTGTAAAGGATATCAGTGACAGAACATGACTTTAAATATTATGAGTGCAACCCAAAGGACTCAAGCATGATGACTTAGAATGCCTGTCATTTTGTATTTGGCTTTTGTATTATTGTGTCAAAATTTGCTTAACTAGGCCCTTTGTTCTTTCTGTTCCCCTTGTGTCTCTGCCACATTCCTGCCTACCTTTATGTCCAAGGCTAACCTAGGTTATTAAAGTTTTTCTTTCCTTAAAATATACCTTTCAAGCCAAGAAAAGATCTGAAGGCTTCCTTGAAAAAAAACTAGCATATGTCATCTTTCAACATGTCCAATTAAATGTTATTGTTGAGGGTGAATGACAGCATCAGTTTTTTTTACATGGAAGGACTTTAGCTATTTTTTTCTGAATAATGTTTTTGGGTTTCTTTAGGACACATTCTGACTAGTATTCTGGCTATTTTAATTTGCACAAGAGTATACCAGTTTTTTGCACGTTTATTTATATGGGTTAAATTTAGTAGAAAATCTGTATAGGAAAAACATTTGTTCATTAGTCTTATAAGAATTAGAATGTAGTGGGACTTTGCTTTAGGATACAGTGAAAGAGAAATATGAGTATGGATTCAAGCAATAAAAAGAAGAAAAAAAAGAATCAGAAATAATCAGAAGGAACTAAGCTGAAGATATAATTATACATCAAGACCATAATAAAAAATAAGTAAAGGTAATATTGGATTGGTTTTTAGATGATCCTCAAAACCATTGGGAATAAGGCAGTAAGCGGAACTTCAGGATAGAAACATATATAAGTTTCAGTGAATGGATGGAATATAATACAGGCATACCTTGTTTTATCATGCTTCACGTCATAGCACTTTTTAGATATTTCATTTTTTCACAAATTGAAGGTTTCTGGCAGCCTTGTGTTGGACAAATCAATTGGCACCATTTTTTCCAACAACTTTTGCTCACTTTGTGTCTGTCACCTTTTGGCAATTTTCAAAATATTTCAAACTTTTTCATTATTATTATATTTGTTATGGTTATCTGATCAGTGAGTATGGCTTGTTGAAAGCCTAGATGATAGCAATATTTTTAGCAATAAAGTATTTTTTAATTAAGGTATGTATTTAAAAAAAACATAATGCTACTGCACACGTAATAGGCTTACTAGCATAGTGTAAACACAAATTTAATATTCACTGGGAAACCAAAAAAATTGTTTGACTTCGTTTATTGTGATACTGGTTTTCTTGCAGTGAACTCGCGATAGCTCTGAGGTATGCCTGAAGTCCCCTCTTAGCCATGGTTTCACTTTCAGTAGTTTCAGTTACCTGAGGTCAACCATAGAAACAGACAGTCCTCCTTATGATGAATCATTAAAAGTCAATAGTAGCATGATATTATGTGACAGTGCCTTCATCATTTACCATGCTTCATCTCATCATGTGAGCATTTTACCATCTCACATCATAAGAAGAAGGATGAATATAGTACCATAAGGTATTTTGAGAGAGAGAGAGAAACCACATTTACATTGTTAAAATTGTTCAATTTTATTATTAGTTGTTGTTACTCTCTTACTGTGCCTACTTTATAAACTAAACTTCATTCTAAGTATGTAAGTATAGGAAAAACACTGTATATATAGGGTTCAATACTATCTGTGGTTTCAGGCATTCACTGGAGGGATGGCTCCCCCAGATAAAGGGGGACTACTGTAAGATCAAATTATGTACTTTGAGCAGGTGTTGTTGAGAATCATGATTGTGAGTAAAATTAGCTGTCATGGTCCAGCCACAGTAGAAGGAGCTCACTGTTGATGAATGGTGTCCCGAAGATCGGTGGGTGGCAGTGAGGAGAACAAGAGAACCCTCCTCTTACAGAGAAGTCTGAAGTACCTTTCTTTAGCTTTGTCATGGTATCATCATAATGTACTCATGAAAAATGGACAGAGCAGTTTGTGGAGTGTACGGGATGGAGGTGGTTGCCTGAGTGCCATGCTTTCAGGAGTGCAGTGTGGCTCAGTGCATAGTACTTGAAAAATGAAGTGCTTGATTGGAAAGTAATGGGATTCCCATACTATAAAATGATTTGCTTCTGTATATTCGTTTTGTGTCATGTATTATTTTGCTTGTATCTTTAGGCTGCATATTGCTAATTTTTAACTACTTTCTCAAAGCTACTCTGTTATGGTTATTAAAAACTCCATAGGTGGCCTAGGCCCTCACTTCCTGAAAGCAAAACAAACAAACAAACAAACAAAAAACACCAAGCAAACCAAGACTGGGAAGAATTAAACAGAATATCATAGGGGGCATGTGCTTTGGAATCAGAGGTAAATTGTAGGTTTACCTCTTAATTTGGTGTGTAATCCTGGGCAGATTACTTAATTGTTCTGTGATACAGTTGTCTCATCAACAAAATGGAGTTTTTAATCGTGTTTGCTTCCTAGGGCCATTGTGAAGTATAAATCCTATAAAACATGTAAAGTGCTTGGCACATTATGTGGCTCAATAAATGTTAGCTTATATTGATAAGGTAATTAAATGACTCACTAACACATATCTTTCCACTTCTACAAATTAAGAAAAAAAACATCTCTGGCATTTAGTAGACATTGATAGGTAATATTTATCTGCAAATGAATTTTTTAAAAATAAAAATAACTGCTTTTTTTAATGTGGTAGTTTCTCTGGTGCTAAAGACTTAAATTTTTTTGGTCTAAAATATTCAAACTATTATAAATTTTTATGGGGAAAATTTTCTTTTTTTTAAGGAGAAAGTCTATCTCTGAATGTTTATGTTAAATATATTCTATATTTAATATAATATATAAAATATATTCTATTTTTAACAGAATATGTTAAAAATATTCTCGAATAAGCTATATTTCAAGGTGAACCTTAAAACTAAAAATTAACAAGAAATACTTCACACGAAATGGAAAAAGGCAGGAACAACCCTCTTTTGGTGTTGGAGATCTCATCAGTCTCAGGTGTGGAAATGCGTGCTCATGCTGGTGGCTGGCTGATGGTGCCTATAGGGTTCCTTCCTTCTCCTTCCTCTAAAGTGGATGTGGGATTTTAGTTGCTTTCTTGGCTGGCTTGTGTGGGAAAGCAGCAGGTTTGATTTTTGTTGGCAGCTGCCCCTTTTGTGCTCCCTGAGATGTAACCTTGAATTGATTATGTTGTCCCTTCACCTCTGCGATCAGTTGGAAAACAAAGGAAAGAGGTTCAGAGAACTCAGAGTTAGAAGTTCACATACAAAAGGCAGCACTTTTCTTTGAATTCCTCTATCAATTGTCTTTCTTAAGACACAGTACACTCTGCAGTGGAATTTTATTTTGCATGTAACATTTCTCTTATTAGTAAAGGGTAGGTGTTTGAGACATATAGTTCAACTCCCTGTCCCCCACCAGAATATTTTCTTATACCCCTAACAACTGATTATCTGTCCCCTGGTCCAACACTTCCAGTCATGAGTTATCTTACCTCATAACCTGTTTTGGGGGAGACAGGTTTCTTCTCTTTTATTTAGCGGAAACTCCTTTATTGACACTAATCATATAATATCATAGTTCAAAAAGAATATATTTTTTTCTAGTTCATTTCATTTTTGCATGGAAGTTTTCTTCACTTTTTTGAAAACTCCTGATCAATATCAATATTTCAATATTGGTATATACTCAATACTTTCAATATCAATATCAATATCAATCAATATTTTCTTGAGTATTAGATTGGAGAAATATTTAAGCATATTCAACTTGCTCCTTAAGTTATTTTTTCACACTTATTTTACTATAATTTTGTAACGAAAAAAATTTTGTTTAAGGTGAAATTTACCCCCAATGTGGGGTTTGAACTCATGACCCCAAGATCAAGAGTTGCATGCTCTACTGACTGAGCCATCCAGGTGCCCCATGCCCCTATTTTACTGTAATTTTGAATCAAAGTTATATTCAAGGTTTGTTTCCTTAGTTTCTTACTTTTCTTTGTGAAATTTAAAAATATTATATAATTAATCATTTAATTAATGTATTATTTATTATTTGGTTGCAAAGATAATGACCATACCTCTTATACCAATCACTGGAGATTTGGGTATACCAATTGTAGAACTCTCAGGACTAGTCAAGCAAATTTTTCATGCATATCTTTTGATAGTTTTTGATACAAAACACAGAGAATCTTAATTATGGTCTGGGATCAAAAAGGTCCATGAATCCCCTAGAATAAAATGTAAAGCTGTGGTTTTGTCCTTATGAGCAGATTTTAGGAAGATTTCAGAGACTTTTTTCAGGCTTTTAGAGAGTTCTACAAATTCCCCTCCCCCAGATATTCAGGACCATATTACTAGAAAGTTATGAGAGTATGTATGGCTTTGTTAGGGCTGCCAGACAAATATCATAGACTGGGTGGCTTAAATAACAAAAATGGATTTTCTCACAATTCTGGAGGCTTGAAGTCTGGGATCAATGTGTCAGCAGGGTTGGTCTCTTCTTCTTGGCTTATAGATGGCTGTCTTCTCCCAATGTCTTCACATGTTCTTCCCTCTGTATATGTCTATGTCCCAATCACCTTTTCTTATAAGGACACTAGTCATACTGGAGTAGGGTTCACACTAATGACCTCTTATTAACTTAATTATCTCTTTAAAGACCATCTCTAAAGACAGTGACCTTCTAGGTATTGGGGGTTAGGACGTCAACATATAAATTTGAGGATTACAGTTCAGCCCTCAAAAGAGTAGTTGTTTGAAAATTAAAAAGTGAAAACTGCATTCAGTTTACTCTAGAATTAGTTTTTCCTAGTTGGATTCTGCTTGTATAATAGTTATTAGCTTGCAACTCATGCACAATTTCTCTTTCGAACTGGTTGCTTCTGTGTGAGCTCTCTGGATCACTGGAGCCTGAATCAATCAGCCAGCAATATTTATTGAGCACCCACTGTGTGCAAAAATCTGTACCAAGAGCTCTAAAGTCTGCAGTGTTGGTTGTGCCTGCCAGCCAGGGTCAGCATTCCTTGTGAAACAATTCTGGCATTTGCTTTGTAGTGCAAAAGGGAGTGGGAGTCTGGAGGTTGGTACTGTGTATTTTAAGCCTCAAAATTTAAAAATCCCTATCATGGAAAGGAAGTTTCCAATGGTGTATTTCCTCCATCTTTTCTGTAGCCTTATGGTATGGACACTGATGGGTGTCTGTAAGCTGGAAGTGATTAGATTTTGTCAAGTTTTCTTAAAATATGCACATGAAAATCTATTCCATTATAAAGTGTGTTCATAGTTGTGGTAGAGAGAAACCTAAGCAAAGCTAGAGGGTTTATCTCAATGAGAGAATTGTCTTTATTTGGGAACCTATATTAATAGAGATATTTGATTACCAAGGTAAGGCTTCATGGGGCTCAGTGAAGCATAGAGAGATTGCTAACCTTCTCTGTACTAAGAAATAAACAAATTTGGAGGGTTCAGGGCTGAGCAATCTAGGTAGGGAAGAGGAAGAGAGCAGAGGGGTAAGAAGAGGGTGGAGACTGCAGACTGATAGGAGGCTGGGGCATGGGAAGACACAGTCATTAAAAAATTCCTCTAAATTGGAAGTGGTAGAAGGGAGGTTTAATCCTTAATTTTAAATTGTTGGTGGTGCTGTGCAGTTATGTGAGCCTTGTCTGCTCTTTCCAAATTCTGTGGAATCTCTTGCAGGCACAGCTTTGAGTCTTTGGTTGCTGAGAGACAAGGGTGAGACCAGATGGAGTGAGAAAAAGGAGAGAAACATAGTAAGGAAATAAACACATGGATCTGCCTAATCTAAGGAATAATATTACTAATAATGTCAAGTCTGCCTTTACAACATTTTAGTAAAGCAAGCAGCAGATTCCCCCAAATGGCGAATCCTACTTTATTTCATTTTTATTACCTAAGTCAGAAGAAGCTTTTGCTTGGTCTTTTGGAGGCTTCGCCTGGGGCAGTGAGTAGCCAGGAGCCATTGGATATGGGTAGTGCCAACAGCTGAGGCAGGGGTAATGGGATCATACTTCTTAGGCATGGGTGAGTAAAGAGTACTAATTTGTCATTAGCTTAGTCCAGTTGTGCAAAGTTAAGGGCTGTTTATCTTATTGAGGTAGTGCATTTCACATTTCACATCTGTCCTTCTGATTCCGAATATGCATACACAAAGTTATTAATGATGCTGGAAAAAGCAAGACCTTGTGCCTCTTCCTGCCAATCGCTTAAACTCATCTCCTTTCTAAGAGTCTTTTATAGTCAGATTGGGTCTTAAATCCCTATCTCATTCTCCATTCACAGACTCCTATTTTAAGGCTTGATAAGAGTCTTTAGCTTAGAAATATGAATATGAGACCCAAAAGCTCACTGTATATGCCAGGGTCTTGGCAGGAAAGAGATGCCACACTCAAACTGGGTAACTGAGCAGAGTTTCATGAAAGGACAATATATAAAGCTGTGGGCAAGGCTAAAAGGGCAAGGGGAGAGAGTGACTCATGAACTTGCTGTATAAAGAGGTATAAAGAGGACCCTATGACAGGAGCTGGCTTTTGAGAGGCAGACACACATAATCTGGGTGGCCGGCAAGAGAGACTCTGACCTCATAAGTTTCTTGCTTTCTGCTGTCCTGCTGGTGCCTCAGATTGACTGAACCCAACTGGAAGCTTGTAGCAGTCCCCATAGGCCAGTTTCCCAGGGAAGAGATGAGGCTGGAAGAGGATCTGAAGGGCAAATAGAAGAGATCAAGCCAAGCATACAGTTTTCTGTATTTTGAGGGCTGTTGTATTTGGGGAAGGCCCATGCTACTAACTTTAACTTGCTAAATGCCATTTGCTTCAAGAAAGCTTTCTCATAAACCCAGCCAGAAGGAGCTTGCTATCTTTTAAATGTGTCTAGTACTGTGTTTGTCCTATTCATTGAAGACAACAGATACTGTCTTGGATTAAAGGTGCATGAAAACTTTCCCATATGTGTCTTGCTTATATTTGTTTCTTCCAGAATGCCTCACACAATGCCTTGCATTCAACTTTTTCCATTGAAAGTTTTCTGTTTTGAACTGGCCAACCACACAGGGCAGTAGGGAGAATTATTCATGCCTCCTCAAGTATGACAGGTGTTTACCTCATGTTTTCACTGTTACTCAGATGGTCTCTACTCTACCTGGATGGTAATGACAGCATTTTCAGCATGATTCATGCCACTATCCTTCCGTGTAGTCTGTAAGCCACAGAGCAGCAAAGAATCGTAAACTTAAGATGGCATTGGGATAATTGTTTCTTTGTTCTGAAGTCTCTTGCTGTTTACTTGCTTCTTGCCCTAACAGTTATTCCCAGACTATTTGCATCACTTCCTTCCTCTGGTCTAGCTCCTTTTCCTTGTTTCTCTTTACCTCAGGCTCCCTGCCCTGGTTAACCAAAGTTACTTGTGGCTTCTCAGCATGAAGAGCATAATTTGCTTCTGGTCCTTTGCATGCATCTTGTTCAAGGTCTAGAGAATTGTCTTTTTACCTCCCTGGGTTATTAGGAAGTTAGCATTGCCCTGAGGTTGTTGGTAAGAATCTCAGCAGAATTGGAAAACAAATAAACCAAAAAACCCCCAAAAAACCAAACTACCTAGTTAAGGCATGTTTCCCTAATTTTGCATTTGGGTATTTGCATTTTGGAATCTGTAGGTAGTATTTTAGACTTTTCCTTTAAAATTTTTGTATCTTCCTAGTGGGTTTTGTAGTATAGGCTACTGCATATTTTGGGTCTGGATTATGCTGTCAAGCATATTATTTCTCTAATTTCTGTTTATTTACAAATTTTATAAATAGATAGTCAAATTTTCCTTTCACGTGGTAGTGAAAGCATCATGTTATGTATTGAATTTTATCTATTAACCACTCTTAATTTGAATTTTATCTATTATCCACTTTTATCTATTAAGCACTCTGTGGTTCTCATTCATTTAGGTATTAAATCACTCACTTGTGATATTATCCAGACCACATTTCTCCACCTAATTGGTAAATATATCATTAAAAACTTCAAATGTCTTGCTGTAATCCAAATATAGCATTCTATGCCAGTCTGGCTATGAGAAAAAATATTAGCTTAATTTGCATGATTTATTGTTCAAAGGCAGGCTGGCTCCTAGTCATTAACACTTGCAAATGTTTACATACCTTTTTAATGATTTGTTCAAGATTTTTTTTTTTCTTTTTGGTTGTTTTTATTGTTATTTTTTGGTTGTTGTTATTTTTTGTTTCACCAGTGGCTGAAATAAATTTTAGAAGTCTGTAGTTTTCAGAAAATATGTTTGGAAAATGAAATGTTTGCTTGCTCATCCTCAGTCTTCTGTCATCTCTTTTATTCAGTTTAATGTCTCAAGTGCTGACATTTGTCCTGCTTTGAATTTGCAAATCCTTTTAGTATTCAGGGATAGAATTCATCCTAGTTAGGTCCCTCTGAATTTAAAACACAGTCACCAATTTTGGATTTTAATCCTTTTTGGATTTTAATCCTTTAAAAAAATTATGGAAGGATTGAAATTGCTCCCTGGTAGGCTCAACAGTAGTCTGCAAGTTAAGAAGAAGAAGTGGACACTATCTAACATGCACAGTGAGGGAATAGTAGCTAGCAAATTTATGCACCATATTTAAATCTAGCTCTGAATTTAAAATTCTTATTATTTAAGAGTCTTTCATTTATAAGGATGAAAACAGAAATAAATACATTTTCAAGAGGAGTTCCTTATTAAAATCCACATTTCTGTTATATCGACACCTGAGAGTGTTAATGTTGAGCAGAGCTGTTACCTTTGTTGACATTAAGATTCAGAAATAGGGTGAGAAAGTTTAAAAATATGGAAAAAATACATAAAAATATGGAAACAAATACATGTAAAAGATACAGCAAAACATATAAGTGTTCATCTGGATCTTAAAAAATAAATCCACACTTCAAGGACATGATGTCCTTAGATTTGTTGAAGAGCTAAAGGAGCTATGAGGTGAGCTATTCCTTTCCTTATCTCACACAAGTAAGCCATGAGTGACCAGGAGTGCAGGTCAAAACCCATTACCTGAAACCAACTGGCTCTGTCTGCTGCAGTATGACCTTATGTGAGGAATTGATAAGTGGACAAAAATGTAATAACAAGCTAAATATCACATATTTGTTATGTTCCTCTAACAGGTTTGAAATAAACTTTGGAACTCTTGTAAACTTTTTTAATCATTAAATTATTTATTTACTTGTTTGTTTGTTTATTTAAACTTTTCACCCCTTTCACTTATTTCTCCCACACCATACTCCCTGTTTCTGGTAACTATGAATCTATGAGGTTTTTTTTTTTGTTTGTTTGTTTTTTTAAGATTCCATATATATAATTTTTGTGGAATAAGAGACATCCTACCATATTTATCCTTCTCTGTCTGACTTATTTCACTTTGCATAAAGCCCTTGAGGTCCTTTCATGTTGTTACAAATGGCAAGATTTCATTTCTTCTTATAGCTCCATAATACTCCACTGTAGATACATACCACATCTTTATCCATTCATCTGTCGACATACACTCAGGTTTTTTCCTATCTTGGTTTTTGTAAATAATGCTGCAGTGAACGTAGAAGTTTCATATATCTTTTTGAGTTAGTGATTTTTTTTTAAACTTTGGATAAATACCCAGGGTGGAATTTCTAGATCATATGGTAGTTCTATTTTAATTTTTTGGGGAAACTTCATGCTATTTTCCATAGTGGCTGCACCAATTTACATTCCTGCCAACAGTGCACAGGGTTTCCTTTTCCCCACATCCTCACTAACCCTTGTTTGTCTTTTTGATAATAGTCAATCTGACAGCTGTGAAGTGATATTTCATGGTGGTTTTAATTTGACTTTGTCTGATGATTAATTATATTGAGTATACTTTCATGTACTTGTTGGCTATCTCTGTTTCTTCTCTGGGAAAATATCTATGCAGATCTGCCCATTTTTAAAATCGGATTTATTGTGTTTTTGGCTGTTGAGTGGTATGACTTCCTTGTACATTTTGAATATTAACCCCTTATATAACTTGCAAATATTTTCTCCCATTACATAGGTTGTCATTTTATTTTGTTGATGGTTTTCTTTGATGTGTAGAAGACTTTTAGTTTGATGTAATCCCATCTGTTTATTTTCATTTTCATTGCTTTTGCTTTTGGTGTCAGACTCAGAAAATCATGGATGAGAGCTATGTCAAGGAGCTTACTGCCTATGTTTTCTTTTAAGAGTTTTATGGTTTCAGGTCTTAAATACATTCAAGTATTTAATCCATTTTGAGTTAATTTTTATGTATGCTGCAAGACTGTGGTCCAGTTTGATTCTTCCACATGTTACTATCCAGTTTTCCCAGCATCACTATTGACGAGACTGACTTTCCCCACTGTATATTCTTGAGTCCTTTGTCATAAGTTAATTGTGCATATATGTGTGGATTTATTTCTGGGCTCTCTGTTCTGTTCCATTGATCTCTGTGTCTGTTTTTATGCCAATAACATACTGTTTTAATTACTATATATTACTATTACTATAGTAACAGAGTTTGCAATCAGGGAGCATGTTGCCTCCAGCTTTGTTCTTTCTCAAGATTGCTTTGGCTATTTGGGGTCTTTTGTGTGTTTTTAAAAATATATTTTACCCATTTTTGTGTGAAGGCTTTTCTCTTTAAAGCAAGGATGGATGCAAATGGGAGACCTAATTTTCTGTTATTTGTTAGCAATGTATTGTAGATGATAGATGGTTCCAAGTAGTGAGCTTCTTGCTTCTTTGTTTTGTTCTGATTATATTATTTTCTCTCTACCCTGCCCCAACAACAACAAACCAAAAATTCCCACAACAAACCTAGCCAAAATAAAAATTAATAAACAAAACCAAATTAAAAACAATCTTCTTCAGTTGGAACGTTTGTTCCTAGGTGGTGAAGAACCTGGGGGTAGGGCTGCTTATAACATGACTTTTGAGGTTCTCATGGCTCTTAGCTATTCTTGCCATGTTTATTCTGTTCTTTTTATGTTTATGCAGCTTTAAAATGCATTCAGATGATTTTTAAGTGCACTAATAATATTATTCTTTTGTGGGTTAAGAATAAAACTGTAATTGTCCCAGGAGCCTGGACCTGTAGAGTTAATAGCAAGCATTGGCAGAGAGGTGTTCTCTCAGGTCTATTTATCCAGTATCTGATTTGATAATCTCACCACAGTATCATTACTGGTCATAAAATTAACTGCTTCTTTTTTAATTTTACCCTTCAACATTCATCTTTCTTGTTTTCCTCTTAGTTGAACACTATAAAATTTTTGAGTCTTAAAGTTTTTCAACTATAAAACTCAAGGCATTTAACATGAAGAAAAAAAGGTGTGCATAGAAAAGTTATATTATGTTGCTTCATTCCTGTGTTGTTGTTTTATGTGTTCTAAGTTTGGATCTTTGATCCAACTAGCTGACTTTTTGTAAGCCATGACTCTGATAGGGTAAGCCAGTAGAGCTGGGCATTCATTACAGATGGTGAAATGCAGTTGCTGAATACCTGGTTTTGCTCAGTGATTATACCTCATGATATATACAATTACTAGAAACTTCACTTTTTTCTTATCAGGCTGAAGACTGAGAAGCAATTTAATAATGTTTTCAACTGTAAGAAAATCTTGTAAGCAGAGGGTGATATTATTTATTGTCCATTTTCTGCTGAAGAAAATAAAAAAGAATTGGTATTTAACTGCAGTGAGGGTTATTAGATATTAGAAGGAAATTCTGCTTACCTTTGGAGAAGTCATGTGGGGAGAAAGAGGGTAGAAATGGGTCACTAAGAGATGATATTTGTGGTGGGAAATTATACGCTATAATCTTCATAGGGGCTTTCCCAATAGGACAGATTAAAAGAAGTTTAGAGTATATTCTTTCTGGGAATTCAATAAGGATATTGGAGAGAGACTAGACAACAAACAGCATTTTAAGATCTTGATTAATATTATAGTTTTATGATTGAGTAATCTTTCAACAATTCAGTTGCAAGTCTGTTTTACAAATATTAAATTTTTTTTGTTATTAAACCAAAGCTTCACATATGTATTGAACACTAATATACAGAAGGCTCTTTTGGTTTGGATATAATTTATATATTACTAAATTCAGGCATTGGTGCTTAACAATAAGCACTGGTTTGGATGTGATTTTTCTAAGGTTGAAGGTGATTCCGGCTTTATGTTTATTTTTTCATATTTATTGTATCTATCCCTTATGTAAATTCTATAGGTGGCTAGGAATAAAGATGCTTACTCTGAAAACACAGGGTGAATTTTCATGACTCATGGAACTCCTTTTATCCCACTCAAGCTGCCAACTTTCCATTGCCTCATTATTTTGTAGAAGTTTGAGATTACTATGTGAGGGCTAGGTTCCCTGATCATGCATGATCTGAAATTCTCCAGGTTATATAGTAATCTCTAGTACCACCCTTAAACCCAGACCAAAGGAGCCTGTTCTTTGGGTATTGTTATGGGCTCAAATGTGTCCTCCCACTCCTAAATTTGTATGTTGAAGTATTGATCTCCAATATCTCAGAATGTGACTGTATTTGGAGAGAGGGCCTTTAAAGAGGTAATGGAAGCGAAATAGGATTAGAATTGACTCTAATCTAACCTCACTGGTGTCCTTATAAGAAGAGTAGATTAGGGCACAGAAAACAGAGACAGAGGGACAGCCATTTGAGGACACAGTGAGGATGTGATCATCTGCAAGCCAAGAAAAGAGATTTCAGAAGAAACCAACCTTGTGATGCCTTGGTTTTGGGCGTCTAGCCTCCAGAATAAGTTTTTATGTTGTTTACCACTCAGTATGCAGTATTTTGTTATGGTAGCCCCACACTAATATAGATATTAGTTTACATTATTACTCATAATGCCCTCTTCGGGTCTTCCTCCTGCCCTCTGTCCCTCTAAGGACTAGGAGTCTGTAGGACCACAGAGATATGCCTGCTTGGGAGGTGGGGCCATCTGGTACCTACTCCTGCCTCTGAACTGTGCTATGTGGACCCAGACCCTGAAATTCTGTAACTAAATGGTCTGAGTCCACTTTCAGGGCTTGAGGAACCTCTGACTTAGGTCGTTTCTCATGAAGCAGCCCTATCCACCTGTGGACTCCTGCAGACTTGGGATGTAGCTATGTGGTAGGAGTGTAAGGTAGCAAGAACAGACTAGGCATGGAAAAGAAGAGGGGATAAGCCATGGGTGGGATGGAGACAGAGAAGGGGGTATCATTTTCTCAGTGGCCCTATGTACTAGTGTGGAACTTTGAGGAATCTGAGAGTTAGGAGTTTGAACCTACTTTCCCAGGGCTTGGTCAAGGTATATTTTTCAGGGTAGTAGGAAAGGAGATATATATATGTATATATGTATATATATACATATATATATATATTTTTAAAAGTACATGAAAATATATACATATATGTCAAGGTATATTTTTCAGAGTAGTAGGAGAGGAGATATATATGTATATATGTATATATGTATATATATGTATATATTTTCATGTACTTTTTAAAAAATTATTTCTTTTCAGTGTAATAGAATTCATTGTTTTTGTACCACACCCAGTGCTCCATGCAATAAGTGCCCTCTCTAATACCCACCACCTGGCTCTCCCAACCTCCCACCCCCTGCCCCTTCAAAACCCTCAGATTGTTTTTCAGAGTCCATAGTCTCTCATGGTTCATCTCCCCCTCCAATTTCCCTCAACTCCCTTCTCCTCTCCATCTCCCCATGTCCTCCATGTTATTTGTTATGCTCCACAAATAAGTGAAACCATATGATAATTGACTCTTTCTGCTTGACTTATTTCACTCAGCATAATCTCTTCCAGTCCCGTCCATGTTGATACAAAAGTTGGGTATTCATCCTTTCTGATGGAGGCATAATACTCCATAGTGTATATGGACCACATCTTCCTTATCCATTCGTCTGTTGAAGGGCATCTTGGCTCTTTCCACAGTTTGGCAACCGTGGCCATTGCTGCTATAAACATTGGGGTACAGATGGCCCTTCTTTTCACTACATCTGTATCTTTGGGGTAAATACCTGGTAGTGCAATTGTAGGGTCATAGGGAAGCTCTATTTTTAATTTCTTCAGGAATCTCCACCCTGTTCTCCAAAGTGGCTGCACCAACTTGCATTCCCACCAACAGTGTAAGAGGGTTCCCCTTTCTCCACATCCTCTCCAACACATGTTGTTTCCTGTCTTGCAAGTTTTGGCCATTCTAACTAGTGTAAGGTGATATCTCAATGTGGTTTTAATTTGAATCTCCCTGATGGCTAGTGATGATGAACATTTTTTCATGTGTCTGATAGCCATTTGTATGTCTTCATTGGAGAAGTGTCTGTTCATGTCTTCTGCCCATTTTTTTGACATGATTATCTGTTTTGTGTGTGTTGAGTTTGAGAAGTTCTTTATAGATCCTGGATATCAACCTTTTGTCTGTACTGTCATTTGCAAATATCTTCTCCCATTTCGTGGGTTGCCTCTTTGTTTTGTTGACTGTTTCCTTTGCTATGCAGAAGCTTTTGATCTTGATGAAGTCCCAAAAGTTCATTTTTGCTTTTGTTTCCTTTACCTTTGGAGACATAACTTGAAAGAAGTTGTTGTGGCTGATATCGAAGAGGTTATTGCCTATGTTCTCCTCTAGGATTCTGATGGATTCCTGTCTCACATTGAGGTCTTTTATCCATTTCGAGTTTATCTTTGTGTACAGTGTAAGAGAATGGTCGAGTTTCATTCTTCTACATATAGCTGTCCAATTTTCCCAGCACCATTTATTGAAATGACTGTCTTTTTTCCACTGTATATTTTTTCCTGCTTTGTTGAAGATTATTTGATCATAGAGTTGAGGATCCATATCTAGGCTCTCTACTCTGTTCCACTGGTCTATGAGTCTGTGTTTATGCCAGTACCATGCTGTCTTGGTGATCACAGCTTTGTAGTAAGGCTTGAAATCAGGTAACGTGATGCCCCCAGTTTTGTTTTTCTTTTTCAACATTTCCTTAGCAATTTGGGGTCTCTTCTGATTCCATACAAAGTTTAGGACTATTTGCTCCAGCTCTTTGAAAAATACCAGTGGAATTTTCAACTAACACCAAGGAAATAGAAACAGTCATCAGAAGTTATTATCAACAGTTATATGCCAATAAGTTAAGCAACCTAGATGAAATGGATGCATTCCTGAAAACTATAAACTCCCAAAATTGAACCAGGAAGAAATTGACAACCTGAATAGACTGTTATCTAGTAACGAGATTGAAGCAGTGATCAAAAACCTCCCCAAAAACAAGAGCCTAGGACCTGATGGATTCCCTGGGGAATTCTACCAAACTTTCAAAGAAGAAATAATACCTATTCTCCTGAAGCTGTTTCAAAAAATTGAAGCAGAAGGAAAACTTCCAGACTCTTTTTATGAAGCCAGCGTTACCCTGATCCCCAAACCAGGCAAAGACCCCACCAAAAAGGAGCATTTCAGACCAATATCACTGATGAATATAGATGCTAAGATTCTCAACAAGATCCTAGAAAATAGGATCCAACAGCACATTAAAAAGATTATCCACCATGACCAGGTGGGATTCATCCCTGGGTTACAAGAATGGTTCAACATTCACAAATCAATGTGATAGAACAAATCAATAAGAGAAGAGAGAAGAACCACATGGTTTTCTCAGTTGATGCAGAAAAAGCATTTGACAAAATCCAGCATCCATTCCTGATTAAAACACTTCAAAGTATAGGGATAGACGGAACATTCCTGAGCTTCATAAAATCCATCTATGAAAAACCCACAGCAACATCATCCTCAACGGGAAAAAGCTCACAGCCTTCCCGTTAAGATCAGGAACATGACAAGGATGCCCACTGTCACCACTCTTGTTCAACATAGCATTAGGAGTCCTAGCAACAGCAATGAGACAACAAGGAGAAATAAAAGGTATCCAAATTGGCAACGAAGAAGTCAAATTCTCTTTCTTCGCAGATGACATGATTCTTTATATGGAAAACCCAAAAGACTCCACCGCCAAACTACTAGAACTCATACAGCAATTCAGTAATGTGGCAGGATACAAAGTCAGTGTACAGAAATCAGTTGCTTTCTTATACACTAACAATGAAAATACAGAAAGGGAAATTAGAGAATTGATTCCATTTACTATAGCACCAAGAACCATAAGATACTTGGGAGTAAACCTAACCAAAGAGGTAAAGTATCTGTACTCAAGGAACTAAAGAACACTCATGAAAGAAATTGAAGAAGACACAAAAAGATGGAAGACCATTCCATGCTCTTGGATCGGAAGAATAAACATTGTTAAAATGTCTATACTGCCTAGAGCAGTCTATACTTTTAATGTCATTTTGATCAAAATTCCACTGGTATTTTTCAAAGAGCTGGAGCAAATAATCTTATGATTTTCTTAATAAACATTTGCTTTTCCCTAGGTTTATTTATTGTAAGAGTACAGCATATAATACATGCAACATACAATGTATGTGTAAATCAACTGTTGATGATATCAGCATCAGAACATAGAGGTGCCTGTATTCCCTCACATTGTTCAAGGGTCAACTGTACTTCTCAAATTTCCATGTCTATATAAATCATCTAGGAGTCGTGTTCAAATGCAAATTCTGTTTGTTTGTTAACCAGTTGTATGCCTAGCATCTTTTGTTTTGTCAGATACTTTATGTTTTCGTCAATGCAGGATGAGAGTTTGCTGAAACTTGTTATTTCAATTTACTTACTTAAAATATGAACAATCAATAAAGCATAAATAACGACATTTATTTCCCTTGGAAAACAGTTCAATCCTTGATTGACGATTAAACATTAAATTATCTTACTTGTTTATCATGGGAATAATTGAATGTCATTAATGATTAGTAAGTCTGGTCTGTGTGCTGTCCTTTAGGGCCTGTTAGAATATGCTTATTATATACTATTTTAAATTTCTCTTTGTGATTTACTTATTAAACTGAACTGTATTCTTCCATTCTTCAAGGCTTTTGTATTTTGTGAGTATCTTTACCTGTATAATAATCCTTTCTTCCATATTCTGAACTGACTGTTAAGTTTATTGTTATTTTATTTTCATTGCCTTTTAAATTATTAATGTCTGCAAGATTTTATAACTTCCCAGAAAAGAAAAGGAAATTAAACATGAACCATAGTGCACTTGAACAAAATATGTGCTATTGTTATAGATTGAGTGAGTAAATTCATACTGAAAAGTATCTGTTAGAGTCTGGTTTACAATGAGTTACTAACTCACTCTGGTCAGAATGGCTAAAATTAAGAACTCAGGAAACAACATCCATTGGCCAAGATGTGGTGGTAGGGGAAGCCTCCTTCACTGTTGGTGGGAATGCAAACTGGTGCAGCCACTCTGGAGAACAGTATGGAGGTTCCTCAAAAAGTTAAAAATAGAACTATCTTATGACTCAGCAATTATGCTGCTAGGTATTTGTTCAGGGGACACAGAAATAGTGATGCCCCCAACATTTATAACAGCAATGTCCACAATAGCCAAAATATAGAAAGAACCTAGATGGCCATTGACATATGAATGGGTAAAGAAGTGGTACACACACACACACACACACACACACACACACACACATGCACACACAATGGAATATGACTCAGCCATCAAAAAGAATGACATCTTGACATTTGCAACAATATGGTTGGAATTTTAGGGTATTATACTGAGCGAAATAAGTCAGTCAGAGAAAGACAAATACCATATAATTACACTCATATGTGGAATTTAAGAAACAAAACAGATGAACATAGGGAAAGGGAAGGAAAAATAAAATAAAACCAGAGAGGAAGACAAACCATAAGAGACTCTTAACTATGGGAAACAAACAGGGGTGCTGGAGAGGAGGTGAGTAGGGGGAAAGGGTAACTGGGTGATGGGCTTTAAGGAAGACACTTGTTGTAATGAGCACTGGGTGATAAACTGTCTGTAAACAAACAATTGACCATAATGCAGTAGACTTACTGTAGAAGTGAACTTATATTTGGCCCCTATTGGAACCCAGTTACTGCATGTATGCAGGTGTTCTTTAGTCCTCTGTTACATTTCTTCACCTCTGAAATGGACTTCATGAGAGTTCATTACCTGAATTTCCAACACTGGAACTGAAGTGAGGCTATTCTAAGAATATAATGAAATTCATAGAACTTCTTCAATAGAAATGTACACATACAGATATACTCACATTTTTAAATTTAATATTAGGCAATTTGTAGAACTCTATGATTAAGAATAACTGGGGAAAGAAAGGGATGTAGAGATCAGGTTAAGTTAGAGAGGGGAAGATATCACTGGTGAGATAAAAGAAAACAAAGAAAGAAAAATAATAAATAAGTTTAATGTATAGACTGTGTTCTTCAGATTATTGGCTTTCTGGCTATGCATACTTAGTAGATGATTTCTCTGGGAATTCTAAAAAATGACTTACTTCTTAAAGATCAGTGGCAAAGATGAAAATTGAAGGGAAGTTGGTAATATGTGCCAAGATAAATGTTAATATACAAATGCAACAGTCACAATTTAAAATTGTATCCTAAAGAAATAAAAAAGTATAGATGAAAAAATATGTATATATACGTATATATGTATATGAACGTTCATTTCAGTGTTACAATGGCAAAAATGCAAGCACTCTGAATAAAGCATGGATCAACTAAATATGGCATGTTTTTGTTAATACAATACTATGCAATCATGACAAATAATGTAGATCAATGCCTCTCAACTTTAATGTACGTATGAATCAATGGTGTTCTAATAAATGTTTAGCAACTGGCTTTCTGAAAAAAAATTTATGTTAAGTATTTGATGATTTATGTGATTCAAATATTCCACCATGTCTGATTTAATGCTACCAGTGATGCCACTGAATGTAGAGTTGGGGAAAGATGTCCACTACTGGCTCACTTAAAATGCAGGCCACCTCTAGCACACCACTGAAGGATGAATCACTTGTGGCCTTGTTTAAATGCAGATTCTCATTCAGAAGTTCTTGGAAAAATCCCGAGACTTTTCATATCTAAAAAGCTCTTAGGTCATTTTGTCGGCTGCTGCTCTGGGGACAATTGGAGCAATGAGGTTGTAGAATAATATCTGTTGGTAAGAGAAAAAAGACTTTCCAATATATTACTATATGAAACTAAAACCTGAGACAAAGTTGTGTGGGTAGTTGTATTATTATTTCCAAGATATACATAGTATGGACACATTGTGTCCTCTGATATATTATATTCATATATGTGTATATAATGTTGATATGCTCAGTAAGTTGATAACTTATAGGAATGGAATAAAAAATTTATTTTTTATTTTATTTATTTTTTATTTTTTTCTCCTATGGACCCTTTAAAATTAATTCAGTGGAGGAAGTTTCTACCCCTGAATGCAAACTTAAAAACCAACTGTCCAAATTATAAAGAACAGTATTCATTTAGAAAATAGGATATGAAGTTTTAATAATCAAAATTCTAAACTTTATTTAAAATTAAATCTTCTCCCTTCTTTCAGATAGGACAATTTTCGGGTGGCCTACCTGCTTTTGAGAAGGTATATGGATATATATATACCCTTCCCAAGGAAAGAGGCTTCTCCTCCTCCTTTTCTTGATCTGCAGTATGTCCAACCTTGGGATAAGAAAGTTCTCACTGGAACTACTAGTGCTATGAACTGGCTATGCCTCTCTGGGCTGACAGATGTCTGATGCATGACTCCTTCCATGGAGCACATTGGTGGATTTCTCAGAACCTCATATCTGGGGACTTCTTTACCTGCCATGCCTCTCATGTGAATTACTATTCTGTGTGTTCTTCTGGGAAGCTCTCTGCAGCCCCTAGAAATCCCGAGTCCATCTCCAATTTCCTTTTACTAGGATCCATTTACCTTTTGACAGACACAAGACAATCCCAGTACTTCTTCACTTGGGAAGTTTTCACTTATCTTTTAACTTGAGCAACTCAGAAAGTTCAGGCCATGTCCTCAGGCAGCAATGGTTCACCTGGCTTCACCATCAGAGAAGTTGGCCTTTGTTGTATTCCTTAGGTTTCTCCAGGGGAATGTCGGATTCCCGTCCACCACACCCCCATTTTGGGGTCACATATTAAACTCTCTCAGCAGTTCTATTGAAGCTGGTATCTCTTCCTCCTTCATTATTAAGCTTTAAGTATGGGCAGGCATTCCTAAGGCTTCTCCCTTGGGTGTCTGTTGAACACCCAGAATTTCAATAGCTCTATCTACTCATATCTTCTCTTGAAATCTTTGTTCTCTAGTTAGGGTTTCCTTCTGCATCCCTGAGGTGGTTGAGAGTACTAAGAGCTTTAGTAATAAGTAATAATCCTCCCCTCTCCTTTGTGTTTAAATTGATAAATTATACATTTGAGTATGGCTCTTCCTTCTGATATAAAAGATCAATCCTGTTTTGGTCTTGATTGAAATTCACCTTTAGCAAGCATATCACAAAAACAAAAGGATATGCCTCAAAAATACTAATATTGTTTGTGGTGAGGATATGGGTGTTTTCCTTTGAATTTGAATCACATTTTTTCTGTGATTACACTTTTATCATCCAAAATATATTATTAAAGACATATTTTTACATTTTTGGCTTTTACAATCTGGAAATGAATCCGTTTTTATAACTAGATTTGTTTTTATTTCTTGTTCAGTCTCTTGAGTCCTGACCCAATTTTTGCTACAGGTAGGAAATTACGTGTAAATGTTATGTTTTTAAAGAGCCTATGTAATATCTGAAAGAAACAATGGAATCTTAGAGTTTTATATAGTTTATATTTCTTATTGGAAGCAAATATTGCCTGATTTGCTGAAAGCTCTAAAAGCTCTATGTAACTCTTTGCTTGTCTCTGTTATCTTTGTCTTTGTGTATACTACATTCTCCAATTTATAAAAAAAATGCAAAAAAAAATGCTTTTCCCCTAGTTAATAGCACAATGCCAAATTTCCACATGGTTAAGGAAGATGATGAGTAACAGGGCCAGAGATAAGGTATAGCTGTGTACAGAATGAATGAATGAATGGATGGATGGATGGATGATGGCATCTCAGCTGACAGGTGGAGCATAGCTTGGTAATCCAGAAGCAAGTGATACTTGGAAAAACCAGGTAAGGAGACATTTGGTCATTTGGTACCATGCATTCTAACTTGGACTAGAGCTCAGGATCAGCACTCAAGTTCATAGGTGGGGCTTTGGAAAGAATAAAGTATCCAGGGCCCTGGTTTTGGAGATGTTGTTCTGGGTATTTTGTGTAATAAAGGATTCCAATTCACTTAATGTATAGAACTTAGAATAAAGCAAGTCTTTTTAATCTTTCACATGTCCGTGAAAAGACTGATATAAAGCAGTTCTGGGGACAAAAAAGGGAACAACTCTATTTCAAATATACTATTTGACTTCAAATGCAAGATCAGGGCTGGACTAGCAGTGACAGTGACAGTGACAGTGATGGATGCTGAATCCCAAGTATAGGTTTGGTGTTTCTTAAATGCTACCTGGTGGATGTTGGAATTAGTTTTAGAATTTCCTTGTTGGGGTGAGGATGGTGGTGAGAGTTTGAGCTTGCAGGAGGATGTGCAAAGATTGATGCTGGTGCTGAAAATCAATTAGGTTTGTGTTTCTCAGTGTAATCCTGAAATTACCTGCATTTTAATAATTTTGGAAGCTTGTTGAAAATGTAGATTATCAGACTCTCTGAACTAAGTGCCTGAGTGTATGTCAAGGAGTTTGCATGGCTCGAAAGCATCTTAGGTAGGATTCTTAATGTACCGTGGAGTCTAAGAACCACAAAAATAGGATGTGGCAAACATCCAAGATGAGCATTTGGCTTGAATGCCACTTGGTTTTGTCTCTGCTGGTAGTCTCAGACTTTAATATTCAGCTCAAATATTATCTCTTTTATTAAGCTATTTTCAATTTTTCTAGATGAAATGAATCACACAGTCTTTGATGCTTTCATGACACTTTCCTTTATTGTGTTTTTGGTAATTAAATTCCCTTAGAGTATAGTTTTTGATGTATATGGGCCTACCTCTCTCTGGGTAAGGCAGTGTGCATAATGATGAACAGCCAGTCAGCCTGGATTTAAGACTCATCTCTACCTCTCACCAGCTGTGTAACTTTTAGCCAATGGCTCACATTTTAAAAAAAATGCTTAATTTTCCTTATCTGTAAAATGAAGGTAGTTGTGAAAATTAAGTGAGTTAGCACTTAAAATGCACTTGTAATGCTAAACAGTGAAGGACCTAATAGTGTGTAACATACCCTTATGCTCAAGGAATCTTTGCTATTATTATTTGTTGGGGCAAGATTGCATGTTGTATTAATCTCTGTCAAGGACCTCAGTGCAGAAGTAGGCACTCCAGGAAATTGTTGAAGTTGAATTTAATTCATCTTCCAAGACAGTTATCACGTTAGACAAGGCAGTGTTCAGTTGGAGAAAACTCACTTGGCTCTCTGGAAAAAAAATACACGAAAACATGCAATGTAATATTTATGAATTTTGGGTTTGAGGGTGTGAAAGGACTTAATTAAAGATTATATAAAGAGAAAGCAGGATGAGAGAATTTTCAGAGTTTTCAAAACAACTCTGAAGTATATTTGATATGCCTATAGAATGTTAACTGTTACATACTAAATGATCCATGACTTTTTTTTTATTTTTTAAAAGCTGAATGCTTGTTTAGAAATGCACCACATAAATGAATTCAGAACTATCAGGCAATGCCCCATTTCCCATTTGGCTTTTAGGATTCTTGTGAATGGAACCTTAATTTTCAAGTAACAGATAATAAAGGGACAGTGGAATCTTAGAATTTAATAAAAACACAAAAAAGTAAATAATCTGTAACATATTTGGGCTATGCCTGATGGTTAGATCTTTTGAGTATAGGCATACCAAGGAAGGTTTTTCTTTTCTTTTTATTTACTTATTTATACTTCTGTCTCTTCCCATAAAGTATCTGTGGTCACTATATAGATATTTTGATAAAAGGCAGGCTCTTCCAAGCTTTTAAAAAATCCAGCTTCAACAGATATTTTTATAAGTGAATCTATTTATATTTTTTATAACTTAGTTACTCAAAACTTAGAAAGCAAAATTCTTTATTTTTAAGAATATGTTTATTGTAACTTGTCAGAAAGATCAATATGAAATAAATCCAATATACTTACACATATATAATTGCATATTATATATGAACATATTTTCATTTTATTTTTTGAAAATATTTTAAATAAAAAACAAGACTATTATTTTCAATAATAAAATACATATGGCTTTATTTATTTTGAATTAGCATATAATGTACTATTTGTTTTAGGGGTACAGTTCTGTGATTCATCAGTCTTACATAATTCACAGCATTCACTATAGCACATACCCTTCCCAGTGTCCATCATCCTGTCACCCTATCCCTCCTACTCCAACCCCCCATTCTAGCAACCCTCAGTTTGTTTCCTGAGATTAAGAGTCTTTTATGGTTTGTCTCTTTCTCTGGTTTTGTCTTGTTTCATGTTTCCCTCCCTTCCCCTATGATCTTCTGTCTTGTTTCTCAAATTCCTCATATCAATGATATCATATGATAATTGCCTTTTTCTAATTGACTTATTTCACTTAGCATAATACCCTCTAGTTCCATCCATGTCATTGCAAATGTCAAGAATTCATTTTTTGATGACTGCATAATATTCCATTGTATATATATACCACATCTTCTTTATCCATTCATCTGTTGATGGACATCTAGGCTCTTTCCATAGTTTGGCTACTGTGGACATTGCTGCTATAAACATTCAGGTGCACATGCCCTTTTGGATCACTACATTTGTATCTTTATCATAAATACACAGTAGTGCAATTGCTGGGTCATAGGGTAGGTCTATTTTCAACTTTTTGAGGAACCTCCATACTGTTTTCCAGAGTGGTTGCACCAGCTTGCATTCCCACCAGCAGTGTAGGAGGGTCCCCCTTTCTCCACATCCTTGCCAACACCCATCGTTTCCTGACTGGTTAATTTTAGCCATTCTAACTGGTATGAGATGGTTTTGCTTTCTATTTCCCTGATGCCGACTGATGTGGAGCACTTTTTCATGTGTCTTTTGGCCATTTGGATGTTTTCTTTGCAGAAATATCTGTTCATGTCTTCTGCCCATTTCTTGATTGGCTTATTTGTTCTTGAGGTGTTGAGTTTGATATGTTCTTTGAGGTGTTGAGTTTGATATGTTCTTTATAGATTTTGGATACTAGCCCTTTATCTGATAATGTCATTTGTGAATTTCTTCTATTCTGTCAGTTGTCTTTTTGTTTTGTAGATTATTTTCTTTGCTGTGCAAAAGCTTTTTATCTTGATGAAGTCCCAATAGTACATTTTTGCCCTTGCTTCCCTTGCCTTTGCTGATGTTCCTAGGAAGAAGTTGCTGTGGCTGAGGTCAAAGAGGTTGCTGCCTGTGTTCTCCTCAAGGATTTTGATGGATTCCTATCTCACACTTAGCTCTTTCATCCATTTTGAGTCTATTTTTGTGTGTGGTATAAGGAAATGGCCCAGTTTCATTTTTCTGCATGTGGCTGTCCAGTTTTCCAAACAAAATTTGTTGAAGAGATGATCTTTTTCCCAATGGACATTACTGCTTTGTCGAAGATTAGTTGACCATAGAGTTGAGGGTCCATTTCTGGGCTCTCTATTCTGTTCCATTGATCTATGTGTCTGTTTTTGTGCCAGTACCATACTGTCTTGATGATGACAGCTTTGTAATAGAGCTTGAAGTCTGGAATTGTGATGCCACCAACTTTGACTTTCTTTTTTAACATTCCTCTGGCTATTTGGGGTCTTTTCTGGTCCCATATAAATTTTAGGATTATTTGTTCCATTTCTTTGAAAAAAGTTGATGGTATTTTGATAGGTATTGCATTAAATGTGTAGATTGGTCTAGGTATCATAGACATTGTCACAATATTTTTTCTTCCAATCCATGAGCATGGAACATTTTTCTATTTCTTTGTGTCTTCCTCAAATTCTTTCATGAGTATTCTATAGTTTTCTGAGTATAGATTCTTTGCTTCTGTAGTTAGATTTATTTCTAGATAGCTTATGGTTTGGGTGCAATTGTAAATGGCATTGACTCCTTAATTTCTCTTTCTTTTGTGTCTTGTTGTTGGTGTAAAAATACATATGACTTCTTGATCAAGAATTACTGAGTAATCTGTTTTCAGGGTATTAATGAATAATTTTGGCTTGATAGATGATTCAGCCGGCAGAAACTTCATTCTAAAATTTATAAAAAATTTCTGTATTATTTAAGATATTCTCTTTGTGTCATGAATAAAACACATAGTTTCATGAGCATTACAAGTAAAGACACTTAAATTAAGCTTATATTAAGATATTCTTTTAAGATTAAATTTTAAGACTTCAGGACACAAATCTATTAAAATGTGCTAATGAAACTATATTAAAGTTTCAGCTTGTGCTGTGGTATACAGTTGCAGGTGGCTCTGGTTTGTAACAGAGGCTCTACCTTCTCAGGATAGTTCTGTTTTCTAGCAGTAATCCCCAAAGATGATTGGTTCTCTTCACAGAAATCTCAAAACCTTGTCTCAATGTAAAGTACCAGTATTCTCATTTCTAGCTTCCAATCATGATGGAGTAACAGGGACCAGATTTACTCTCCTGTCTCTAACAATTTTGAAAATGTTCAAATCATAGAAATAAGAATTTTCACATTGCACAGCAGGCAGCAAAACACTAATCCCTGAGGGAAAGTAAAGAAATTAGATGAGCCTTTGAATCTTCTTATTACTGCCTGGAGAGAATTTATAGTCTACCAAGAAGGAAAAGTAAACCCAAACAGAACCTGAAGATGTCTCTGAGTTGAGGAAATAGAGTTGAGAGATTGTAGGATTTCAAGGGAGCTAGAATTCACATGATTATGATCACATGAGTATCATGAAAGAGAGAGTCCCATAGAGATATATTCTAGACATCTTCAGAAGATTTATTCTGCATGTGTTTAGCTGAGTATCAAGCATTTCATATGTGTGAGGAAATTACCCAACACTAGAGGCACCTGGGTGGCTGAGTTGGTTAAGCTGCTGCCTTCGGCTCAGGTCATGATTCCAGGATCCTGGGATCGAGTCCCACATCAGACTCCCTGATAAGCAGAGAGCTTGCTTCTCTCTCTCCCTCTGCCTGCCACTCTACTTACTTGTGCTATTTCTCTGTCAAATAAATAAATAAAATCTTTAAAAGAAAAAAAAAAGAAATTACCCAACCCTAGAAAAGAACCATTGGAAAAGAGCTAGTGGAACACTCCCAGAGGTCACAGACAGTTGGTTTATATTCCTATCCAGCAAAAATACATAGTTATTAGTTAGAGTACTCAGAAGGGTAATACCTCAGTAGTGGGGCAAAATTAGCCCTGCACCAAAAGCTGCACTCTTCCTGATTAATAAAGCCTAAAATTGAGCCTCAAAAGGATAAAATTTTCCAAATAACTCAACTTTTCATTGAATAAAACTCAAGAATATTTTGAGTATCTGGTAACCAACAATGTAAAATTCATAATATCTGGCTTTCAAAGAAGGAAAAAGATGACCTATCATGAAGAGAAAAATCAATCAGTAGAAACAGACTCAGAAATGATTTACATGATAAAATTAATGGGTAATAATTTTAAAACCATATTACAGTTCTGTACTATACATTCAAGAAGATAAAGGAAATCATGAGCATGTTAAGGAAACAAAAATAATATGTAAAATGACTCCAATAAAACTCCTAAGAGACAAAGAAAAATACATGGCTTGAGATATATACATTGGGTTGGATCAACAGGAGATTAGATACTACAGAAGAAAAGATTAATAAATGTGAAGACGTCACAACAGAAACTATTAAACACAGAGAAAAAAGACTGAAAAAATGAACGAAACATCAATGAGCAGCAGAACAACTTTAGTTGGCATACTATATGGGAAATTAGAATACCCAAAGGAGAGGAGAAAGAGGCCAAGACAGAAAAAATATTTGTGGAAATAATGATTGAAAATTTTATTTTGAAACTGAATATTGATAAAAACTATGAGCCTATAGATTCGGTAAGTTCAACAAACCCCAAACACAAGAAACATAAAGAAAATTACCCCAGAAAGATTATAATTAAACTGCTTAAAATTAGTGATAGAGCGAAATCTAAAGAGTAGCCAGAAGAAAACACATTATGTAAAGAAAAATGAATGATAGTGACTGTCAAAAATAATGCAAGGTAGAAGACAGTGGAGTGATATCTTTAATGTATTGAAAGAAAAAAAGACTCCTATCAACCTAGATTGATACACTCATCAAAAATATCTTTGAAAGCAAAGGCAAAATAGACATCTTCAGTTATATACACACTGGAAGAATTTAACTCAGAATTGCACTATAAGAAATGCATTAGATTTGCATTATAAGAAATTCTAAAATGTGCTTCATAGGTAGAAGGAAAAAGACACCAGAGGGAACTCTGAATTTATACAAATAAATAAAGAATATTCAAAATGGTAAATATATATAGATATAAAAGATGCAAAGGGAGTCAACTATCAAACACTGATGCTGAGAATATAAAATGATATAATAATTTTGGTATACAGTTTGAAGGTTCTTTTTATAAGTTACATTTCACTTACTATTTGAACTAAACATTCTTTTCCTAGGTATTTATCCAAAGCAAATAAAACACAATAAGACTTTTATTTAAATACTTATAGCATTTTTATTCAAAATAACTGAAACCTGAAAAGAATCCACATACCTATCAACAGGTGAGGGGATAAATAAATTGTGATGTATCCATGTAATGGATTTGAATAATAGTAAAATGTAAATATCAAATGATACTACAGTAATAAGAAGGAATGATTTATTGATAAATACAGCACAGTAGATAAATCTCAAGATTCATTTTTGACTATCATAGGTTAAGTAGAATACATGGCTTGTGATTTTATTTATATAAAATTCTATAAAATGCAAAGTAATTTTATAGGCCTACCTCAGAGATATTGCAAGTTTAGTTTTAGACTACCACAATAAAGTGAATATTATAATAGTGAGTCAAATTATTTTTCTGATTTCCCAGTTCATAAAAAAATATGTTTATATTATATGGTAGTCTATTAAATGTGCAATAGCATATGACTAAAAAAACAATGTACATACCTTAATTTTAAATAATTTATTGCTAAAAAATGCTGTCTTCTGAGTGCTAATGGAGATATATAGTGAGATTAATGTTGTTTTTGTGCCTGCTAAATATAACATCCATTCTGCAGCCATAGATCAGGAGTCATTTTGACTTTCAAGTCTTATTATTTAAGAAATACATTTGGTAAGGCTATAGCTGCCATAGATAGTAATTTCTCTGATTGATTTGGACAACATAAATGAAAACCTTGTGAAAAGGATTCACAATTCTAGATATAAATTAAAAACATTCATGATTCTTGGGAAGAGGTAAATATATCAACAGTAACAAGAATTTGGAAGAAGATGATTTTAACCCTCATGGATGACATTGAGGGGTTTAAGACTTCGTGAAGTAACTGCAGATACGGTGGAAATAGTGAGAGACCTAGAAGCAGAAGTGGGGCCTGAAGAATTGCCACAAACTCATGATAAAATTTGAACAGATGAAGAATTGCTTCTAATGGGTGAGCAGAGATATTTCTTGAGATGTAATTAATTGGTGAAGATGCTGTGAAGATATTGAAATAACAACAAAGGATTTGGAATATTATATAAACTTAGTTGATAAAGCAGTAGCAGGGTTTGAGAGGATCAACTCTAAAAGATGTTCTACCATAGGTAAAATGCTATTAAACAGGACTGCATGCTACACAATCATTCATGAAAATAAGAGCCAATTAATATGGCAAATCCATGCCCTCCCTCCTTCTTTTCCTTCCTTCCTTCTTTCCTTTTCACTTCATTACCAATTTAGATTGAGGGAATAATATATGTGGACACTCTTCTAGTGCTAAGAATAAAGAAGTAAGTAAGTTAAGATCTTTAGTCCCACTAAAGCTGCAGTGAAGAGGGGCAACAAAGAAATAACAAGGAAATAAGTGTCTTATAGTAAGTCTGGTAAGGATAAAAGCTAGGAAGAAAAATGAAGTAGAATAAAGAAGTAGAGGTGACAGGACAGAGTGGTGTTGATATATAGGACACAAAAAATGCATAAATGTCTCTCCTTACTGATCTTTGAGTAGAGCTCTCATAAAGGGAGTGAGCCAGGCCAAAGCGTATTTCAGATATAGACTAGTAAGTATAGAGGTACTGAGGGTAGAGTTTTATTACTGTGTTCAAAGAACAGCACTGGGGCTAGTGTGATTTAAGTGGAGAGAACAAATTGGAAAGTGCTTGGAAAGAAGTTTGGAGACATTATGTCATATACAAAAAATTAAGGATTTTGGATTTGGCTCAAATTACTACTGGAAGGCATCAGGATGTTTTGAGTAGGAGAATGACCTGCTATGAGTTACATTTTCATTTACTCTTTTGTAAAGAATAAGCCATATGGTAGCAAAAGTGGAAGCAACCAGATCATTTCAGAATAAAGTAATTTTAAGGCAAGAGATGATGGTGGGTTGCACTATATGGAAGTCATGGATATGGTAATAATTGGTGAGATTTTGAATGTATTTTGATAGTAGAACCACAAATATTATTCATGGATTAGATGCAAGGAAAATTAAGAAAAATTAAAAGTGGCTTCTTGTTTTTGTCCTGAGCTACTGGGTGAATTGTGTTATCATTTACAGAGGTGGGAAGATTAGAAGAGAAGCAGGTTTTAGGAGAAAAGTCAAAGTTCTGTTTGGGAGCTGTTAAATTTTTGGTGTTTATTAGCTATTAAAGTAGGCAGTTGGGCATATGAATCTGGAGCTCCAGAGAGATAAAGAACCTGGAGATACAGTATGTGGATGCTATTTACAGTAATAAAACCTGATGATATCACTATTAAAAGGGTATCATTAGGGAAACAGGAACTAGGTATTTCAACAGAGGAGATATAATTTAGGCAACTATACACATATTGGGGCTGACATAGCAAAAATGGGAACACAAAGAAACTGTAGAGTAGATCACTGCAGGAAGCAGCTGATAACCCAACTCACAGGGAGAACAAAAGGGGGAGAGTTAGAGGCTTGGAGTCAAAAAGTTCAAACCACTCAGTGGTAGACTGCTAAATGGGCATAGAGAAGATAGTTGAGGGAGTCCTGAAAAAATCAAGCACTTCAACATTTGAGGTTGGGAAGAGGAGGTAAATCTGCAAAGTGATTAAGGATAATTAGCTTATGAGGTGAGAGGAAACTAGAAAGAGGGTAGAATACCAGAAGACAAGTGAAAAAAAGGCTCAAAAAGGAGAGATTATCTAACCATGTTAAATGCTCTTTATAGGGGATGAAGACTGAAAGTTGCTATGGGATTTGATCAGATGGAGGTTGTTGATGCCTTGACAAGAGTGGATGTACTGGGGTTATGGCAATAAAGTCTGGAGTGAGTTCAAATAGGAATAGGAGGCATGATAGTGAGTTTATACAAATGTTTCTTTTTAAATTTTGTATTTCTTTTTATTTTAATAATTAAAAAAAATTTTTTTATAAACATATAATGTATTATTAGTCCTAGGGGTACAGGTCTATGAATTGCCAGGTTTACACACTTCAAAGCACTCACCATAGCACATACCCTCCCCAATGTCTATAACCTCACCACCGTCTCCTACCCCCCTCCCCCTGGCAACCCTCAGTTTGTTTTGTGAGATTAATAGTCTCTTGTGGTTTGTCTCCCTCCTGATCCCATCTTGTTTCACTTATTATTTTCCTACCCCCCAAACCCCATGTTGCATCTCTACTTCCTCATATCGGGGAGATCATATGATAGTTGTTTTTCTCTGATTGACTTATTTCTCTAAGCATAATACCCTCTAATTCCATCTACGTAATCGCAAATGGCAAGATTTCATTTCTTTGATGGCTGCATAGTATTCGATTGTATATATATTCCACATGTTCTTTATCCATTCATCTCCTGATGGACATCTAGTTTCTTTTCATAGTTTGGCTATTGTGGACACTGCTGCTATAAACATTCAGGTGCACGTGCCCCTTCGGATCACTACATTTGTATCTTTAGGGTAAATACCCAGCAGTGCAATTGCTGGGTCATAGGGTAGCTCTATTTTCCACTTTTTGAGGAACCTCCATGCTGTTTTCCAGAGTGGTTGCACCAGCTTGCCTTCCCACCAACAGTGTAGGAGGGTTCCCCTTTCTCCACATCCTCACCAGCATCTGTTATTTCCTGACTTGTTAATTTTAGCCATTCTAATTGGTGTGAGGTGATATCTCATTGTGGTTTTGATTTGTATTTCCCTGATGCCGAGTGATGTGGAGCACTTTTTCATGTGTCTGTTGGCTATCTGCATGTCTTCTTTGCAGAAATGTCTGTTCATGTCCTCTGCCCATTTCTTTCTTTTTTTAAATTAGTTTTAAAATTTTTTATAAACATATAATGTGTTTTTATCCCCAGGGGTACAGGTCTGTGAATTGCCAGGTTTACACATTTCCCAGCACTCACCATAGCACATACCCTCTCCAATGTCCATATCCCCATGACCCTCTCCTGACCCCCCTCCCCCCAGCAACCCTCAGTCTGTTTTTTGAGATTGCGTCTTTTATGGTTTGTCTCCCTCCCGATCCCATCTTCTTTCACTTTTTCTTTTCCTACCCACCAAACTCCCCACTTTGCATCTCCACTTCCTCATATCAGGGAGATCATATGATAGCTGTCTTTCTCTGATTGTCTTATTTTGCTAAGCGTAATACCCTCTAGTTCCATCTATGTCATTGCAAATGGCAAGATTTCATTTCTTTTGATGGCTGCATAGTATTCCAATATATATATATATATATATACCACTTCTTCTTTATCCATTCATCTGTTGATGGACATCTAGGTTCTTTTCATAGTTTGGCTATTGTGGACATTGCTGCTATAAACATTCGGGTGCACGTGCCCTTTTGGATCACTACATTTGTATCTTTAGGATAAATACCCAGTAGTGCAATTGCTGGGTCATAGGGTAGTTCTATTTTCAACATTTTGAGGAACCTCCATGCTGTTTTCCAGAGTGGTTGCACCAGCTTTCATTCCCACCAACAGTATAGGAGGGTTCCCCTTTCTCCGCATCCTCGCCAGCATCTGTCATTTCCAGACTTGTTAATTTTAGCCATTCTGACTGGTGTGAGGTGATATCTCACTGTGGTTTTGATTTGTATTTCCCTGATGCCGAGTGATATGGAGCACTTTTTCATGTGACTGTTGGCCATCTGGATGTCTTCTTTGCAGAAATGTCTGTTCATGTCCTCTGCCCATTTCTTGATTGGATTATTTGTTCTTTGGGTGTCGAGTTTGCTAAATTCTTTATAGATTTTGGATACTAGCCCTTTATCTGAATTGTCGTTTGCAAATATCTTCTCCCATTCTGTCAGTTGTCTTTTGGTTTTGTTAACTGTTTCCTTTGCTGTGCAAAAGCTTTTGATCTTGATAAAATCCCAATAGTTCATTTTTGCCCTTGCTTCCCTTGCCTTTGGCGATGTTCCTAGGAAGATGTTGCTGCGGCTGAGGTCGAAGAGGTTGCTGCCTGTGTTCTCCTCAAGGATTTTGATGGATTCCTTTCTCACATTGAGGTCCTTCATCCATTTGGAGTCTATTTTCATGTGTGGTGTAAGGAAATGGCCCAGTTTTATTTTTCTGCATGTGGCTGTCCAGTTTTCCAAACAAAATTTGTTGAAGAGATGATCTTTTTCCTAATGGACATTACTGCTTTGTCGAAGATTAGTTGACCATAGAGTTGAGGGTCCATTTCTGGGCTCTCTATTCTGTTCCATTGATCTATGTGTCTGTTTTTGTGCCAGTACCATACTGTCTTGATGATGACAGCTTTGTAATAGAGCTTGAAGTCTGGAATTGTAATGCCACTAACTTTGGTTTTCTTTTTCAATATTCCTCTGGCTATTTGAGATCTTTTCTGGTTCCATATAAATTTTAGGATTATTTGTTCCATTTCTTTAAAAAAATATGGATATACAAATGTTTTCAAGGAGTTACATAACAAATGTTTTCAAGGAGTTACATAAGAAATTGGAGAAAGGAAATAGAGAAGCAGTGGAAAGGAATATGAGATTATGGTTTTTGTTTTTTGTTTTCTTTTTTCTTTTACTATCAGATATGACAAATTGACTTGCTGATGGGAAAGATTTAAATGAGAGGAAAAAACTTGATTGCAGGAGAAGGATAATTGCAAGAGCAAAATTCTTGAGTAAGTCAAAGGAGAAGGACACAGTGTGGAAGTTAAGGAATTGGACATTCATTTATTTTAAAAAGAAACTTGAGACTATGAGTACTGATAATGGAGGGTTGGTTGATTTTATAGTAGGAAGCTGAAGTTCTCTTATGCTGGCTTCTGTTTTCTCAGGGAATTACAATGCATTAAAATCAGCTAAAAGTTAAGAGAAAAATGAGACAATGGAGGTTTGGGAAGAAAGGAAAATATAGTCATTTTGACTAGGCTGAAGTTAGTGGTCATCAATAGCGGGCAAGGGTGGGAATAATGAGAACTGTTCACTCTGGATACAGACGGTAAGCCATGAATTTTCTGTAGAAAAATTTAAAATAATTTTAAATTATTACTTTAAATAATTTTAAATCTTAAATTCAAATCAAAACTTAATCAATAATCAAATGTCTATACAAGTAAATTAAATGTTTAAATAAAAATTTAAGATTTATGTTAAAATTTTAAATTAAAATTGGTCTGTTATTATGCTGAGTGAAATAAATCAAGCAGAGAGAGTCAATTATCATATGGTTTCACTTAGTTGTGGAGCATAAAGAATGACACGGAAGACATTGGGAGATGGAGAGAAGTGCGTTCAGGGAAATTGGAGGGGGAGACAAGCCATGAGAGACTGTGGACTCTGAGAAACAAACTGAGTGTTTTGGAGGGGAGGGGGGTGGGGGGTTGGGTGAGCCAGGTGGTGGGCATTATGGAGGGCACGTATTGCATGGAGCATTTGGTGTAGTGCATAAACAATGAATTTTGGAACACGGAAAAGAAATAAAATTAAAAACAAAATAGCCAAAAACCAAAACAGAACAAAACAAAATTGGTCTGTTATTTATTATCATCACATGTAGGCAATTTTAAACAATGTCAGTGATACTGTACTCCCTGAAACAAATGTTTTATCAATCTAAGTTCTAATCTAAATGGTTGCTATAATTATTCTTGAGTTTTAATAACTTCAATTTAGCACATGAAAATATGCTACATTGCTAATGTCCTTATTCTTTAATAAATATTGTATTCTGTTGAGTTATTTTGGGGAATTAATATTTAAAAAATTGGCCTCTGAGCTCCAATACAGAGTTAACTTCAGTGGTTTCCTTTGTAATTTAAAATGGTTTATAATCATTTGCTCTTGCTTCAGGTGAATTCGCCTCTGTATATATTCCCAAGGTTAACAGTAAATTGAAAATAAACAATGATAGTTTAGTGATTGTAAAGACAACAGTACTTGAATTATTTCAATATTGCAATTTTCTATGTGAGCACTTGGAGTTTTTAACTGTTTATAAGTTGCAACAGTGGAACAGAGTTCAAATTGTGAGTTGTTATAGTTTTTTTTTTTTTTGAGAATTCAATTTTTATTTATTCCATAAAATATATTTGTTCTTTGCCATAATTATTGCAGATGTGTTGTGGAAGAAGAGAGGATGTTGCAATATGACCCGTTTGTGGTGTCAGTGTGTTGTGTACAGCTGGCGGTCATGAACGTTAAATGAGATTGCTAGCATGTTTCTGTGTCTCCCTCCACCCCAGCATATTAAACTGTAGAGTCACAGGCAGCACTCCTGCTCCCAGCATTCAGGGACAGTGTCAGCTAACTGGCTTTGAGATAGAAGACAACACTATGCAAAGGGCAGAGCAGATTATAAGATATTCGTTCATAAATGTGTGTGAGCTTTGGTGATTTAAAGGAGGTAGGGACTAAGGTTATTTACATAATAGAGTTGGGAGAAATGAGCAAATAAAATCCAAGTTACCACTATTAATTTGTTTTTGCTTATACCCACAGGCTAGTCAAGGTTAAAGAACTTGGGTTATACTTATTTGTGCTATAGCATCTTCATGAAAAAATAAACAGAGGAAGATATCTGTCCCATTTATCTTTGAAGTATACAAGGGGGCAGGTAAAATGCTTAAATATATACAATTAGTAAAGCTGATAAATAGGATTTAACTCAGGCTTTCTGGTTTCCTTTTAGTGGCTCATATATTAAAATAGATCAAAATATATGGTGTAGAAACTATAAGATAAACTTCTTTATTGAACTCAATGTCAAATGATATGCATTTAAATAATACATCCACTTCTGTTTTTCACAGCTAGTGATGTGTAGAATTCAGGGAAAATCTAGAGAGAGCAATCAAGATGTTATTAGAATGAGAAAATAATTTTTCACTGGAAGCATGGTGCATATCTTTCTTCTAGCTAAATTTATAGGCTATATTCCAAAGTCAATTCAGGGATTTTATTTGTAAAGGAATTATTTTGTTCATTTAAATTGTTCTTTTATTTCAAAGTTGATTTACACTTTAATGAATTATTTACAGAAATAGTTTTTTGTGTGTATCTACTATATGCTAAGAAAACATCTATGGTGTAGAATCAAGGAATACTTATGAGGCAGTTATGAACTGCAGTTTAAAAACTCATCTACAAAAAAAAAAAAAAACAACAAAACTCATCTACAGAGAAACATACTCTCCTGACTCCACTTACTGTTTAGTATTTCTGGGTAGTTAGAAAATTTTAAACTTAGTCTCTTGTATTTCCTGCTTCCTTCCCCCAAATTAGTTTCAGAAATGTGTTATATCAAGATATTGGGGAACACAGGATGTCATTATTAAGTAAATATCTTAGTTTGAAGGTTGCAGTTGATATGTCATGGTTTGAGTTAGCATGGCCATTCTGATTTTGTGGCTTTATGTTAATTTAGTGTAATGCTTGGGGAATCTTCCTAGGAGGCTGATCATGTTACAATGAGCTTGGATATACCATATTGGCAAAACTCTTCCAGGTCTTTGTGATATTTCACATAGAACTGCTGTAGAGTTTGGAGAGGAAATTTACCCCCTTCCCCTTCTCCCCTGTCCCAGGCCCCCAGTCAGGGAAACTCTACTTTCTTATTTGGTGTTGGGTTGGGTATAGGGGTTAAGAGATCTTCTCTCTCTGTGTTTTGTCCAAAATATTTTGTTGATACCTTGTGTTAGTTTTTCCTATTGTTGTTGTAACAATTGACCACAACATTAACATCTTAAAACAACACACATTTATTTTTTACAGTTCTGAGCTAAAATCAAGGTGTTGGTAGGTCTGTGTTCATTCTGGGACCTCTCAGGGAGAATTTGTTTCCTTTCCTTTTCCAGTTTCTAGAGGCTGTCTTTAGCTCGTGTCCTGCAGTTAGCAATCACATTATTTTAACTCTACTTCCATCCTCACATCTTTTTCTGATTCTTAGGCTCCCATATCCCTCTTTCACTTCTAAGTACCCTCGAGAATTCCTTGGGCCCACCTGGATAATTTGGATTAATCTCCCCATCTCAAGATCCTTAATGTAATAGCATTTGCAAAGTCCCTTTTGCCATGTAAGGAAACATAATTACAGGTTCTAGTGATTAGAACGTGGACATATTTGGTGGTCATTATTCTGTCTATGACACAACTCAAAATTCCTGATCTATCTGGGACTTAGGCTTTTTGGAAAAGCCTGAGAGAAAAATTAGGGTTTTTCTGTTTTTGTTATTGTTTTGCTATATATCATTCTATTTGAATCTAATTCTTTGCTTGAATGAGAGGAAAGAAAAATACTGAGAGGAGAAGCCCAACAGTAACAAGTCAGTATGGAATTTTTTTTTGTCCCACAAGACATACATATTAAAAAAAATTGTTGGGGCTCCTGGGTGACTCAGTGGGTTAAGCCTCTGCCTTCAGCTCGGGTCATGATCCCAGAGTCCTGGGATCGAGCCCCGTGTCAGGCTCTCCGCTCAGCAGGGAGCCGGCTACCCCGCTCTCTCTGCCTGCCTCTCTGCCTACTTGTGATCTTTCTTTCTCCATCAAATAAATAAATAAAATCTTAAAAAAAAACTTGTTTAGCTAAATGGAAATGTTTAATGGAAGCATAAATATTTTTTTATCAAGTATCCTGTTATTTTCTGAAGGGGCACACTTACTACTGTTTTTCTTCACTGAAGACAATACTGATGATATGAGCCTCATACAAATTAATACATGTTAAATAAGTGGAGTAAAGTGAAGTCTTATGGTTTCTTTTCTGGAATGTTACGTGAGTTCATTTGCAATCCTGGATTAAGGGAAAGTACTCATCTCCATTGGGATTTCATTGTCCTGATGCAAGCTGATCCTGTTGAAATTCTTGGAATGGAAAACACACTATTGAAAGGGGAGAAGGTGGGAGTTGTGGTCTGGCATATCCCACCCCCGGTCTATCTCTTCAGACAGGATTCCCTCCCCCAACCAACATGTATTGTATGTACAACTAGATCAAGTTCCTATAGCTGCTAACCTCCCTCTCTTCAAGGTTAGTTGGGCATGTTCTGTTTTCCACTGGTAAAATCATTTGGCTGCCATCTTTGTTCCTTCATTGGCCTGGAGAACAGTATAGCACACATGGAAGCCCTTACTAAATTCACTTAGCAAGCCTTAAATGATAACCAACAAAGGCCATCCTTACTTAATACTGAAATGTCTCTGAGAAAAGCTGTCTTCCAAAACAGAATGTCCTTAGACATTATTACTGCCTCAAAAGGAGGTACCTGTGCCATTATCCAAACAGAATGTGTGTTCATACCTGATGAATCTGCTAATGTATCTTCTTTACTAGGTCACCCAAGAACACAAGTGAACATCCTGAATGATCCAACTTTCAGCCTAGGGGACTTAATAAATTAATGGTTACAATCATGGACTTCTTAGTAGAAAAAAATATTTAGTCATTTTGGGAATCATTATCTTGATCTCTGTTTTCTCTTGCATGTACCCCTATTGTTGCTATGGTATGTGCCTCATTTGACATCTGTCTGGAATCAGATAGATGCCAAATGAGCTACCTCCATCCTAGTGAAACCCTTTACTGACCACTCAGGACACACTGCCAAAGAAGGGAGAATGTAAGATTATAAGAGCCAACAGGACGGGTGTAGTGTTGGGGAAGGTTATTGAGAGGACACGACTGCTAGTTGACCTGTAAGCTGGACCTGGGCAATCCAAGGTTTCTTAATTCTCCTCTGTCCTCAGAATGTGCATCTGCCCACCATTCCCATGCTAGGGGCTGTTTTAAGAACACAGCCTTGAGAGAGTAATCTGTTGCTGAGACCATCTGGACTAAATTCATGACTGAATCCAGTTAAGTCTTCTATATAAACTTTTAAGATTCTGGTGGGCAGATGTGGAGACCTACTGGTTTGTGTCTTGTGGCTGTCCAAGACAAGCCCCTTCTGTAAGTTTATTAAAACTGTCACCTATCAATTTGGAGTGGCCTGGCAATTTCTTCAGTCTCTCCTTGCCTTCTGTGTATGGGAACCAGTTTGCAAACCAACATTTCCATTTCCCTGTCCATTAGTGATGTTGAGCACCTTTCATTCACCTGTTGACCATCTCTCTCTCTCTCTCTCTCTCTTTTTTTGGCCATCTGTATGTCTTTAGAAAAATGTCTAGTCATATCTCCTGGCTAGTTTTTAACTGTTTTTGTTTGTTTGTTTGTTTGTTTGGTATGTATGAATTCTTTATACGTTTTGAATATTATCCCCTTGTTAGATGTATGATTTGCAAATACTTTCTATTCAGTAGGTTGCTTTTTCATTTTATTTATGGTTTCCTTTGTAATGCAGAAGCTTTTTAGCTTGAGGTAGTCCAACTTGTTTATTTTTTATTTTGCTGCCTTCACTCTTGGAGTTAGATCCAAAAAAATCATCACCAAGACTAATGTCAAGGAGCTTACCACTGTTTTCTTCTAGGAATTTTGTGGTTTCAAGTCTTACATTCAAGTCTTTAATTCATTTTGAATTACTTTCTGTGTATGTTGTAAGATAGTTTCATTCTTTTGCATGTGTCTGTCCAGTTTTCCCAACAGTATTTATTTAAGAGACTGTTCTTCCCCATTGCATATTCTTGGCTCCTTTGTTGTAGATTAGTTGTCTATATAAGTGTGGGTTTATTTCTGGGCTCTCTATTCTATTCCATTGATCTATGTGTCTGTTTTTATGCCAGTGTCATACTGTTCTGATTATGATAGCTTTGTAATATAGTTTGAAATCAGGGAGTATGATGCCTCTAACTTTCTTCTTTATCAAGATTGTTTTTCACTATTTGGGGTCTTTTGTGATTCCATGCAGATTTTAAGATTGTACTATGTCTGTGAAAAATACTATTGAAATTTTGATAGGGGTTGCATTGAATTTGTAGATTGGGTAGTATGCACATTTTAACAAAATTAGTTCCTCCAATCCATGAGCATGGAAAATCTTTCCACTTATGTGTATCTTCTTATTTCCTCTGAGTCACCCAGTTTAAATTCTGAGCTGGGAAGGAACAAGTACATTTGTTATATTAAAAATTTAGATATAATCACATATAACATTATACTTGTTTTAGGTTTATAATATAATGATATCATATTTGTATATATTGTGAAATGATCAACATAATAAGCCTAGGTAACATCCATCAGTATATATAGTTACCTAATTTTTTTCTTGTTACAAAAATTTTCAAGATTTATTCTGTTAGTAACTTTCAAATATACAATAACAGCTCTATTAACTATAGTCCTTGCTATGCATTATATCCCCAAGACTTACTGATTTTATAGTCAGGATTTGCCAAGTACATTTCTTTAGGAGAGAGATACAAGGGTGGAAATGAAATTTTCTTTATAATCCTTGATTTTAAGAAATTGGATATGAAATATGAGGGAGTAATTAATTTATTTATTCTTTTTATAAATCTGTCAATTGCTCTGAATTTTGGAGATCTACTTTGTCTAATTTAAATATATAAATTAGATAATTTTGGAACACCTTTCCAGTTCATAACTCTCTGAGCACTTGTACCCCATATGAATAAGCCCCTGAGTGCCATTCATTCATTCATTTATCCTCCACTCATTGAACAAAATAATTGTTAAATGCACATTTATGTCTGGCACAATCTAAGGCATTTGACATATAGTGGTGAACAAGGTAAGAAAGATTTATGCTCCATGGCATAACATGGCATTACTTTCTGGTGGCAAGTGAGTAAAAAAATGAACATAATAATTACAAATAGCAATGAGTGCAGTGAAGGCAATAAATGGCATAGGGATGGCCTAGGGGTATTGTTTTAAGTGTATCTACTACAGTAATTTGGGCTAGAGATATATACATGGTCAAGTTACCATTTGATGTCCCCAAGATTTTCAAATGATGAATAAAACAAAGAAGTTGGGAGTATGTTTATATTCTAGGAGAACTGTACTTCCTGAATATAACCCCATTTCACATTATGACTTCATAAAAGAGAAATGAAATATTAGAAGGAGAAGAAATACACAACAGGTTTCTACATGAAGTCTATATAGTTGAAGCAGAAAATTTCTGTACTTCACAGTATAATATTGAACAACATGAAACAATGGCCAAGGATCCCCTGTACCTAGGATACCATCTCTAACACACAGCATTCACAGTATATATAGTTTGGACTGTATATATATTTTTGGACTGCTGTGACCTTGTGGAGATACTGACACAACTGAAACAGCCATCTTTATTTCTTGAATGGAAGCTGCATGTTGAGGATGACTGAAGAACCTTGATTCCTGGCACCATGGAGCCTTCATAATGGCCTAGAGCTTTTTCACTCAAACTTTTGCATGATTGACAAATGAACTTTAATTTTAATTAAGCCGCTGCTATTTTGGCCTTTGTCATAGCAGTTCAGCCATATCCATGTATCAGATATCACTTGTCAACTATTCCTCTCTCTTTTTGTCTTGCTATGGGTACTTACCTCTCAAGTCTCAGCTGAAATACCAATTCCTTAGGAAAGGTTCTCTGACTCCCCAGATTAATGAATCATTTCCCCCAAGGACACTATACTACTTTGAAGATCTCATCACACTCATAAGGCAGCCTTATTTCCTTAAACTTTACAAGGTAAATGAAGAAGGACACAGATGGAGAAGCCATGGGTTCAACCCACAATAAATAGCTGAGACAAGCATTTTGAAGCAAAGGCTCCTAATCAAAATAGACCTAGATTCTCCTACCTGTAGTTCAACACCTATGCATGAGAAACAATAATTTTTGTTTTAAGCTACTGAGTTTTGAGATGGTTTATTTTACAGTGATGGCTAGCTAATTGACATCTTGACTTTCTCATGAAATTTTTGAATGAAGAATTGAGTCATTGAATATAGAGTAGCGGGGACTATTTTCCATACTTGCTGATTTGTCTATGAGAGATCATAGATAGTGTAGCTGGTACATGAGTTTAAGAAGATGGTTGAAAATCTTACTGATAAGTTCTCAGTCTGGTGACAGAGAAATAACTAAGATAGGCAACTACTAAAGTCTGACCACAAGTGACACTCAGGTACTTAAGGAATCCAGGTACTTAAGGAATACAGCAAGTTCTGCTGTATTGGCTGTGGCCCAAATTTGATTGTTGGATACCCATTATGCAGCATTATAATTTAAAATTTGGTCATATTTTTAGATCTTTGGATTGCCAACAGTTATTGAACTCCAGTTCTGTATTATGCACTCTGCCAAGCATTGGGGCATAGAAAAATTAATGTCACAATTTCTTTCTTTGAGGAGTTCCTGGGAGGAAAGAAAAAGACATGTAAAACAATTGTTACAAAGGAGTCAAGATGGCAGAGAAGTAGCAGGCTGAGACTACTTCAGGTTGCGGGAGATCAGCTAGATAGCTTATCTAAAGATTGCAAACACCTACAAATCCAATGGGAGATCGAAGAGAAGAAGAACAGCAATTCTAGAAACAGAAAATCAACCACGTTCTGAAAGGTAGGACTGGTGGAGAAGTGAATCCAAAGCGACGGGAAGATAGACCGCGGGGGGAGGGGCCAGCTCCCGGCAAGCGGCGGAGCAACGGAGCACAAAATCAGGACTTTTAAAAGTCTGTTCCGCTGAGGGACATCGCTCCAGAGGCTTAACTGGGGTGAAGCCCACGCGGAGTCAGCGTGGCCTCAGGTCCCGCAGGGTCACAGAAAGATCGGGGTGTCTGAGTGTCGCAGAGCATGCAGGTATTAGAACGGGGAAGCCGGCTACAGAGACAGAGCCGAGGAGTGACTCTCAGCTCGGGGTTACCAATATTCTTGATGAACACAGATGCAAAAATTCTCACCAAAATACTAGCCAATAGGATTCAACAGTACATTAAAAGGATTATTCACCACGACCAAGTGGGATTTATTCCAGGGCTGCAAGTTTGGTTCAACATATGCAAATCAATCAATGTGATACAACATATTAATAAAAGAAAGAACAAGAAACATATGATACTCTCAATAGATGCTGAAAAAGCATTTGACAAAGTACAGCATACCTTCCTGTTCAAAACTCTTCAAAGTGTAGGGATAGAGGGCACATACCTCAATATTATCAAAGCCATCTATGAAAAACCCATCGCAAATATCATTCTCAATGGAGAAAAACTGAAAGCTTTTCCGCTAAGGTCAGGAACACGGCAGGGATGTCCGTTATCACCACTGCTATTCAACATAGTACTAGAAGTCCTAGCCTCAGCAATCAGACAACAAAAAGAAATTAAAGGCATCCAAATCGGCAAAGAAGAAGTCAAACTATCACTCTTCGCAGATGATATGATACTATATGTGGAAAACCCAAAAGACTCCACTCCAAAACTGCTAGAACTTGTACAGGAATTCAGTAAAGTGTCAGGATATAAAATCAATGCACAGAAATCAGTCGCATTTCTCTACACCAACAACAAGACAGAAGAAAGAGAAATTAAGGAGTCAATCCCATTTACAATTGCACCGAAAACCATAAGATACCTAGGAATAAACCTATCCAAAGAGGCAAAGAATCTCTACTCAGAAAACTATAAAGTACTCATGAAAGAAATTGAGGAAGACACAAAGAAATGGAAAAATGTTCCATGCTCCTGGATTGGAAGAATAAATATAGTGAAAATGTCTATGCTACCTAAAGCAATCTACACATTTAATGCAATTCCTATCAAAGTACCATCCATTTTTTTTCAAAGAAATGGAACAAATAATCCTAAAATTTATATGGAACCAGAAAAGACCGTGAATAGCCAGAGAAGTGTTGAAAAAGAAAGCCAAAGTTGGTGGCATCACAATTCCGGACTTCAAGCTCTACTACAAAGCTGTCATCATCAAGACAGCATGGTACTGGCACAAAAACAGACACATAGATCAATGGAACAGAATAGAGAGCCCAGAAATGGACCCTCAACTCTATGGTCAACTAATCTTCGACAAAGCAGGAAAGAATGTCCAATGGAAAAAAGACAGCCTCTTCAATAAATGGTGTTGGGAAAATTGGATAGCCACATGCAGAAAAATGAAATTGGATCATTTCCTTACACCATACATGAAAATAGACTCTAAATGGATGAAGGACCTCAATGTGAGAAAGGAATCCGTCAAAATCCTTGAGGAGAACACAGGCAGCAACCTCTTCGACCTCAGCCGCAGCAACATCTTCCTAGGAACATCGCCAAAGGCAAGGGAAGCAAGGGCAAAAATGAACTATTGGGATTTTATCAAGATCAAAAGCTTTTGCACAGCAAAGGAAATAGTTAACAAAACCAAAAGACAACTGACAGAATGGGAGAAGATATTTGCAAACGACATATCAGATAAAGGGCTAGTGTCCAGAATCTATAAAGAACTTAGCAAACTCAACACCCAAAGAACAAATAATCCAATCAAGAAATGGGCAGAAGACATGAACAGACATTTCTGCAAAGAAAAAATCCAGATGGCCAACAGACACATGAAAAAGTGCTCCATATCACTTGGCACCAGGGAAATACAAATCAAAACCACAATGAGATACCACCTCACACCGTCAGAATGGCTAAAATTAACAAGTCCAGAAATGACAGATGCTGGCGAGGATGCGGAGAAAGGGGAACCCTCCTACACTGTTGGTGGGAACGCAAGCTGGTGCAACCACTCTGGAAAATAGCATGGAGGTTCCTCAAAATGTTGAAAATAGAACTACCCTATGACCCAGCAATTGCACTGCTGGGTATTTACCCTAAAGATACAAACGTAGTGATCCGAAGGGGCACATGCACCCGAATGTTTATAGCAGCAATGTCTACAATAGCCAAACTATGGAAAGAACCTAGATGTCCATCAACAGATGAATGGATAAAGAGGATGTGGTATATATACACAATGGAATACTATGCAGCCATCAAAAGAAATGAAATCTTGCCATTTGCGACGACGTGGATGGAACTAGAGGGTATCATGCTTAGCGAAATAAGTCAATCGGAGAAAGACAACTATCATATGATCTCCCTGATATGAGGGAGAGGAGATGCAACATGGGGTGTTAAGGGGGTAGGAGAAGAGTAAATGAAGCAAGATGGGATTGGGAGGGAGATAAACCATAAGTGACTCTTAATCTCCCAAAACAAACTGAGGGTTGCTGGGGGGAAGGGGGTTTGAGAGGGGGGGTGGGGTTATGGACATTGGGTAGGGTATGTGCTATGGTGAGTGCTGTGAAGTGTGTAAACCTGGCGATTCACAGACGTGTACCCCTGGGGGAAAAATATATGTTTATAAAAAATAAAATTTAAAACAACAACAACAACAACAACAACAAAACAATTGTTACAATATGTGATATATATTACAGTAGAAGAAAGAGGGTTGTGAGAACATATACACAAAAGAGCAATGATTTAGGTATCTGGGTGGAAGGCTGGAAAAGACTTCACTTGTGTGGTAACTTTTGAGTTTGAGTAGGGAGGACGGACATTCAAGAAGGGTGAGTACAGCTTGGTGAGTGTGGTAGCAGCAATGGAGTGCTGTAGTAGATAACCATTTTTGTGGCTACTACATATACGGGTGAGAGTTGCAGGGCTCAGAGCTGCCACCTAGCCAAGAGCCAATGACTGACTCTGTTTGTGGAATAGAAGACTGCCTTTCTTGTCTTAAGGAAGTATCCGCTCAATGGTGAAATTAATGCTCCTGAGCTCCCTATGGGATCTGAAGCCTGAAGCTTATCTCCAGCTGAGAGCACTTCCTAGCTTAATTTCTCTCTCCTGACCTATCCAGCATCCTTCAGTCTCCATCTCCTGACCTCCATCAATAAATTACTTAAAAAAAAAAAGATTTTATTTATTTATTTGACAGAAAGAGAGCATAAGTAGGCAGAGCGGCAGGCAGAGGGAGAGGGAGAAACAGGCTCTCCACTGAGCAGGGAGCCCAAAATGGGACTTGATCCCAGGACTCCGGGATCATGACCCGAGCCAAAGGTAGCCACTCAACTGACTGAGCCACCCAGGCACCCAGTAAATTACTTTTATAAGAATCACCCATACAGGCTCTACTTAAGGAGCTCCATCTAAGAATGGCCACTCTTTTACTCCACTAAAGACATTCCTGGAATTTTGAGGTTGTTATTATAAAATAACGCAACTTAATAAATAAGAGGATGCTCCCCTTTATTGATAGTTTTCTTTCTTTCTAGGTTAAGAATCACTTACGTGATTTCTTTCCTAAATGTATTTTATTTTATTTTAAAGATTTTATTTATTTATTTTACAGACAGAGATCATAAGTAGGCAGAGAGACAGGCAGAGAGAGAGGAGGAAGCAGGCTCCCTGTGGATCAGAGAACCTGATGTAGGGCTCAATCCCAGGACTCTGGGATCATGACCTGAGCCGAAGACTGAGGATTTAACCCACTAAGCCACCCAGGCACCCCTCCTGAATGTATTTTAGGCATCACTTTGCAGTATGTATAATTCTTATTGAATATGGGTATAGAAAAATTGATTTCTCTGTGATTTTTATTCCTTTATTTTGTTATTGTAAAATCATGCCCTGAAGAAATTACAATAGAAAGGTCAGCTTTGTCATGCCACTAGGATAGACTGAAAGACAGGTGCTGTTCCAAGGCTGTCTTTACATACTAAGTGAATTAGACTGTTGAAGCAATGTTGTGAGGTAGTTCAGATTCCTACATCCTAAAATGGTTCAAATTAATAGAATATGTCGTTCTCCAATAAAACTGCTCTTTTGTGATCTCCTTGAGGGGAAATGTCTGGATTAAAAAACAAAACAAAACAAAAACGAAACAAAACAAAACCTAAAATCCCAGCCCAAGCCAATGGTTGACCTTCTATGAGGCAATGGTCAAGTTTCATGGGGAGACTTTTAAGCTACTTGCCTCTGCCCTAGCTTATGCCATCATTTTCAATTCTAGTTTATATAGTTTCATGATTTTGAGACAATTATTTTCTCACTGCTCACGTATGTTTAGAATTTTAATCTTAGCTAAGGGAAAACTGACATTTGAATGGATGAAAAGAATCAACTTCCATTTTCACTGAAAGTAAATTGCAAATATATGTGAGTTAGATGTTAAAAAGGAAACAGTTACAAACTCTAGAGGGAATATGGGTGAATACTTATGTCCAGATGAAAAGGATTTCCCAAAGGAAGTAGAAGAAATCACAAAGGTGAAAATTCATAATTTGACTATAGAGTAGTTAATAGTTTCCAAGAGTACAGTAAAAGATGATAACATAGAGACCTTTCAGCACAATAGAAACCCCATCCTCTTGAGATCCAGCCAAAACAGATGGGACCAAATATACAACTGATAGACAAAACATGTATGTATCTCTTAAATATATGAACTCTCCAAAAGCCTGACTTTTTACCAAAATAAAATATGCAAATTAAGACTATAAGATATTGTTTTTTACACATCTAATTAGAAACTATTTTAAAAATAGTGATGAACTCACAGTGAGAAATTCACTTTTATATACAGCTCATATGAGTAAAAACTTTTATATACAGCTCATATGAGTAAAAAAAACTCATATGAGTAAAAAAAATTAAAAATAAAATTTATCACATATTTAGACCCAACAGTTCCAGAGAAGAAAATAATCAGGAACATTTATGCAAATTTATATCCAAAGATGATTGGTTATTAGATTGTGAATTTCAATAAAAACACCAAAACTTCACCAATGTCCAGTAATCAGGAAACAGATTAACAGATTATGGTATATAAAAAGATATTGATATTATGTAGACTTCAAAGATTTTTCAGAATCTTTTAAAAATGCTTCTAACAATCTGGATACAAAAACCTACTTGAGATATAATTTTACTTATGTTGAAAAAAAAAAGGTGTCCTTAATAAAGAGCTCAAAAATTTGATACTGATTATTACTATGTTGAGGAACTACGGATAATTTTCTTTTTTCAAACTATTAAGTCAGATCCGAATGTCATTTCTGATTCTTTCAGTCTGGATTACCTGATGGATCTTTTCGTAATTTTTATGTTTCCTTAGAGTCACCCAACTCTAGCTTTAAAAGTTTAGCAGCAACTAGAACATACCATTAGGAGAGAGGCATGAGCCTGGAGATAGAGTGCTCTACAGTGACTCTTTTTTTTTTAAACCACTTTATTGAGATTCTTGATCTCACACAATGGGATGGTAAAAGTTATTTGCAACTCTACAATGATTGCCCTGTTATAGATAACTGAACCAGAGTAACTCACGTGAAATAATATGTGAATAATAAACTTTGTTGTTGTTGTTGTTGTTTTTTTTTTTTTTTTGCAAGTCACAGTTTCTTTGAAAACCTTCTCAATCAGGTGGATTAGGCAGCTCTGGAAGGCCAGATGAAGAGAGTGAGGTCCAAGAATATCAGATGAGCAAATAGGTTATAAAACTGATGATCTATTGATACAGTGGAGCTTAGTTGATAGAATGGGGTTGAGGCAAGACATTTTGCATGAAGGTAGCTGGTTGGGACAGGGATTCAGGGCTGGACTTCAAGACTGGGAGAAATTGAAATTTCAAACCAGAGAACTTAGAATTTAGAAATTGAGAGCTAGAATCACTTCTATGAGATTTTTTTTTTTTCATTGTCTTCATCTGCTTGCTGTATTATCATTATATCTATGATTTATCTCTTACTGGGCTTTTCTTAGTTCCCAGGATTCACTATATTCTTTCTTTTGTCAAGGACTTCTCATATTCTGTAGGTTGTATCTTTCTGCTTCTTCTTTATTAATAGAATGCTAGAGTTTTATTTAGTATAAGGTATTTAGCATGGCTGCCCAGCTAAATGCTTTATTTCCCAGATTTCCTTGTAGCTTGTCATGGTCTTGTGACTATACTGTAGGACATGAGTAGAAGTGATGTGTACAGTTTCCAGGTGATGCTCTTTTTTTTTTTTTTAAGATTTTATTTATTTATTTGACAGAGATCACAAGTAGGCAGAGGGCAGGCAAAGAGAGAGGGAGGAGGAAGCAGGCTCCCTGCCGACCAGAGAGCCTGATGTGGGGCTCGATTCCAGGACCCTGGGATCATGACCTGAGCCGAAGGCAGAGGCTTTATCCCACTGAGCCACGCAGGTGCCCCTCCAGGTGATGCTCTTAAAGGGTGAGGAGCATGTCTTCCAATTCTCCTCTTTTTGCCTATGGCTAGAAACTAGACTTGGGAGATGGAACAGTCATCTTAGACAATAAGATGGAAGCTGTTTGTTGAATAAGGCAGAACAACAAGAGAGAAGAAGACTGAGTTCCTAGTCCTATGAAGCCAATAGATTAGACTTAGATTGCTTATGTCTGAATTGTTATGTAACTGACTAGTAAGTTTTCATTCATATTAAAATGTTGATATTTTGTTTTTTGTTAGAGTCAAACTTTATCTTCTTCCTCTCTCTGCCTTTTGTCTCTCAGACTTCACCTTAAATACCAAAAGAAGTTATTCCCACTTCAAAAACTAGTTTGGTTTCTTCCTAAGATACTGCATTACTTTGTATCTTTGATCACATTTGTACTTTTGTTCTTTGCCAATTTATAAGTCCTGTGAGGGAGGAACTGTATCTTTTTTGTCCTCTAATACATATTAATGATTAAGATTGGTCAAGGTGGGGACTAGAACAGGAGAGGAGAGGACAGAGAGAGGAGAGGGTGGATGGGAGGGGACAAGTGAGGTAGGATCAGTAATTTCCAGGTTTAGTTTGCAAGCAAAGGAGGCTGACTTGGGGAATCTAGGGGCTGTTGTCACTGGCCATTATATGTCACTGGCTATCCTGGTTGGGGGAAAGTGACTTACTTTTATGTCCCTGTGAAACTGGTAGTACTGGCCTAGGAACTTGTATAGAAATAAGCCCAAGGCTATAAGTGTCTTCAGCAGGATTAATTATATGTAAGTATTCTTGGAGTTCTCATCTATAAAATTGAGATAAAAATAAATTCTTCATTGGGTTGTTGTAGCATTAAAAGATATTTCAAGGGAAATACTTGGCATAATGCCATCCATATAGTAAATACTGAGTAAATTAGTTATTGTTATTCTTTGTTTAGGAAATGAATCTCACTTAATTTACTGGTAAGTGGAAAGCTCTCTGATAAGGAAATATGTTCTCTGAAATAGCATCGTTAAAGTTAAGATCATAGACTCTGGAGACGGATATCCTGGATCTATTTCTCAGACCTGCCACTTTCTATTTTCTAGGCAAGAGTTGATCATCCGGATGTCTTTCTGGGCCAGTCATATTGTCTTCTGCCCAAAACTTACTAAAGTGTGTAGGGCAAGGAGTAGTGATAATTGTTTCCAAACCCTGTTGGATAGTGAGTGAAGGATCTGGACATACAATGTAATTGTTACATTTGTTTAAAGAATTATAGACCAGTGGGACAGAGTAGGGAGACATGGACCCAGACTTGGACCCTCAACTCTCTGGTCAAATAATCTTCGACAAAGCAGGTAAAATATACAGTGGAAAAAAAGTCTCTTCAATAAATGGTGTTGGAAAAATTGGACAGCTATGTGTAGAAGAATGACACTCAACCATTGTCTTAGACCATACACAAAGATAAACTCAAAATGGATAAAAGACCTCAATGTGAGGCAGGAATGTACAAAATTCTAGAGGAGAACATAACCTTTTCGACATCAGCCTCAGCAACTTCTTTCAAGATATGTCTCCAAAGGCAAAAGAAACAAAAGCGAAAATGAACTTTTAGGACTTCATCAAGATCAAAAGCTTCTGCACAGCAAAGGAAACAGTCAACAAAACAAAGAGGCAACCCACGGAATGAGAGAAGATATTTACAAATGACACTATAGACAAAGGGCAGATATCCAAGATCTATAAAGAACTCCTCCAATTCAACACACACAAAACAGATAATCACATCCAAAAATGGGCAGAAGACATGAACAGATGCTTCTCCAAAGAAGGCATATAAATGGCTAACAGAAACATGAAAAAAATGTTCATCATCATTAGCCATCAGGGAGATTCAAATCAAAACCACATTGAGATACCACCTTACACCAGTTATCATGGCCAAAATCAACAAAACAGTGAACAACATGTGTTGGAGAGAATGTGGAGAAAGGGGAACCCTCCTACACTGTTGGTGGGAATGCAAGTTGGTGCAGCCACTTTGGAAAACAGCGTGGAGATTCCTTAAGAAATTAAAAATAGAGCTTCCCTATGACCCTGCAATTGCACTACTGGGTATTTACCCCAAAGATACAGATGTAGTGAAAAGAAGGGCCATCTCTACCCCAATGTTCATAGCAATGGCCATAGTCGCCAAACTATGGAAAGAACCAAGATGCCCTTCAACAGATGAATGGATAGAGAAGATATGTCCATATATGAAATGGAGTATTATGCCTCCATCAGAAAGGATGAATACCCAAATTTTGTATCAACATGGATGGGACTGGAAGAGATAATGCTGAGTGAAATAAGTCAAGCAGAGAGAGTCAATTATCATATGGTTTCACTTACTTGTGGAGCATAAGGAATAACATGGAGGACATTGGGAGATGGAGAGGAGAAGTGAGTTGGGGGAAATCAGAGGGGGAGACAAACCATGAGAGACTGTGGACTCTGAGAAACAAACTGAGGGTTTTGGAGGGGAGAGGGGTGGGGGGTGGGGTAAGTCTGGTGGTGGGTATTAAGGAGGGCATGTATGGCATGGAACACTGGGTGTGGTGCATAAACGATGAATTCTGGAACACTGAAAAGAAATAAAATAAAATAAAATTAAATGAAAAAAATTATATGGAATCCCACAGATATTTGGATTCACATTTGGGACAACACAGAAAAAGTGAAATAATGACTAATATACTCATTGGCACAGGTACTTAAAACATCCAAAGTCAATTTCTTATTACTGTAACTACCAATTAAAATTTATCATTGGCTTCCTAGTTATACTGCACTATTATTTTTGTTTTGACATATTTTAAGAAGTCTGGGCAGTAGAATATTGATTGGACACCAGTTATGTATCTGGCACTCTGCTAAGTAATGCACATATAGAAATTAATGGCTCAATTTCTTTCTTTTGGAGTTTCCAGTAGGAAAAAGACAGACATATAAAATTATTAGAATATGATGAAATGAGTGTTATAATAGAATAATATTTCATACTTGGGGTGCATGGATGGCACAGTTGTTTAAGCCTCTGACTCTAAGGTTTTGGCTTAGGATGTGATCTCAGGGTCATGAGCTTGAGCTCTGTGTCAGGCTCTGTGCTCAGCATACAGTCTGCTTAAAACTCTCCCTCACCTTTTGCCCCTCCCCCCTTGAATAAATAAACAAATCTTTTTAAAAAAGAGAATAATACTTCACACCAATTGCAGGAGCAAAAGAAAGGAACAAATCTTTCTGGTAGTTTGTTAGGATGGTAGGTATTAAAGGTCTTCACAAAGGAGAGGACATTGGAGTTGGCTTTTAAAGCACAGATCACAAGATGCTTGATATTGATGCAGCAGTCTTAGATCTTAGATATGCAGGAAATGCAGGTCTGGGAAAACGAATATACAGAGACATTCGAGCCTTGTGAAGAGATAATAGAGAGTTCATTATGGCTGGAATGAAAAGTAGTGAGAGGGATGGAACTGAAAATGTAAATGGTATTGACTTAAAGGTTATGGAATTTGGCAACAAGGAGCTGGTTAATCATATTCTTCAAAAAAGGAGACTGACAGATCAGATTAATATTTTTGTAAACATCTTAAATAATTAGAAAAGTGATAATGAATGAAATCATGTATAAGAAACACCTGGAGGCAAAGAAGGCATAAATCAACACAAATCCTTCATAAATGCTGGAAAATCATCTTAAATCTGTCTCCTGGGGATAGATTAGCAGCATTGTGTGTGTGTGTGTGTGTGTGTGTGTGTGTGTGTGTAAATAAGTTCAAACATTCCACATGTTAATGCTTATTTTGATCAGGATGGTGATTATGCAAAAATAGGAAGGAAAATATTTGAGAAGTTAATTTAAAAATAACTAACAAATAGAGGGAATGACTTGGAAATTACTAATGCCCTTTACTTTGATTCAGTGATTCTTAACCTTGGAGGCACATTAGAATTAGGAAGTTTGAAAATAATATTCTTGCTGGGCCCCATCTCTAGAATTCCCATTTTAATTAGTATTAGGTGAGGTCCACCAGAGTAGATGAAGGATACTGCAAAATTTTTGTTATTCCTTTTGAGAAATAGAGTCTGACTTTCTTTCCTTGACTCTGGGCTGATGTTAGTGGCTAGTTTGACCAAAAGAATGAGTAGATGACATTCTGAGGAATTTTTTGCAGCTACATCAAGGCTTCCTATGTACTTCCTTCCAGACTCACAGAATACTAGCTTTTGGAGTTTTGAGTCTCCATTTAAGAGATCTGATAAACCTGCTGGAGGGCCTTACAGAAAAGCCTTGAGAATATGTAGTGAGGTAGAGGGGACCTTTTGAATCCATGATTCCAGATGTCAGAATCAGAGGAGCTGTATTGGATCCTGCAGCTCAGCCCAACCAGGAGTAGAAGAGTCACTCAGCCAATCCCTGTATAAATTCTGTACTGATAAAACTGTAGAATACAAATTGATTGTTGTTTTAAGCCACTAAGTGTTGGAGTAATTTTTTAACGTAGAAATAGATCATTTGAGCACTTGGTTATGCTTCCAAAATATTGAGGTAGTTCTAATGTGTAACAAGTTGGAGAATCAAGGCTCTAATTCTTCTCTAAGATATCTGTGATTTGGAAATTCCAGTATTGGACAAAATTACAATTTTGGTTATAGTTTTATAATTATGGATCAAAGCTGTAGTATTTAGTAAATCTGCTATAAGGCAAATAGATAAAATATCAATATTACTAAATTTAAAACAGCAAAGTTGTGTTTCAGGTCATGGTCACTTAATCTATTTATGATACAATCTCTTAATAACATCGAGAATCCTCTGAATTTTTTTTTAATATATATTAATTTACTATCCATTATTGGAAAAAAGAAGTATAATTGAATAGCATGAGTACAGATTAGGCCCCTAATTTACGCAGACAGGAGTATTTTAGGTTTTGACACATCTCCATTTTATACTCAGATATTTACATAGATTACCTAACTTTTTCCAGAGAGAATTGTCTTATAAATTCATAGAGTCTAGATTTGTTTACCATGAATAATCACAAACCAGGGACATCCTGATAAAATCATTCTATAGATTCCATAGATAAACCATGTATCTATTAGCTATGCATTTACAAGGAGATTAGGCTGTGTCATCTTCCTTCTCTTTTCTGGTAATGAGAGAGAAATTAATCTCAGGCAGCTACTAATCTTCTTGCTAAATATAATCTAACTCAGTAGTTGCTATCCCATATTCTTGCAAGAGACAAATCTACCAACTAGAATAAAATTGTTCTTTTTTACTTTCACTTGAAGATAAAGAATCAACCTACTCTGTTCAAAACTCTTCAGGTTAATTTTTTCCACTCCCTAACCCTTTAGTGTCATTATGTTATTCATCTAAAATACAGTTACGTTGAAAATAATACCACAGTAACCATAAGGGTGCACATATCTTTTTGAATTAGTTGTTTTGTTTTCTTTGGATAAATACTGAGTAGTGAAATTACTGGATCACATGATAATTCTGTTTTTAAAGAGTACACTTATCTTGATAAGCACTGAGAAATGTATAGAATTGTTGAATCATTATATTGTACAACAGCAACTAATATTGAAGAATATTAATCATAGTTCAATAAAAAATTAAAAATAGAAAAATTACAGTTAATTTGTTTATAATTCATTTTTTCTGCCTATCCTTGTTGATTTTATTTGATCTAACTATATTTATCTACTTACCTACCCACTGACATACCTACATATTTACCTATCTACCTATCTATTGATTTATTTACTGACTGCAGATTATAACCTTTATTATTACAAAATTCTCTTCTTTATGTCATTCTTCCCTCCCTTACCTAGCCCCATCTTGCCTTTGGGTTTTCCTTGATAAGTAAACAATTGTTTATTCTTTTCATTTTAACATTTTCAAGTCATTTTGCTTTACCTTTTTCTTGTTTATAACACATATTTGTGTTTTTTGATCCAACTCTAAAAGGTTTTTGTATTTAGTACATAAACTTATCTTACTTATATTTATTAATATGGTAGTTATGTTTAATCTTAACTATATCATTTTTTTTTCATTTTGGAAATGTTTACTGCATTCTTTCTTTTTTTAATTAATTTTATTTTTTTAAACATATAATATATTTTTATCCCCAGGGGTACAGGTCTGTGAATCGCCAGGTTTACACATTTCACAGCACTCACCATAGCACATACCCTCCCCAATGTCAATAATCCCACCCCCCCAACCCCCCTCCCCCCATCAACCCTCAGTTTGTTTTGTGAGATTAAGAGTCACTTATGGTTTGTCTCCCTCCCAATCCCATCTTGTTTCATTTACTCTTCTCCTACCCCCTTAACCCCCCATGTTGCATCTCCTCTCCCTCATATCAGGGAGATCATATGATAGTTGTCTTTCTCCGATTGACTTATTTCGCTAAGCATGATACCCTCTAGTTCCATCCACGTCGTCACAAATGGCAAGATTTCATTTCTTTTGATGGCTGCATAGTATTCCATTGTGTATATATATACCACTTCTTCTTTATCCATTCATCTGTTGATGGACATCTAGGTTCTTTCCATAGTTTGGCTATTGTAGACATTGCTGCTATAAACATTCGTCACTACATTTGTATCTTTAGGATAAATACCCAGTAGTGCAATTGCTGGGTCATAGGGTAGTTCTATTTTCAACTTTTTGAGGAACCTTCATGCTGTTTTACAGAGTGGTTGCACCAGCTTGCATTCCCACCAAAAGTATAGGAGGGTTCCCCTTTCTCCGCATCCTCACCAGCATCTGTCATTTCCTGACTTGTTAATTTTAGCCATTCTGACTGGTGTGAGGTGATATCTCATTGTGGTTTTGATTTGTATTTCCCTGATGCCGAGTGATATGGAGCACTTTTTCATGTGACTGTTGGCCATCTGGATGTCTTCTTTGCAGAAATGTCTGTTCATGTCCTCTGCCCATTTCTTGATTGGATTATTTGTTCCTTGGGTGTTGAGTTTGCTAAGTTCTTTATAGATTCTGGACACTAGCCCTTTATCTGATATGTCATTTGCAAATATCTTCTCCCATTCTGTCAATTATCTTTTGGTTTTGTTAACTATTTCCTTTGCTGTGCAAAAGCTTTTGATCTTGATGAAATCCCAATAGTTCATTTTTGCCCTTGCTTCCCTTGCCTTTGGCGATGTTCCTAGGAAGATTTTGCTGTGGCAGAGGTCGAAGAGGTTGCTGCCTGTGTTCTCCTCAAGGATTTTGATGGATTCCTTAGTCACATTGAGGTCCTTCATCCATTTAGAGTCTATTATCATGTGTGGTATAAGGAAATGATCCAATTTCATTTTTCTGCATGTGGCTGCACAATTTTGCCAACACCAATTATTGAAGAGGCTGTCTTTTTTCCATTGGACATTCTTTCCTGCTTTGTCGAAGATTAGTTGACCATAGAGTTGAGGGTCTATTTCTGGGCTCTCTATTCTGTTCCATTGATCTATGTGTCTGTTTTTATTTATTTATTTATTTATTTATTTTAATTTTTTTTAAAGATTTTATTTATTTATTTGACAGAGAGAGATCACAAGTAGACAGAGGCAGGCAGAGAGAGAGAGGGAAGCAGGCTGCCCGCTGAGCAGAGAGCCCGATGCAGGACTCGATCCCAGGACCCTGAGATCATGACCTGAGCCGAAGGCAGCAGCTTAACCCACTGAGCCACCCAGGCGCCCTATGTGTCTGTTTTTGTGCCAGTACCATGCTGTCTTGATGATGACAGCTTTGTAATAGAGCTTGAAGTCCAGGATTGTGATGCCACCAACTTTGGCTTTCTTTTTCAATATTCCTTTGGCTATTAGAGGTCTTTTCTGGTTCCATATAAATTTTAGGATTATTTGTTCCATTTCTTTGAAAAAAATGGATGGTACTTTGATAGGAATTGCATTAAATGTGTAGATTGCTTTAGGTAGCATAGACATTGTCACAATATTTATTCTTCCAATCCAGGAGCATGGAACATTTTTCCATTTCTTTGTGTCTTCCTCAATTTCTTTCATGAGTACTTTATAGTTTTCTGAGTATAGATTCTTAGCCTCTTTGGTTAGGTTTATTCCTAGGTATCTTATAGTTTTGGGTGCAATTGTAAATGGGATTGACTCCTTAATTTCTCTTTCTTCTGTCTTGTGCTGGTGTAGAGAAATGCAACTGATTTCTGTGCATTGATTTTATATCCTGACACTTTACTGAATTCCTGTACATGTTCAAGCCGTTATGGAGTGGAGTCTTTTGGGTTTTCCACATATAGTATCATATCATCTGCGAAGAGTGATAGTTTGACTTCTTCTTTGCCGATATGGATGCCTTTAATTTCCTTTTGTTGTCTGATTGCTGAGGCTAGGACTTCTAGTACTATGTTGAATAGCAGTGGTGATAATGGACATCCCTGCCGCGTTCCTGACCTTAGCGGAAAAGCTTTCAGTTTTTCTCCATTGAGAATGATATTTGCGATGGGTTTTTCATAGATGGCTTTGATAATATTGAGGTATGTGCCCTCTATCCCTACACTTTGAAGAGTTTTGATCAGGAAAGGATGCTGTTACTTTGTCCAATGCTTTTTCAGCATCTATTGAGAGTAACATATGTTTCTTGTTCTTTCTTTTATTAATATGTTGTATCACATTGATTGATTTGCATATGTTGAACCAACCTTGCAGCCCTAGAATAAATCCCACTTGGTCGTGGTGAATACTCCTTTTAATGTACTGTTGAATCCTATTGGCTAGTATTTTGGTGAGAATTTTTGCATCTGCGTTCATCAAGGATATTGGTCTGTAGTTCTCTTTTTTGATGGGATCCTTGTCTGATTTTGGGATGAAGGTGATGCTGGCCTCATAAAATGAGTTTGGAAGTTTTCCTTCCATTTCTATATTTTGGAACAGTCTCAGGAGAATAGGAATTAGTTCTTCTTTAAATGTTTGGTAGAATTCCCCCGGGAAGCCATCTGGCCCTGGGCTTTTGTTTGTTTGGAGACTTTTGATGACTGTTTCAATCTCCTTACTGGTTATGGGTCTGTTCAGGCTTTCTATTTCTTCCTGGTTCAGTTGTGGTAGTTTATATGTCTCTAGGAATGCATCCATTTCTTCCAGATTGTCAAATTTGTTGACATAGAGTTGCTCATAATATGTTCTTATAATTGTCTGTATTTCTTTGGTGTTAGTTGTGATCTCTCCTCTTTCATTCATGATTTTATTTATTTGGGTCCTTTCTCTTTTCTTTTTGATAAGTCTGGCCAGGGGTTTATCAATCTTATTAATTCTTTCAAAGAACCAGCTCCTAGTTTCGTTGATTTGTTCTATTGTTTTTTTTTTTTTTTTGGTTTCTATTTCATTGATTTCTGCTCTGATCTTTATGATTTCTCTTCTCCTGCTGGGTTTAGGGTTTCTTTCTTGTTCTTTCTCCAGCTCCTTTAGGTGTAGGGTTAGGTGACCTTTCCTGTTTCTTGAGAAAGGCTTGTACCACTATATATTTTCCTCTCAGGACTGCCTTTGTTGTGTCCCACAGATTTTGAACCGTTGTGTTTTCATTATCATTTGTTTCCATGAATTTTTTCAATTCTTCTTTAATTTCCTGTTTGACCCATTCATTCTTTAGACGAATGCTGTTTAGTCTCCATGTATTTGGGTTCTTTCCAAAGTTCCTCTTGTGATTGAGTTCTAGCTTCAGAGCATTGTGGTCTGAAAAGATGCAGGGAATGATCCCTATCTTTTGATACCGATTGAGCCCTGATTCAGGACCCAGGTTGTGATCTATTCTGGAGAATGTTCCATGTGCACTAGAGAAGAATGTGTATTCTGTTGCTTTGGGATGAAATGTTCTGAATAGATCTGTGATGTCCATCCGGTCCAGTGTGTCATTTAAGGCCTTTATTTCCTTGTTGATCTTTTGCTTGGATGATCTGTCCATTTCAGTGAGGGGAGTGTTAAAGTCCCCTACTATTATTGTATTATTGTCGATGTGTTTCTTTGATTTTGTTATTAATTGGTTTATATAGTTGGCTGCTCCCACGTTAGCGGCATAGATATTTACAATTGTTAGATCTTCTTGTTGGACAGATCCTTTGAGTATGATATAGTGTCCTTCCTCATCTCTTATTATAGTCTTTGGCTTAAAATCTAATTGATCTGATATAAGGATTGCCACTCCTGCTTTCTTCTGATGTCCATTATCATGGTAAATTCTTTTCCACCCCCTCACTTTAAATCTGGAGGTGTCTTCGGGTTTAAAATGAGTTTCTTGTAGGCAACATATAGATGGGTTTTGTTTTTTTATCCATTCTGGTGTCCTGTGTCTTTTGATTGGAGCATTTAGCCCATTAACATTCAGGGCAACTATTGAGAGATATGAATTTAGTGCCATTGTATTGCCTGTAAGGTGACTGTTATTGTATATTGTCTCTGTTCCTTTCTGATCTACCACTTTTAGGCTCTCTCTTTGCTTAGAGGACCCCTTTCAATATTTCCTGTAGAGCTGGTTTGGTGTTTACAAATTCTTTCATTTTTTGTTTGTCCTGGAAGCTTTTAATCTCTCCTTCTATTTTCAATCATAGCCTAGCTGGATATAGTATTCTTGGCTGCATGTTTTTATCCTTTTGTGCTCTGAATATATCATGCCAGCTCTTTCTGGCCTGCCAGGTCTCTGTGGATAAGTCTGCTGTCAATCTAATATTTTTACCATTGTATGTTACAGACTTCTTTTCCCAGGCTGCTTTCAGGATTTTCTCTTTGTCACTAAGACTTGTAAATTTTACTATTAGGTGATGGGGTGTGGACCTATTCTTATTGATTTTGAGGGGGGTTCTCTGAACCTCCTGGATTTTGATGCTTGTTCCCTTTGCCATATTGGGGAAATTCTCTCCAATAATTCTCTCCAATATACCTTCTGCTCCCCTCTCTCTTTCTTCTTCTTCTGGAATCCCAATTATTCTAATGTTGTTTCTTCTTATGGTGTCACTTATCTCTTGAATTCTCCCCTCGTTGTCCAGTAGCTGTTTGTCCCTCTTTTGCTCAGCTTTTTTATTCTCTGTCATTTGGTCTTCTATATCGCTAATTCTTTTTCTGCTTCATTTATCCTAGCAGTGAGAGCCTCCATTTTTGATTGCACCTCATTAATAGCTTTTTTGATTTCAATTTGGTTAGATTTTAGTTCTTTTATTTCTCCAGAAAGGGCTTTTATATCTCCCGAGAGGGTTTCTCTAATATCTTCCATGCCTTTTTCGAGCCCAGCTAGAACCTTGAGAATCGTCATTCTGAACTCTAGATCTGACATATTACCAATGTCTGTATTGATTAGGTCCCTAGCCTTTGGTACTGCCTCTTGTTCTTTTTTTTGTGGTGAATTTTTCCGCCTTGTCATTTTGTCCAGATAAGAGTATATGAAGGAACAAGTAAAATACTAAAAGGGTGGCAACAACCCCAGGAAAATATGCTTTAGCCAAATCAGAAGAGATCCCAAATTGTGAGGGGGGAGAAAGGGGTTAAAAAGAGGTTCAGAAAGAAAAAAAAAATGAAACAGTAAAAGAAGAAAACGAATAAACAAATAATATAAAAAGAAAAAATACATAAATATATTAGATAAACTGTTAAAAAACGTTAAAAAAGAAAAGGGTAAAAGTTAAAAAAAATTTAGCAGAAGAAGAGAAAAAAATTGAAAAAGAAAAAAAAAATTAAATTAACTGCAAGGCTAAAGACTCATGGGGAGAAAGCCATGTGCTCCGTGCTTTGCTTTCTCCTCCTCTGGAATTCCGCTGTTCTCCTTGGTATTGAAACTGCACTCCTCGTAAGTGAACTTGGTCCTGGCTGAATTTCTTGTTGATCTTCTGGGGGAGGGGCCTGTTGTAGTGATTCTCAAGTGTCTTTGCCCCAGGCGGAGTTGCACCGCCCTTACCAGGGGCTGGGCTGAGTAATCCGCTCGGGTTTGCTTTCGGGAGCTTTTGTTCCCTGCGCGCTTTCTGTAGAGTTCCGGAGGACGGGAATGAAGATGGCGGCCTCCCAGTCTCCGGCCCGGAGGAGCCGAGAGCTCGGGGCCTCACTCCTCAGTGCGCCCTCAGAGAACAGCACCTAATTACTCCCGTCACCCTGGCCTCTGGCCGCGCTCTGAGCTGACCGAGCCTGCGACCGGTTCAAGGTAAACCCGAGTTTAGAGCTCACTCCTTGGCTCTGTCTCTGTAGCTGGCTTCCCTGTTCTAATACCTGTAAGCTCTGTGACACTCAGACACCCCTGATCCTTCTGTGACCCCGTGTGGGCTTCACTCCGGTTAAGCCTCTGGAGCGATGTCCCTCAGCGGAACAGACTTTTGAAAGTCCTGATTTTGTGCTCCATTGCTCCACCGCTTGCCGGGAGCCGGCCCCTCCCCCCGCGGTCTATCTTCCTGTCGCTTTGGATTCAGTTCTCCGCCAGTCCTACCTTTCAGAAAGTGGTTGATTTTCTGTTTCTAGAATTGCTGTTCTTCTTCTCTTTGATCTTCCATTGGATTTGTAGGTGTTTGCAATCTTTAATAAGCTATCTAGCTGATCTCCCGCTACCTGAAGTAGTCTCAGCCTGCTACTTCTCCGCCATCTTGACTCCTCCCTTACTTCATTCTTTCTTGATGATTCCTTTTATTTATTATTTTTACAATCTGATCTCCTTTTGATTAAATTGCTCCCCCTCCTTCTGGCTAGAAGGAAGAAAATAGCTAAAATTTAGAAGATTGACTACTGTTCCATTTATTCCCAAATGGCAGAGGGAGACCACATATTGAACTTTGAGCTTTCTGTTTAGCTTTACTCTGGGCTTTCTATTGCATTTCAGGCTGACATACAGAATAGAATTAGGTCAAGTAGATTCATGCTGCCTCTATAACAGGTGCTCACCAACATACATGCTTTGCATTTCAATTTGGAAACAAGCTGTTTTACTGTTACTGAGGATTGAATTATGGAAGGAATATCACAGTCTGTTTTGTTTTATTTGTTTTGAATATAAGACTTACTTGTTTCTGTCAATAGCAGTGTAGTTCTTAACAGTCAGAGTCAAACGTCTCTAATTTAGCAAATGATAGTTGCACCTGCAAACCAAATGTGCCACTCTTGTAATCCGCTTCTCAGTCCCAGATTTGCTTGAGCAATGACAGGCTTGTCATCACTTCTGCATCGTTTTTGAGAGATGGGTCCTTACTCCCCTACTGAGATTTCCTGTATGATATAATCTCTCTCAGGAAGTCCCCAAAATGGTGTCTTCTCACTGATTTTGGCTGTATCTGTACTTCCTCTAGTACTAGCTCCCTGAGCTCCTTGGCCACTCCTACTACCACCAGCATTGCCTTGGCATGTGCTTAAAGAGTAAAGAGGGTAGAGGGATGAAAGGTGGTCACTGTCTTTCCATTAGCACTCTGATCCAAGCATAAGACTTTTTGTTAAGATCTCTTTAGATAATAGTGAAAATAATATTATAACTTTTAACAAAAATTTTTAAAGTACATATTCAGAAAGGTAAGTAACCCAATGTGGTTACACTCAGAACCTGTTGATGGAACCATTCTCATGAAATCCCTGACCCTAAAAAGATATCTTTCTTGTAGCTAAAGTGCTGCTTCTTGGATGAGCTTCTGGGTGATCTCCCTATAGAGCTCCTGAATTATCACCATGGACATCTCTATTAGAAGTATAGCTGAAAATGTCTGCACATCTGGAGTCTAGAAGCAGTCCAATCCAGGGGAAGGGTTGGGGATGCTGTTTCTCATTGAAGTCCTATAATCTCATCTATAGAATTTCCAATTTTTTCCCCAAGGTCTGCCTCTTTTCAGACTTTCCAAAAATGAGAACATTCATTTGACATTTTGGGATGAAAGTATTTTTAGGCTATAACTAAGACTTCCAAGATTTTAGGAGTTTTAGCAAGATGTACTTTTACATGACCTGGATCATAGTAGGTGTTCAATAAATATGTGATTATTGAATAAATGAAGGAATAAAATAGATATACTACTAAGCATAATGACTCATACTAATTAGATGATTGTTTATATGATTATCTGTATAAAGTGTATTTTTCATACTAGTGTATAAGCTCTAGGAGGTCAGAGAATATATATTTTATAACTAGATCCCCAGTTCCTGGCATATCATAGGACTTTAATTATTATTTGTCAATTGAAGACTTAACCTCAAATCTTATGAAAGATTTGACTCAGTTTAGATTAATCCCCAAATTGAGGAAGGGGTACATTACTAATTTCTACAAGATTAAATCAGATGATATACACCCTAAATTCTATAAATTTCCCTGGGTTTTAATGCTATTATTTTAATATTGCTTCAAGTTGACAATTTAAACTTTCAAGGAGATGTTCAAATGGTGTCACAAAATATCTTTTTTTTTTTTTTTTTTACTGATCTCTGTTGATAATAACTTTATACCCTGGATTTTTTTTTTTAAAGATTTTATTTATATATTTGACAGACAGATCACAAGTAGGCAGAGAGGCAGGCAGAGAGAGAGGAGGAAGCAGGCTCCCTGTGGAGAAGAGAGCCTGATGTGGGGCTTGATCCTAGGACCCTGAGATCATGACCTGAGCCAAAGGCAGAGGCTCTAACCCACTGAGCCACCCACGTGCCCCTACCCTGGACTTTTTTTTTTTCTTAAACTTTGAATGCATATAAAATCTGCTTGAAAGAGGCTTGTTTTTACAAGACCTCGGAAAAATTGACTGTATAAGTCTTTCTCCTTTCCTACCAATCAGTGAAACATCTAAATCAAGATTTTGTCTCTATTATTTTTTATCACTGTATATCTTTGGATTCCCTGCCTAACTTCCATAGAGTCTACTCATGCAGCTTTGGTACCTCTTACTGGGTGCTAACAGTTGCTTTAATTTTGTACTAACAATAGCTAGACTTTAGTCATCAGTTATTTTGTCTAAATGGCTTTAATTATGTGTCTGATAATATTTTCTCTCTTTCTAGCAAAAAAAATAGATCCTTATTATTTAGGTGAATGTAAGCAGTATCATTAAAATGCTATTTAAATTAAAAATTAAACATAAGACTAAAATACAACTTAATGACAAATATAAACAAATGAATTAAAACAATTAAAAAACTTTTATTGAAATACAATTTGCAAATCAAAATACTCACCAATTTCAAATGTAAAATTCAATGACTTTTAGTAAAGTTATAGAATTGTATAATCATCTTCACAATTTTAGGATAATCTTCAAAAACATTCCTCTTGTCTATTCGAATTGTCTTGGCATCCTTGTAGAAAATCGTTTGGACATAAATGTAGGGGTTTATATGTGATCTCCCAATTCTATTTCATTGATCTGTATGTCTATCCTCAAGCCAGTACCACAGTCTGGCTTGAGGATTGATTACGGTAGCTTTGTATTAAGTTTTGAAATCAGTAAGAAGGAGGTCTCCAACTTTGTTTTTCATTTCAATATTAAGTCAGCTATTCTGTGTCCCTTGCAATTCCATATGAATATTAGAAGTAGCTTGTGTGTTTTTGCCCAAAGAAAGCTGCTTTTTTCGCAGCTGAAATTTTGACAGGGATTGTTTTGAATCTCTAGATCTATTTGAGAAATATTGTCATCTTAATACTAAGTCTTCTAAGCCATGAACAACAAATTATTTTGAAGACATTTAAATCTTACTCCCAAATCTAATTTTAAAAATTTCTGTTTTTAAAAAATTGTGTCTTTAACAATGTTTCCCTAATAAGTACAAGAAACTAGTGACAATTATTGGTGCTGGGGAAGGACTTAGGTGGTATTTTACTTTATAAGCTTTTGCGCATTTTGAATTCCATACTATGTACATGTGTAAGTTAAACAAAAATTGAATTTACTAAAAATTTGCTCCCAGTTTCTCGAAGTGAAATAAGATGCACAAATAAAGAATATGGTTTTAGAGGGGCCAGCTTTATTTAATTCTTTCCTGTTTTAACGTAGACTTATCTGTACATTGTCTTTCTTACCTGGCCATCCCACATTTAATTCTCAACAACTGTCCATTTCCTCCTTATCCTGACACACAATCTAATCTACTTTTTTTGCTTTCATTTTCCCAATATTTTAGTCAGTTATTGACTAGTTTGCTTTCTCCTGGCTTGAATCAGGTACTTATAACTAGGTATAGATGTTCTATGCTCCCTTTTCTTGCCCAAACCCTGTTTCCCCATCTCCCTCTAACATTCTAAGATACTCCAATTTTATCTTACTTTTATGGAATGTTGCCCTGTCCTAGGAAGACTATACTTCATACACTTTATTACTCTTTGGGAATTATTAATATGATTTCCTGATTCTTTCCTTTCCTTTTATGTCTTGAATCTTTTTTTTCCTTTTTTTTCCAATAGGCATTTTCTTTCTTTTTTTAAAAATTAACATATAATGTATTATTAGCCCCAGGGGTACAGGTCTGTGAATCGCCAGGTTTGCACTTCACAGTACTCACCATAGCACATACTCTCCCCAATGTCCATAACCTGACCACCCTCTCCCAACCCCCTCCCCCCAGCAACCCTCAGTTTGTTTTGTGAGATTAAAAGTCTCTTATTGTCTCTCTCCAATCCCATCTTGTTTCATTTATTCCTTTCCTACCCACCAAACACCCCACATTGCCTCTCAACTTCCTCATATCAGGGAGATCATATGATAATTGTCTTTCTCTGATTGACCTATTTCACTAAGCGTAACACCCTCTGGTTCCATCCAGGTCTTCCCAAATGGCAAGATTTCATTTCTTTTGATGGCTGCATAATATTCCATTGTGTGTGTATACACACACACACACACACACACACACATATATATATATTTTTTTTTACCACATCTTCCTTATCCATTCATCTGTTGATGGACATCTAGGTTCTTTCCATAGTTTAGCTATTGTGGACATTGTTGCTATAAACATGTGGGTGCATAGGCCCCTTTGGATCACAATATTTGTATCTTTAGGGTAAATACCCAGTAGTGTGATGGCTGGGTCATAGGGTAGCTCTATTTTCAACTTTTTGAGGTATCTCTGTTCTGTTTTCCAGAGTGGTTGCACCAGCTTGCCTTCCCACCAACGGTGTAAGAGGGTTCCCCTTTCTCCACATCCTCACAGCATCTGTCATTTCCTGACTTGCTAATTTTAGTAATTCTGACTGGTGTGAGGTGCTATCTCATTGTGGTTTTGATTTGTATTTCCCTGATGCCAAGTGATGTGGAGCACTTTTTCATGTGTCTGTTGGCCATCTGGATGTCTTCTTTGCAGAAATATCTGTTCATGTCCTGCGCCCATTTCTTGATTAGATTATTTGTTCCTTGGGTGTTGAGTTTGCTAAGCTCTTTATAGATTTTGGATACTAGCCCTTTATCTGATATGTCATTTGCAAATATCTTCTCCCATTCTGTCAGTTGTCTTTTGGCTTTGTTAACTATTTCCTTTGTTGTGCAGAAGCTTTTGATCTTGATGAAGTCCCAATAGTTCATTTTTGCCCTTGCTTCCCTTGCCTTTGGTGATGTTCCTAGGAAGAAGTTGTTGTGGCTAAGGTTGAAGAGGTTGCTGCCTGTGTTCTCCTCAAGGATTTTAATGGATTCTTTTCTCACACTGAGGTCCTTCATCCATTTTGAGTCTATTTTCATGTGTGGCGAAAGGAAATGGTCCAGTTTTATTTTCTGCATGCGGCTGTCCAATTTTCTCAACACCATTTGTTGAAGAGGCTGTCTTTTTTCCATTGGACATTCTTTCCTGCTTTGTCGAAGATTAGTTGACCATAGAGTTGAGGGTCTATTTCTGGGCTCTCTATTCTATTCCATTGATCTATATATCTGTTTTTGTGCCAGTACCATACTGTCTTGATGATTACAGCTTTGTAATAGAGCTTGAAATCTGGAATTGTGATGCCACCAACTTTGGCTTTCTTTTTCAACACTTCTTCTGTTCAAAGAGCAGTGGCCTGGCTGTGCCATGGATCATAGTTTAAGGTAACCCCGAACTGAGAGCTTATTCCTTGGCTCCTCTCTGTAGCTGGCTTCCCTGCTCTAATACCTGTGAGCTCTGTGAGACTCAGACACCCCTGATCCTTCAGTGACCCTGAAGGACCTGAGACCACACTGTCCTCGTGTGGGCTTCACCCCAGCTTAGCCTCTGGAGCAATTTCTCTCAGTGGAGCAGACTTTTAAAAGTCCTGATTTTGTGCTCCATTGCTCCGCTGCTCGCCGGGAGCCGGCCCCTCCCCCCTGGTCTATCTTCCCATCGCTTTGGATTCACTTCTCCGCCGTTCCTACTGTTCAGAAAGTGGTCGGTTTTCTGTTTCTAGAATTGCCACTCTTCTTCTCTTCGATCTCCTGTTGGATTTGTAGGTGTTTGGAAGAGTTTGATAGGCTATCTAGCTGATCTCCTGCTACCTGATGTCATCTCAGCCTGCTACTCCTCTGCCATCTTGACTCCTTCCCCTCAATGTGTGTTTTCTTATTAGGTAGTGAGACAACATAATCTCTCTGTAAAATGAGTTTTCTTTCAAAGCCTAAGATTAAAATATCAAATGAAATGGTTCATTTATTGAATAGATATTTGTGGATTAGCAAACTGTGAGATACAGTATCTATGAGAATAAAACATTAAAAAGTATCATTTTTTCATATATAAATATCTCAAGCAATATATAAGCAAGATTTAAACAAATATTTGTAGAGGTACTGTGAATCCATTCTTTTTTAAATAATTGTTTTTTTATTATAAAGTAATTTATATTTATAAAACAATCCAACCATTACAAATTTAAAGAGTGTAACTGTAAACCCACCTGTTATTCTAATGTCTAAAGATGAATAGATTTTTTTTTTTCTGCGTAAGTACAAAATGTATTAGTAGAGGAAGTTCTCTGCTATAATTAAATACTGGACCATTTGTTACTTACATTTAGAAGATTAAATTATTTCACATAATCAAGGAGCTGAAGATAAGTGCTTCTTGTATTAGTGGGTCAGCTCAGCAAGGTCACAACCTATGTGTTTGCTTTTTTTTTTCTCCCCAGAGTTCTTGTTTCATGATTATAAGGTGGCTGCCATAACCTCAACTATCACATCTTTATATAAAGGCATTACTGGCAGGAGAAAAGGCTGAATGGAGAAAGGGGTCTTCCTTTCATTGGGTAGGAAAAGTAACTCCATAAATCTTCCTTATCCTCATGGGTAACTGTATATTGATACTTTTGCTACATATATTTGATACATTTGATACTTTTGCTAAAAAAGGCAGAGAAAATGATTATCTAGGAGAGGGTAATGGAATTGACATGAATTCTTTTGCCCCCATAATTTTTGGGGGAAATTGTCTAGGAAAGTTGTTTCTAGAACAGATTTTTTTTTTTTTTTTTTTAAGAAATAAGAGAAGAGTTGGTGCAGCCACTTTGGAGAACAGTGTGGAAATGCCTCAAGAAATTAAAAAATAGAGCTTCCCTATGACCCTACAATTGCACTACTGGGTATTTGCCCCAATGATACAGATGTAGTGAAAAGAAGGGCCATCTGTACCCCAATGTTTATAGCAGCAATGGCCATGTTCGCCAAACTGTGGAAAGAGTCAAGATGCCCTTCAACGGACGAATGGATAAGGAAGATGTGGTCCATATACACCATGGAGTATTATGCCTCCATCAGAAAGGATGAATACCCAACTTTTGTAGCAACATGGACGGGACTGGAAGAGATTATGCTGAGTGAAATAAGTCAAGCAGAAAGAGTCAATTATCATATGGTTTCACTTATTTGTGGGGCATAACAAATAACATGAGGACATGGGGAGATGGAGAGGAGAAGGGAGTTGAGGGAAATTGGAAGGGGAGGTGAACCATGAGAGACTATGGACTCTGAAAAACAACCTGAGGGTTTTGAAGGGGCGGGGGTTGGGAGGTTGGGGGAGCCAGGTGGTGGGTATTAAGGAGGGCACGTATTGCATGGAGCACTGGGTGTGGTGCAAAAACAATGAATTCTGTTACCCTGAAAAGAAATTAAAAAACAAAAAGAAATAGGAGAAGAGGGCTATTGAGTAGGCTACTAGTAGTGGCTACTATACAGTGTATAGTATCAATGTATCAATGTATGTGTAAAGCATTAGGTTTGCTTGTAAGTAATATAGGCCCCAAGTAGGTCTGATTTAAATAAAGAGGGAAATTTCTTTTCTCTTGTAAAAGTTCAGAGCAGGTAGTACCAGGAGTGAGATTACTTACAGATTGTCACTTTGCTATCCCTAGATAATGGGCCTCATTTCCAAGGTTCAAAATGGCAACTATATTCTATATTCAAAATGGCAGTAGGATTAGAAAAGGATAAAGTCAAAAAGGGGCTAAAAGGGCAGGTACTGGCTGTCATTTTAGGTTGGGTCCCTTAAGGCTGCTCTGAAACATTCTGCTTCTGTTCTATTGTCTGATTCTTAGTCATGTGGCTACACTCCACTGTTAGGGAGACTGAGAAATGCACCTTTTATGACGGATAGCTATGTGTGTAGGTACATGTTAGTGCCTATTAAAAAAGAAGGCTTCAAGAAAGAGAATGGAATGGAGGGACTGCTAGTAGTCTTTGTCAGTGGGCAGAAAGGAGCACTCTGCATTATCATTGTCCTAATAATGGCATCATCCTGACAATATTTATTGCTATCTTCTTTTTATTTAAAGGAATTATTTTAGGATAGTGTGTGTAAAAGCTGTGGGACATCACATCTTCCATTTGTTTAATTTTTTTATTAACATATTATTTGTTTCAGGGTACAGGTCTGTGAATCATCAGTCTTATACAATTCACAGCACTCACCATATAGCCCATACCCACCCCAGTGTCCATCACCCAGCCACCGCATCCCTCCCATCCCACTCCCCTCCAGCAACCCTCAGTTTGTTTCCTGAGATTAAGAGTCTCTTCCATTTGTTTAATTTATGCCTATCCCCCTCCCCTCCATTTAGTGTTATTGAAAGGCACTGAGTTTTCCTATTGCAGACATTTAAAGAAAGATTTTGGACCTTATCCTTTTGATCATGGCTTGAAATCTTTAACGTTTCCAAAAAAGATATGGAGAGGAAGACTGAAAGATTTCTCAAAGGTCTTAACACTATCCAGGTTTTTAATCTATGAAAACTGTGTGTGAAATCCTGTCACCGCAGTGTAAACTGCTGGATAGAGAATTTTTCTCTTTTCTAAACTTTTCTTTCTTTATTTTTTCTGAATGATTACTAGACTCCAGATATTAAGATTTTATTGAACAGATTTGTTGTGGAAAGAAAAGCCATGGTAATCTCTTTTATGTGATTTTTTTTTGGAAATTGCTTCTGCACAGATTAAATTTTATATCCAAGCTTAGACGTGAAAAGCAAGCTAGTACATAATTGTTCTCTGCCTGGCCTGGTCACAGCCTACTGCAGGAAGCTTGTTCAAATATGGGCACTTCAGTATTTCAGGCAGAAAATAAAATCTCTCTCTTGTTCACATAAATAATGCCATGCCAGTGCATCTTTACTAATCCTAACTTTGTGAAATGAGGTTTTAAAATCTGCTAAGTATCTTCTAGTTCAAAGAATTGCTCTAGTAGAATGAGGTTAGACAATGGTTTTATGACTCAAAGACCATGTGTCTATATGCAATCTGTTTTTGATCTCTCTGTTACTGTTTCATTGGTGGAATGTTGGCTTTCAGAGATAAGTGAGTCCAATTTTACAGCTTCTGTCTACCAGTCATTCCTCTGAGTGGTGCTGGTGACCAGCTGTCTGAGAATCTGTTATTGAGAGTTGGCGTCTGCATGCTACATGATGCCTTTCTCCTAATACTGTGTAAGTCTATAATATTCTTTATGGAATCCCTTAATTGCTTCATTATTCCTTATTGCTATACAGTTAGCACCTGTGGGCTGCTGAAAGGAGTATTTGCTTCATATATTTTGCACAACATTTAAATAGGCCTAGATTTTTGTAATATCACAGATGGTGTATCATAAATAAAAAGGTCATATGGATTGTGTTAAAATTTGGACTCTGTTTTGAACTGTGTTTTTTGGAGCCCCTGTCAGTGTCATTACTTGATGTGTCTGCTATTTTCTCCTATATTAAAATATTAATCATTTAAATTCTACTGTATGCAGTACATTGTTTTGGATGTTTTTAGAGATATAACTTAATGATAAAATAGATTTCCCCCTATTCATTCATCCTAACTCATGAATAATTGTATGCGATATAGTAGACATTTTCCCCTTTTTGCCCCAATGTCACCTCATGAGATTGCATGTACCTCCTACTAAAGAACTTTTCTCCACAGCCACCCTTGCATCTAGGCTTGGTCTTTGAACCAGGTCTGACAAGTAAATACACATGCTCAGATATGGGAGGGACCACTCAGAATGCCTTCAGCTAAATGGTGGGGCAGTGGCCACTCCCACATCCTCTTTCAGAGGCAACAGACAACAGTGATAGGTTTATAGCAGGAGCACCTAATGGCCAGCATTGCTTGAGTTGGTGGAATTACCTAAGGTGTCTGTACCCATGGGAGATAGCTGTGATGTCTCCATGAGACCAGATATGAATTTGGCTATTTCCCTGGTTGGGAAGTTTCCATGATTAGTTGCTGGGCTCTTTAGATTCTGTGAATTACTCAGAATATTTAATATAGTGAGAATTACTTCCTAGGACTTTAACTAAGGTCATTAACTTATATAAGAAGTTAAAAACTATCACATCTTTAATGAATTACAAAAGGAAGCAAAATCCATTTTTTTAGAGGGCAGCACATAGGGAATGGGAAAGAGAGACTCCCTACCTAGTGCAGATCCCAATGCTGGGCTCAAAATCACATGACCCTGAGATCATAACCTGAGCCAAAAACAAGAGTCAGATGCTTAACTGACTGAGCTATCAGGTAGACATATTGACATATGATGGAGACAGGGCCTCAAGAAAATGAGAAAGATCGATGCAAGAGGTAGATGTTGCCCTCTGCAGTCTCAGTTCATTGAACAAATACTATGAGCTGCTAATATATATCAGATATGGTGGTAGGTGCTTGGGATAAAAAGAAAAATGAGGGAGAGAATGAGGAAATGTCATTAGAGAATGACACAGTTACTATCTTCACCAAACTAAAGGTGCAGTGGAGAAGAAATTAACCTCATTCACAGCTTTGGCAAAAGCTCTGTTGGAATGAGAGGATACAATGTGTAGTTATATCAGGGACACTTATGTATTCAAGAATAGGCAAGTAAGGCTTCCCAGAGGAGTGTCTTTAAAGAAATAATCTGAATGATGTGTGAACCGAAGAGAACTCATGGAGGAGGGTCTTTGGGTAATGAGAGTCCAAGTAAGGAATCAGAATTTGTAAAATTTTTATAGTGAGAGAGAATATTGTCATATTTTATAGTGAGAGAGAATATTGTCAAATACAGAATATAGAAATGGAGAATGATCAAGTAGACCTGGAGAAAAAGGAAATATTTTCTCTACTATATTTAATTTTGATGGTTAGAGAGAGTTCACTGAAGTTAGTGCTTATGAAAAATAAGATCAAACCCAAGAATAATATGCAAGCACAAATAAAGATGATTATTCTGCTTGTCCTTAAATACACTGTATTAAGTCCTGACATTCAGCAGGGTATCTGAACAACTTGTGTGATAGTGTACTGAACCAGAACAGGGCCAGTAGCAGTGTTCAGAGGGATGAAGGGACCTAGACATAGTTAAGATATGTTTAGCCGGATTTGGTCATTGATTAGAAAGATAAGTGGAAAGGGATGCAATTAAGATGTTGTTGCTTTATTAGGAAAGCACAGACTTGTGGTTCCCAAGTGATCTTTCTGTCTACCTGCAATCACCCAGTAAGCAAATCTCATAATGTTTATGTTTATACATATTTTAATTTATTTTTAATTTAACTTAATTTAATTTTTTTTTCAGTGTTCTAGAATTCATTGTTTATGCACCACACCCAGTGCTCCATGCAATACCTGCCCTCCATAATGCCCACCACCAGGCTCCCCCAACTCCCCAACCCCCTCCAAAACCCTCTGTTTGTTTCTCAAAGTCCACAGTCTCTCATGGTTTATATTAAAAGTGAAAATACCTATAAAAATGTATTAGTAATATATATCTGGTTTTCTTCTTTAGCAAAACTCAAGGTAAAAGACCAGGAAGGCACTTACTTTACTCTAGTGGCTGTGGCAAAATTTGACATTTGCATTAGATAATACTGGATTTGAATAATACTTGGGCACACATTTGATAAGCTGTATGTAATTTAGTCATTGCATGTAACTATGGAAAATAATAATTTACACTGATATAGCACTTTGCATTTCTTTTTAAAGATTTTATTCATGGGACACCTGGGTGGCTCAGTCGTTAAGCGTCTGCCTTGGGCTCAGGTCATGATCCCAGGGTCCTGGGATGGAGCCCTGGATCGGGCTCCCTGCTCCAAGGGAAGCCTGCTTCTCCCTCTCCCACTCTGGCTGCTTGTGTTCCTTTTCTCGCTGTCTCTATCTCTGTCAAATAGATAAATAAATTTTTTTTAAGATTTTATTTATTTATTTGATGGAGATCACAAGTAGGCAGAGAAGCAGACAGAGAGAGAGGAAGAAGCAGGCTCCTTGTTGAGGAGAGAGCTCGATGCGGGGCTCGATCCCAGGACCCCAGGATCATGACCTGAGCCAAAGGCAGAGAGGCTTTAACCCACTGAGCCACCCAGGTGCCCCTAGATAAAAAAATTCTTAAAAAAAAAAAAAAAAGATCTTCATTCATTATTTCATTTTATACTCACTTAAAATTTTTGAAAGGCATAATTATCCCCATTAGGTAGATGAGACCATGCTGGCTCATAAAGGTTTAAAAACTGTAAGCTCATCCACACTGCAGGCAGCAGAATATGGACAGAGACAGATTTTTATTCAAAGACAAGAGTAAGCATTTCTTTTATAGTAGGTGATAGTTTTCAGAAGGGCAAGGATACACACTGCATGAGTGGACTCCAGGATTTAAAAAGGATAAGAAGGATAGAAGTTCATACATGAATTGCTAACTAGGTAACAGATCACTTCATTATAATTTAGAAGGTTATGGTCATTTTCCTTAATATATGTACAACCTATATCTATTCAAATAAAGTGAAATAGAAGGTTGATCATTTGTGTCTCAAATATTACCCAGTAGAGGACCATTAAAGTCAGCTAGGCAGTATTTTACCTTTTATTCCTTATGGTTATTTTCAGTTTTGTTTTTTTATTTTGGCTTGCATTACTCTTTTAGATTATAAATATCCTCTGTGCTTAAAGGTGAAGACTTTATTTTCTACTGTTTGTTTGTCTCCCTGAAGAGCTTGTACAATACCAAGTTGATTGCACTCAAAACTGTTAGGAGCTTAGGAGCTCAGAGATGCAAATGCATAAAAAAATGCCTTTCACCACCCAGCTTAGCTTTAGAAGGTAACTTGCTGAGAAAATGCTTATAGCAATGGGATGACATTATTCAGCTCTGTGAGGTGCTAGCTGGAAAGCTACAGTGTCATTGCTTGAAAGATTGTACTTGTTTATATATGGACATTTACAAGTAGCTTTGGGGGCTGAAAATTTGTGAAATTATCCACTTATACAGGTCTCCTGTTTGGCCTACTTACATACATACAGACAAGTTTTCTTGACCTGAGGGTCAGAGAACTGATGGTAAAGAAAAATGTGACTGTTAAACAAGATAAATGATTACTGGTGACCACATTTGGCCTTTTATTCGGTTTAACCAGTTTGAAGAATAAATTAGTAGTGCTTTGAAAGTTATGAAATATAACTCCTCGTACAAAAGCCGGCTGAATTTTATTTTCTAAAGAATAAAATGAATGATAATTAGTCAAATATAGAATTTAATTATTGTTATATATTAAAAAACAACCACACACACACACACAAACACAAACATAAAGTCTATATGTGTATATGCTTATTATACAGTTTATGTTATTATTATTATCATCATTATTTTATTATATAGTTTCTAAGTGATCTCCAAGGAGCCAAAGCCTATTCTGTATATGTTAGCAAGCTGAGAAAGTTAACTGGATAGTAGCCCATTGGTATATTTGCAAATGGGGTTAGAGGGACAAAGTAGTGAGAAGAAAAACCAAGTGCCAGACTTGAGAGTAGAAGAGACTCTTGTTATATTATTTCTTAACTGGGTTTGACTGTGGAAGACTTTGAAAGAGAAATTATTTAGGAGAAATAAGTCTTATTCTTCTGGATAGGAAATTTTAGAAACAGCATGTGTAATGACTCTGTTAATAGAAGTGTCATGTTAAGTACCATGGGCTTTCTTGTGTTACTGAGATTCAAGGAAAATTCCATAACTAGTGAGTCAGAAAGCTTGACTTTTCCTGAAAACTGATTAAATAAGAGGGAGAAGACTGCCAGCTAATTAGTTGGCTGGACTTATATGGACACTATCTTGAAAGCCCATGATGGGAAACTTCAACTACATAGTCAGGCCTTAGATCTGTTTTGATCCAAAACTAATTTCCTCAAGTGAGTAGTTAGAAATTGCTTTCTTAAAAAAATTTCAGAAGAAATGAAATAGAGGAAAGAAGTGGGTTCATATAATGAAGGGCAAATGGTCTGATTAAAACACACACACACACAAACACACACACACACACACACACACACACACACAGTCCCTCTATAGCAGGTAGGAGAGTTTTGGGGAAGGGAATAAGAAAGAGAAAAACACCAACAATCCCTATTCATGTTTTTAAATATTTATTTTTAAATTCCCCAGAAAAGGGTGCCTGGGTGGCTCAGTGGGTTAAAGCCTCTGCCTTCGGCTCGGGTCATGATCTCAGGGTCCTGGGATCGAGCCCCGCATCGGGTTCTCTGCTCAATGGGGAGCCTGCTTCCTCCTCTCTCTCTGCCTGCCTCTCTGCCTACTTGGATCTCTGTCTGTCAAATAAATAAATAAAATCTTAAAAAAAAATAAATTCCCCAGAAAAGTTGCTATCTTTATTCATTTCAAGAATAATATATGGTGGTATGTGAACTATTTTAAAAACATTATAGAATAACTACCAATGAGGACATTTTTTTTTAGTTTGGAGACTTCTGTTTATTCACAAGGCATTTTCTCCCTAATAAATAAACTTTGTGCTTCTTTGATTAATTCTAGAGGCTTTAATATGATTGTACTGTCCAGTCTAAGATTAAAAAAAAAAGTCTCTTAATCTTTTGAACAACATGAGAGAACTCAAAGGAGTTGTAATGCTAAGATTCATTTGCAGTGATAACTGACATTACTATTTAGGGAAGATGAAACTGTTCTCCTTTTTTGAGATGAAACCGACTGAGGTTAAGAGCCCTCTGAATATTCTATACGACACCATTTCCACCCTATTTTCTCATTGTGTTCCCTGCAGTGGTGACAGCCGTACTGAAATTCAGTGCCCAGGATTTCAATTGCTGTATCCAGATTTTTGAACCATCTCTTAACTGTCTACACTGCCTGAGTATTCTGCCAAAATTCAGGAGGACAACATCAGGCTGGAGAGGACACTTTTCCATGGATTCTGCTTTAGCTTGTCCAGGTTCATGAGCTCTTAGGATTATTTCTTTTGTAATTCCTTTCTCCATGAGATCTCCACCCAAAGCAGTCATAAAGGTATCAAGAGATACCAGAGTAAAAATGAAGTTTTCTTATAAACATGACTTTTTCTGAAAATAGACACCAGTCTATATGAGATGTTATTTCAGAATCTTATTAAAGCGAAAGGTTTTATGAACCCCCTTCCTTTTAATAGGTGGTACCTTTCTACTAAATCTCAGTTGGCTCCGGCTAACACTTCTAAATTTGCTTTAAACATATTCTTTGAATCTAAGAAACCAGTGGTTCTAAGATTATGTATTATTTGATGTACAAGATAGAAAAAAAGATGACATAATACTAAGAACCTGGGGTCCTAAGACTCTTTTTTTTTTTTTTAAGATTTTATTTATTTATTTGACAGAGAGAGAGATCATAAGTGGGCAGAGAGGCAGGCAGAGAGAGAGGGAAGCAGGCTCCCTGCTGAGCAGTGAGCCCGATGCAGGGCTCGATCCCAGGACCCTGAGATCATGACCTGAGCCGAAGGCAGAGGCTTTAACCCTCTGAGCTACTACCCAGGCGCCCCAGGTCCTAAGACTCTTAGCATCTCTATTTTAGAGTAAATAAGTGTGTATTATGAAATGGAAGAGATACAATATTGCTAACCTCCTCTGTACCTGAATCCAAGTTTTTCCTGGTTGGTGAGGCCTAAATACATAGATGCCTCAAATGAGCTATAAACTTATCATGAATGTAGCCATTTTGGAAAGGTAGAAATTTTAGAATGTTTAACAGATAAAAGGTTTCAGCCAGCACAGTGGGTTCTGAGTAGCATATGTGGGTATAAGCGGTAGATATTTCATTCCTTGAGTTTTACAAATTGAGTTCATTGTCTTGTGCTTTACACTGTATCATCTCTCTCTCCACCCTGCCCCTGCCTATAGGAATCAGGTAACATAGGGAAGTTGTTATGGCGACTTCACCTTCTTTTCACTGGCCCTGAGTGACAGTAGTGGATGTGTGAGGTTGGATCATGGCAATCTTTTCATCCCCCTTGGACACTTTGTGTGATAATAAAAATGGTTTTTTGGTAAGATATAATTGATCTTAGCAATTCCTTCCTTAACCGTCTTCAGGAGGTTTTTTTTTTTAAGATTTTATTTATTTATTTGACAGAGATCACAAGTAGGAAGAGAGGTAGGTAGAGAGAGGGAGTGGGAAGAAGGCTCCCTGCTGAGCAGCGAGCCCATGCAGGGGTTGATCCCAGGACCCTGAGATCATGACCTGAGCTGAAGGCAGAGGTTTAACCCACTGAGCCACCCAGGCACCTCAGGAGTTCTTCATGGGAGAGAGTACCTAGTTCCCAAGGCTACCTACTTGGAGTCTGTGCTGGGTTGTGATCTTCTTTGATGATAATTGTGCTTTGAATAGTTGATAGAAAACTGCCTCTTCTTTCCTAGCCGATACCATTTATTCATTTAACAGTTATGATTTGGGTGTCTTCTGTGTTCCAGTCACTATTATATTATAGACCATATAGAACATTATTATTATAAATAACAAGAATTTACTGTATTTGGGCAAAGACTTGAAAGAAACTGATGTGAGCCGTGTGGATTTCTTATGGAATACTATCTCTCAGAGGGTACAGCAAGGGCACAAGCCTGCACCAGGAACATGCATAGCATCTTTGAAGAACATGGCTGTGAGGAGTTGGTCAGTGTGGCTGGAGTAGAGTAAAGAGGAAGAGAGTGGTAGGAAATAAGAGCAGAGAAGTTGGGGAGAAGATAGGCCAACAAGAAAGCCTCAATTTTTACTCTGAGTGAGATGGAAAGGCACTAAACTAATTTGTGCAAAAAAGTAACATATTTGATTTTATTTTAAAAGAATCTCTTAAGTCTACATGGAGAAAAAACCTGCATCATGGAAGGGTAGAAGCAGTGAGACCTGTAGAAGGCTAATGCATTAATCAATGAGCAAGATCAATGTGGTTTGTGCTAGGAATTTGACAGAGAACATGGTAAGTGGTGGTCAGGTCCAGGACATATTTCATAGAGAAAGCTGCCAAGTTTAGATTGGCTATGGGAATAGAGAATGGAGAAAGTTGACTCAGAGGTGTTTGGCCTGACTAGCCTGAATAATGAAGTTGCCGTTGACTGACATGGGAAAGCCATGTGGGAAGAGCTGTTTGAGGAGTAGAGTTAGAAACTCATTTTTGGACCTGTTAAATTCGAGATGCCTATTTGATATTCACATAGAGCTTTTCATTGTTCAGTGCTGTATGATGATGTTTTTGGAATGGATAATATTTAGAGAATGAAGTTTGTTACTCTAATTAGCCTTCTGTCTGTCACATTTTACACACTTACTGCATGCGAGAGCATGAACTTGACATTAGATACCTTCTGCCAGGTATACAGGGTATAAGAATTTGATCTCTGGTGATGGCTTTGTGAACTGCCGTGAGTCATGAATACTGATTATACAAGTTTTCTTTATTTCATTCTGTTGGCCATGATATCAGTTTCCATGATAACAACCACTCATTACTTCTGATTAGCAATAGCTATGAAAATATCTAATCTTGTTAATACTCTTTTCTAGTATTGCCTCTCTTTCTTTTATCAGTTATTCTAAATTATGATGAGTTGGTAAAGCTATTTAATTCTCTTTAGGTGTTTGGTGACTATAAATCTTATTCTACATTTACACATGTGAGTGTATATTAATAATTTATTAATATTTTCTATGTTACTTGGATTGCTCTATTTTAAAAAAGTAGGATGTTTGGATCATATGCTGAGATATGGTCCTCCATTATCCAGTCTAAAGAAAAGTCTTGGAATATTCAGCAGTTTCCCCACGACTTACTGAATGGCAGAATCTGACTTGTAGATATAGTGTCAAAGGGACAATAAACGAGTAGCCCAGGCCTTTCAAGTAGAAGCAAATACTCTGGGGGTGCCTTGGTGGCTCAGTCAGTTAAACATCAGACTCTTGATTTCAGCTCAGGTCATGATCTCAGGGTTGTGGGACTGAACCCTGCATCTGGCTTTACACTCACTGGGAGTCTACTTGAGATTCTCTCTCTTTCTCCCGCTCTCACCCAACCCCACCTCTGCTTGTGTGCACATGTGCATACATTCTTTCCATAATAAATAAATAAAACTTAAAAAAAGAAGCAAATATTCTGTAGTAGACATAAATTTAGTGAAATATGACCTTTATAATCAGGTAAAAATTTACCTGTTAAATTGTTAGAAAATGTTAGAACTCATTAACATTTATTTATGTTAGAACTCATTCACATTTATGATGGTTCAATACAAAGATGAAAAAGGATATAATTTCTGATGATATAAAATTTTCTAGAGTCCTAATTTTGCATCCATAATCTCTTCAAGGTCATATTAGCTCTTAATTAAATTCTAGTTTTACAACTGGAACTACTTACTTAATTAATATTAACTTTTCATGTAATTTGCATTTTAAATTTGTTGTTTTCTCAAACTTCTCCTTATTAGTTCTAATTTATAATTAAAAATGTCATTGTTTTCTATCCAGTTCCCTTCTTAAAACTCTAACAACTCATTTAGTGAAGATAAAAAGTGAAAGTTTAGGGAGAAAAATGACCTGAGTACTATAAACATGAAAAATTAGGTGGTACTAATAGTTTAGGCAGGATGTGGTTTTGGTGTAAGGGACCTTTAGCTGGAGAAGTGGCAAACTTTTTTTTTTTTTTTTTTTTTTGGCATGTTGTAATTACTCAATTCTACCATTGTAGCAAAAAACCAGCCATAGAGAATCTCTAAACTAATGGCTGTATTCCAATAAAACTTTATTTACAAAGCAGGCATTGGGCTGGATTTGGCCCATGGGCAAGTAATTTGCCAGTCTCTGTGTTAGAGGCCAAGTGTTTCATGCTGACCTTCAAATGTTCCGGATTTATCCAGATAATAGTCACTACTATCAAAATTCCATCTATCTGTCTATTTAATCTATGTGTTGTTTATAATTTTTATTTTAATCTGTGTAACATCTTGAGGTAAAATATTCCATGAATATGTTATACCTATGGAAGACACTTAGAACCTATTTTTTTCTATTCATTTAATTAAACACATAGAACCTATTTTTTTTCTATTCATTTAATTAAACACTTACGGAGCACTTGCTTTACACCAGGAACTGTATTAGACACTAATCTGTCTCATATAAGGTCTATTATTACTCTCTAATATAATGTTGTGATAATTGATGGGGGAAATTATGAAATGTTCAGAAATTAAATGGGGTGTTAGGGATGGCTTTTTAGAGAAAGTGGTATCTAGGGGGAGAGTCAAATAGAAACAAAGAGTTATTCACACGGGGAATTGGAACAAGTGTGTGGTAGGAGAACCGCACACACACTGGTAGGTAAGAGGGAGCTGGGGCGTTGAGAGACTCAGGTAGCTCTTACCAGCTCATATGCAACATGGGGGGTTAATGGAGTAGGAGAAGAGTAAATGAAACAAGTTGGGATTGGGAGGGAGACAAACCATAAGTGACTCTTAATCTCCTTTGTTCTCTTTAAATGCATTCCACAGATATTGTGTAGGAGAAATATACTGATCCTTGCAACGATGTGAATGAATCTCAAAAACATGCTGTCTATGAATAGACATTTCTGCAAAGAAGACATCCAGATGGCCAACAGACACATGAAAAAGTGCTCCATATCACTCGGCATCAGGGAAATACAAATCAAAACCACAATGAGATATCACCTCACACCAGTCAGAATGGCTAAAATTAACAAGTCAGGAAATGACAGATGCTGGCAAGGATGCGGAGAAAGGGGAACCCTCCTACACTGTTGGTGGGAACGCAAGCTGGTGCAACCACTCTGGAAAACAGCATGGAGGTTCCTCAAAATGTTGAAAATAGAACTACCCTATGACCCAGCAATTGCACTACTGGATATTTACCCTAAAGATACAAACGTAGTGATCCGAACGGGCACGTGCACCCGGATGTTTATAGCAGCAATGTCTACAATAGCCAAACTATGGAAAGAACCTAGATGTCCATCAACAGACGAATGGATAAAGAAGATGTGGTATATATACACAATGGAATACTATGCAGCCATCAAAAGAAATGAAATCTTGCCATTTGTGACGACGTGGATGGAACTAGAGGGTATCATGCTTAGCGAAGTAAGTCAATCGGAGAAAGACAATTATCATATGATCTCCCTGATATGAGGGAGAGGAGATGCAACATGGGGGGTTAAGGGAGTAGGAGAAGAGTAAATGAAACAAGATGGGATTGGGAGGGAGATAAACCATAAGTGACTCTTAATCTCCCAAAACAAACTGAGGGTTGATGGGGGGAGGGGGGGTGGGAGGGGGGGGTGGGAGGGGGGGTGGGGTTATGGACATTGGGGAGGATATGTGCTATGGTGAGTGCTGTGAAATGTGTAAACCTGGCGATTCACAGACCTGTACCCCTGGGGATAAAAATATATGTTTAAAAAAAAATAAAATTTATTAATAAAACAAAACAAAACAAAATAAAAAAAACCATGCTGTCTGAAGGTAAGCAGACATAATAAACACACTCTATGTGATTCTGGTCATATAATATTCAAGAAAAGGCAAATAATCTATATTTACAGACAGCAAATCAGTCGCTGATGCTGTGTGTGGTAGTGAGGATACTGACTGCAAAAGGCTGTGAGATATGTTTGTGTTAGGATGGTTATATGGATACATAAGTTTGTCAAAAAACGAAATGCACCCATAACAGTATGCTTATGTGTGCATTTTATTACATGAAACTTCGTGTAACCATATCTCATAATTCTAATTAAAAATAAGTATGAGAATGATTCAATATGAAAATGGAAACTTATACTATATTATAATGTCTACTTAGATTTATAAAGTTCTCAGATTCCTGGTTGGACTAATTTCTTGATCTGACATTTGTTTAAAGACTATAGAGAATTTACTAGCATTTTTTTTTTTTTTTTGATAAGAGGAATAGATCAACAGTTTTCTATCACATTTAAAACTCTGTATAGTGGGGCATCTGGGTGGCTCAGTCAGTTGAGTGTCTGCCTTTGGCTCAGGTCTTGAACCCAGGGTTCTGGGATTGAGTCCTGTGTTGGGCTCCTTGCTCAATGGGGACCCTGCTTCTCCCTCTGCCTGCCCGCATCTCTCTCTCTCTGACAAATAAATAAACAAAATCTTAAATATATATATATATATATATATATATATATATATATATATAACTCTGTATCATGGGGTTTATTCAAATTTACCTCCTTTTTGGAGATAATTAAAACTTGTTTCGGTTTTATTTATTTGATCTTAGCTTAACAGGGAATCATGTTCAACTTATTAATTTTATGATCATTCATTGTGGGAAACTTTTCATGATGCTTGTTTTCTCAACTGTGAAATGAGGATAAATATTAGCCTATATTCCATATGAAAATTTGGTGATGTAATATTTATAAAACTCAATCTGGTATTTACATTAAATAAATGATAAAAAATTTAGCAAGCAATATTCCTAGTAAAGTTAAAGACAAAGCACTACTATTATTATCTCGTGGGGATGACTGTCCTTCTTGGCTTTATTTGGAACAAAAAGCATTTGTGAATAGAGTAACAGTACTATAATTACCTAGTTAATACGATTAAACTAGAGAAAGAAATGAGGTGTAAAATGTGCAAATTAAGAAGTGAGTCATTATTTTGTGTGTACATTTTTTAAAAAAGATCTTATTCTTAAGTAATCCTTGCATTCAACATGGGGCCTGAAATCACAACCCCTGGATCAAGAGTCATGTGCTCCACAGACAGAGCTAGCCAGGTGCCCCAAATCATTATTGCGAAGTTGTAGGTCTGAAGTCTTGTTTCTTTCCTGTCAGTTAGCTAGGCTGCCCATATCCCTCTTATGTGGTGCTATCCATCTTCAAACCAGCTATGATGTCATGCTTCAAATTTCTTTGACTTCCTCTTTCCCTACCAGCCTGAGAAAACTTATTTTTATATAGCTCATGAAATTATATTAGACCCAACCTGTATAATCTCCCTTTTGCCATATACTCTAACATAATCACTGAGTGCCAAAGGTCATGGGCCATTCTGAACTTCTGCCTACCCTATTTCTATATGGTTTAGTTTTGCCATAAGTAACATAAAAACCTGTTAATAAAAAGATTTTATTGAAAAATTTCAAAATAATTTCTAATTATCCCAAGTTTAAATGGAATGATAATAACTTGCTCCAAGGAAAAAGGATAAAATAGTATATGTGAAAATGTTTTTTAGATATTAAAGTCATCAACAAATTTAGGTATACTTATTTTAACTATTGCTGTTATTGCTATTATCACAAACGTGTAAGTCAGACCTTACATAGTGTCAATACGAGAATACAGTAATTTTATTACTGTCTGAAAGTAAGCAGACATAATAAACACACTCTATGTGAGTAATTAAATATATACAAAGATTACAGTCTAGAAACAGCATATTTAACTTTAGATTCATATGGAAAAAAAGGGATAGCCAGTGGTCCTCTGGTATAGCAGTTTTTCAAATTTCCACAGGTGTAAAACTTTTCCTCCAATGTTATTTAAATATGAGGAGAGGCCCTTGAAGCTGTGGCAGCCATTATTGAGATCACAAATTTTTACCTGGTTCCAGAGTCTTGAAATTTCAGGGAATAGGTATTGCTACATATTGGGAACTATTAGGGTCTCCTCTTTATTTACCATGAAGAACTTCATTAAAATTGCTTAGGATTTTTAGAAAATGGGAAACTTAAGGTTAGTAGGAATTAAGGAGATCACAAAAATGGTATGGCAATGCAATATTTCTTTAATATATCTGTATTGCATATATGTTAGAGAAAGAGATCAAACGTTCCAGGCTTTGGAACTTCATCCTGTTAGGAGGAATTTGGCTAATGTGGACGTGTAATGGTGGAAGAAGGGGTCCTACTATGTTCTGATGGCTTCCGCTGGATTCTGAAGTGGAATTTTGGGGAGGAAGTTAGAACTCCCGATCCTAAGCTGGGCACTGGGTGTAGGAGTGAATCTCTATGGAGATGTAGAGCTATGTACACTAAATGATGGTTAAAGTTGTTGTTTTTTTTTCCCCAGTGTAGGAGATAATAGAAGAAACTATTGTGTTCATCTGCCCTTTATGTGTGATGCTCTTTTATTCATTTGTTCTGTATGGGACCTTCTCGTTTCCTTGGTTTCATTTCCTCTCTTGCCTTCTTGCTTGCTGCTGCAGGAACAGCATCTGTATGTTTTATTCTAAAACACCACCAACTAATCCCATGGAGGCTCTGGCTCCTTATACCACATCCAGACTTGGATGAAACACTGAACCATGCCCCCACCCCTTTTTTTCCCCTAAGTCACTATTCCCATGTTTGCAGTTTCCATTAATCTGAAAGTTCATTGGTGACAAGGACTATGCCACATTTACCGTTTTACTCCTATACTTAGCGTAGTACTCAGTAGTTTTGTTTTAAATAAAGGACTAAACTAAAATATGTAGAAATGAGGCTCAGGATTATGAGATAATAAAATTCTCACAGTTCAGGTCCCACTGGAAGCTCTAGAGAAACAGGGCATTTGGACAGATGAAATAAGTAATGTCAAAGAGATGTAGGAGTAGATTTTGGGTTGGTTCAGTGAAGAATTGGCTCTCATTTCTAGGCTCTAAATGAGATCCTTTATAGATTAATTGCCCAAATGGCCCTATTCCCCCAATCATCCTGTTACAATACCTGCACCTCTCCCTACAGCAGCTGGGGTCTTTTGACTCTCTTAAATTAAAAGAATTCAGTAGAAGTGACTGTTGTGAATATAAGCTTCAAAAAGCATTGTACTTTCACTGCTGCTATGAGAGTAAACCTTTTCCTCCGCTATGAGAGTAAACCTGGGACAGCCTGTGGCGGTGGAGCTGGCCAGATCATCCCAGCTGTGACCAGCCTCCAGCTGACCCATCTACTCATTGAAGAAACATGAGCTAGCCTAGTCAAGATCAGCTGAACCTATTCAGATGAGCAGAATTACCCAGCAGATCCTTAGACTCATGATGGAATAATAAACAGCTTCTATTTGAAGCTATCAGATTGTGGGAGTGGTTTATTACGCTATAACAGCTAAATGATATAGAACATAAAGTGGCAAAGTCATCTCAGAACACTCATTGTGGTACAAAGTATTTTCTGATTTTTTTTTTTTTTAAAGAATGACTATAGTTTTTGTAAAAATGATACACACCCATGGGGGGAAAAAAAAACTTTAAGCCATACTGAATAATACAAAAAAGTATAAAAATCATACCACTCCTGGTTACATCTGTTTATATTTACTTTATAGTTATGCATACATATTTCAAACTGTATATTGTATGTCAGTTTATAAGTGTAAATATCGCCCCCTCACATTTTAAGAAATAATTTTATTCAAACTCTTTGGTTGTGTATTTGATATCAGTAATTTGTATTTTTTTTAATTGTTAGAGCCACTTTATGATTACCTTCAATTGTCCAGAGAACATCATGTTGACTACAAAGTTAGTTGAGATGCAGCATTCCGTGAAGCCTGCCTAATGCTATCATTGGAGGCTTTTACAAAGTGCTAAGTACATATCTCTGTATTATTAGGGGAGTTGTTCATTTATTTACCCTGTAGGTATATATTTGTGATTCAAAAATGTTACTACTGAATATATTGGTTTTAAGTCTTTTCAAAGCAAATATTGATTGAATAATGAAAATTTTTATAAAAAGTAAATATATTAAAAACACATGATACAAAGACATAAAACATTACTTTAATCTTTGAACATTGTGTCTGATCTTCCTCCCCAATCTCATACTCCTTTCGTCACTCTCAGAGATAACTTAACTCTTAGAGATATTAAATTTGTTTTTTTTTTTCATTTCCTTCTTTTCAAACTTATTTATTTTTGTCTCAGGAACATTATTCCTGAGGTTGGCCCTTGATATCATGTATACCTGTAATTCATTAATTTATTCATTTACATTGTTGTTTGGTATCCCATTACATAAATATAACATGATCTATTTATCCATTTGTATTAGGGAAATAATGCTAATTGCTACCAAGATCCTAACATCACAGTTCCTAATACAGTATAAAGTCATTTGTTTCACAATCTGATCTTGATCTGTTTGTGAATGTGGTAGGGGAAAGGTAGTGAGGAAAGCTTGCTCCATGGAGTCATTCAGAGATCTATTACAGTATATCATGAGGCTACTCCATACTCAAAACTTGGCTTCAGTACACCTGCATCATCTAATCAGCAAGGAGAGAAAAAAGGAGTGTAGAGAAGGCATAGTTGCCTTCACTGCTCGAGACATAGAAAGTCTGCTCACTTTCTTTGAGGAGAAATTGTTAAACATCATATTTTTATGCAAGGGGTCTTGAAAATGTGTGTGTGTATTCAGAGGATAAAAAATTGTTTAATGAAGATAAAGCTCTGTTACTTTCATAGGTATCTCTTCTAATCATGGGAAAAACATTTTATTCTTATACTCACACTCACCTTCTTTCTTACAGAAGTGGCTCAAGTCCTATCAAAGCTAAAAATCCATATCCTGTTCTGCCTTCTTCACAAGGCTGTATCCTAAAGGGCTTTGGTTCCTCCAACTTTTTCTATGTTATGTCTTACTGCGTGGTTTCTAGAAGTAAATATATTTTCCAGTTCTTTCAGGGCCCCCAATTTATTGACTCTCCATTCCTTTGCAAATCAGCACATTCTCTCCTGGGCTTATCTGTTTCGCATAATAGCTGCTCTACTGTAATAGCCAACATACTCTACTTTTTATATTCTCTCTAACCATTTTCCACTATGCATAAAGCTCATTGTTTTTTAGTCTCTGATATCAGATTTCTCACCACTCAGAATCCAACAGCTCAGCTGATGACATGTATTTAAGGATTTGTAAAGACAACATCTCACTTCAAATTACAAATTACTCTATTAGAATAAGCTAATATTGCTAAAAAACTATTGTGAAAATGTAAGTAGTTTAATATGCTTATTTCTTATTTCTAATATGTTTATTTTACTTGCCTTTCAGTCTAATTGGGTGTTTGGTGGGTGATGCTCCCTGTGGTAATATAGGGGATCAGCTTCTCACTTCTCTGGCACTGCCATCTTCAACACATGGCACATGAAGGATAGAGGAGAATATGGAAGAAGGCATGTGGGCAATTATCATTTTTATCATTTCCATCCATAATGCCTATATATTATGAAGAGTCTGAAATGATAAATATCATGTGTTTCTTTCTGGCAGGTGGCTTTACGAGTATTTAAAGATTTTCTTTTTTGTTTTTTTTGCCTTTGTCTTTCTTTGCTTGTTCCAAGATTCCTGGAGAAACATTATATCCCTTTTGTACTGAAGATAAAATTCTAATAGAATAGCCTCAGAAATAAAGGATTGAATTTTATCATATAAGCTAATCATTAAATACTAAACTGGTTAGAAAGGTGACATCTGGAAAAAGCTTTCAACTATTTGGGTATTCTAAGTAAGAAATTTATGTAGGTCTTCATTATGGCAGTTGTTAACCTTTGATCTCTGGCTTTAAGAGGGGATATTGAAAAATATTAACAGTAATGATGCCTTTTGTTACTGTTATTTTGCCTTTGTAGATCAGATGTTTCACGACTTAACATGCTTTGTGCTTTCTTGAACCTTTTGTTTTTATGTTTTTTAGAGAAACTTCATACCTTGTTCAATAAAGTCTTCACCTCAATTTATTATTTTTATTATTTTTATTTTTTTAAAGACTTTATTTATTTGACAGAGAGAGAGACAGGCAGAGAGGGAACATGAGGAGGGGGAATGGGAGAGGGAGAAGCAGGCTTCCCACTGAGCGGGGAGCTGGATGCGGGCTCCATCTCAGGACCCTGGGATCATGACCTGAGCCAAAGGCAGACGCTTAATGACTGGACCACCCAGGCGCCCCTTCACCTCAATTTAAAAAAATATTTAATGCTTGTATTCTTATCACAGTGTGAGTTGAAATAGAATCTTAGGACATGTTTTCTTGGATCCCACACAAAATGAACACCATTTTATGGAAGGTGGAGAAGAAGGAAAGCAACAAAGTATGAAAAATCATCATGGGCAAATTAGCATTTAAATGGAAAATTACAGGTGTGGGAGAATTCTCCTGTTTTAGGATTTTAGAACATGTGTCCTTGATTCTCCTTTTCACTTGGCTTTACATCTCTCACAAATTTTATTTTTATTGCCAACACACTGAAATGTGTAACTCCATTCAAGTGACATCAGGAGTCAGTTTACACTTTGGCAGGTATTGAGCAACTTTTGCTGTTCTTAGTATTGGTCAGAGTGGACATTGTTCTTTGTTACTTGATTCTTATCACAGCATATAGCAGAAGCAGGAAATAATCTTTATTATGTTTTGTGTAGCAATATGGGAGGATGCAAGAGACCTTGAAAATATAATTAGAATATGCCCCCAATCTCTTGCTTCACTTCTTCTGAGGTTGTTGTGCTTATCCTGTTATTTGGGGGAGACTACAAAGGGCATGGACCCAGATCTAAATTCAGAAAAGAAGAACTGGTTACAAGAAATGGGAAGGGGTCCAGAAATGAGAAAAATCTCCAGGATGGTGAACAAATTATACTTAAGAAATATTTTTTGCTTCAGATACTTATTAAAAGTGCTAAGTCTAATAGAAGATTTTGTATATATATGGATTTTAAGTAAAGATGGTTACTTACCTTTTTTATAATGTCAACTATATCTTAGTAATGATGAAATTCTTAAGTAAAGTAACAAATGTGGAAATAAATCATGAGAAGTTCTCTAACAAGGCATCTGAATGTGAAATTAACTTGCTGGCCAAATCAAGCCTCTTGTGTTTACAGTATAAATGAAACTGGCAACATATGAGACAGGTAACTATGATCAAGACCTCAGTTTTATAATGAGATAGCTATCTATTATGAAATTACTGTCTCACTGTATAACTTGAATGTTAAAAGACTATTTTAGGTAGCTACACAGGTAACTGTTTCATAGCTTTGTATTTTCTCTTGTAGCAATAAATATCTTCACACATACATTATGTTTGTTTACATTTATATCTGATTTATATTATCAACACCTGTGAATCAGTTCACCCATGAATCAGTTCTAAAAACAAAGTCTAAACTTGGTTTTAGATCAAGGACACTTTTTTTAAAAATTAATTAATTAATTAATTAATTTGTCATAGAGCACAAGCAGGCAGAGTGGCAGGCAGAGGCAGAGAGAGAAGCAGGCTCCCTGCTGGACAAGGAGCCCGATGCGGGACTCGATCCCAGGACCACTGGGATCATGACCTGAGTCGAAGGCAGCAGCTTAACCCACTGAGCCACCCAGGCGTCCCATAGATAAAGGACACTTTTACGAACAGGATGAAAGTTATACAGCTCCTCTCCAGGAATATTCATACATTTTTATAGAAAATTTCTTGTAGAAAAAAAAAGTTATATAGGAGGAGTCAAGATGGCAGAGAAATAGCAGGCTGCGACTATATCAGGTAGCAGGAGATCATCTAGATAGTTTATCAAACCATTCCAAACACCTACAAATCCAACAGGAGATCGAAGAAAAGAAGAGCAGCAATTCTAGAAACAGAAAATCGACCACTTTCTGAAAGGTAGGACCTGCAGAGAAGTGAATCGAAAGTGACGGGGAAAATACACCGCGGGGGGAGGGGTTGGCTCCCGTCAAGCGACGGAACAATGGAGCACAAATTCAGGACTTTTAAAAATCTGCTCTATGGAGGGACATCGCTCCAGAGGCTAAACAGGGGTGAAGCCCATACGGCACAGTGTGGTCTCAGGTCCTGCTGGGTCACAGAAGGATCGGGGGTGTCTGAGTGTTGCAGAGCTCCCAGGTATTAAAGCAGGGAAACTGGCTATAGAGACAGAGCCGAGGAGTGAGCTCACAACTTGGGGTTACCTTATCGTGATCTGTGGCACTGGTCACTGCTCTGTGAGTGGGGACCCCAAAAGACCTGGGGAGACTCCCCTGGAAGAGTGCAGGGATCTGCGGGGTTTGGATACTCCAGGTGGGGCTGTGTGCCAGAGACAGAGAAGCTTGGTCACAGGCTGGGTGAGCTCGGAGCACAGCCAGAGGCCAGGGAGATGGGAGTGATTGAGCACTTTTTTCTGAGGGCTCACTGAGGAGTGGGGCCCAGAGCTCTCGGCAATTCTGGGCCGGAGATTGGGAGGGCGCCATTTTCATTCCCATCCTCCAGAACTCTACGGAAAGCGTTCAGGGAATAAAAGCTCCCAAAGCAAACCCGAGCGGATTAGCCTGGCCCCTGGTAAGGACGGTACAATTCCGCCTAGGGCAAAACATTTGACAGTCATTACAACAGGCCCCTCCCTGAGAAGATCAGCAAGAAAACCAGCCATGACCAAGTTCATTTACCAAGGAGAACAGCGGAATTACAGAGGAGGAGAAAGCAAAGCATGGAATTCATGGCTTTCTCCCCATGATTCTTTAGTCTTGCAAAGTTAATTATTTTTTTTTAATTTTATTTTTTCCTTCAGCTAAATTTTTTAAAAATTTTACCCTTTCCTCTTTTAACATTTTTTTAGCTAGTTTATCTTAACAATACCTTTAAAAAAATCTTTTTTGAACCGTCATTATTATAGTTACATTTTATCCTTCATTGTATCTAACTTTATTTTTTGTATACACATAAGGGTTTTTCTTCTAAAAAAATTTGGGATTGAACTTCTTCTAATATATCAAAATATACCCTAAGTCTAGCACAGGGCTGTGTTCTAGTCTCCAGCCTGAGAAAATTCTCTCCACTTTCTTTTTCTTTATTCTCCCAACCAATTTATCAACTCCTTTTTTAGAAATTAAAAAAAATTTTTTTCCATCTTTATAGGCATATTCCATCCCTTCATCGTGTTTACCCTTATATATGTTTTTGATTCTTTAAATTGTGAGAGGTAGTTTCTTCTAAGAGACCAAAATACTCCAAAAATTAAGTGGGTGAACCTGTTCTATTCACCAGTCTAAAATATATATTTTTCCTTTTTTATATTTTTCTTTATTTTTTTTCTCTTTTTAATTCTTTTTCTGAACTTTTTTACCCCCTTTTTTCCCCCCATGATTTGGGGTCTCCTCTGATTTGGTTAAAGCACATTTTCCTGGGGTCTTTGCCCCCCTTTTAGTATTTTAGTAGCTCCTTCATATATTCTTATCTGGATAAAATGACAAGGCAAAAAAACTCATCACGAATAAAGAGAACAAGAGGCAGAACCGAAGGCCAGAGACCTAATCAATATGGACATTGGTAATATGTCAGATCCAGAGTTCAGAATGACGATTCTTTTTTTTAAAATTTATTATAATTTTTATTATGCTATGTTAGTCTCCATACAGTATATCGTTAGTTTATTTATTTATTTATTTATTTATTTTTTAAATTTTATTTTTTATAAACATATAATTTTTTCCCCAGGGGTACAGGTCTGTGAATCGCCAGGTTTACACACTTCACAGCACTCACCATAGCACATACCCTCCCCAATGTCCATAATAACCCCACTTCCCCAATCCCCCTCCCCCCAGCAACCCTCAGTTTGTTTTGTGAGATTAAGAGTCACTTATGGTTTATCTCCCTCCCAATCCCATCTTGCTTCATTTACGCTTCTCCTACCCCCTTAACCCCCATGTTGCATCTCCTCTCCCTCATATCAGGGAGATCATATGATAGTTGTCTTTCTCCGATTGACTTATTTCGCTAAGCATGATACCCTCTAGTTCCATCCACGTCGTCGCAAATGGCAAGATTTCATTTCTTTTGATGGCTGCATAGTATTCCATTGTGTATATA